>NW_004955478.1:9797307-9850256 GCF_000276665.1 Chinchilla lanigera | reverse complement strand
GGTCGTGCGCCGGAGCGTCCCGCGATCTTGCTGGGCTTGGGGAAACGCAGGCTGCGCGTCCGCAGGGGACGCACAGGAGTGCGCAAAAGTTTGGACATACAGCAGTACTCAGAGCAAGTTAGCCCTTCCGGACGAAACTTTAAAGAAGCAGGTCCTTAGTTCCTCGCTGTTGGGTTTTGATGCCGAGAATGGAGAAATCCACAGGGCACCCCAGTGCCTCCTGCAGGTACACCTGCTGTCGTGAACTTAACACATAATTTATTGCTTCTAAAATTTTAAACTGACACGCATTAAATGCGCACGCTGACGGTGTACACGCGCAGTGTGTAATAATCAAAGCAGGGTAGATAGGCTCCCTTAGTTGTTTTGAGATATGGAACACGTTTGGAACGTTTTGTGATTTTAGTAAAATTTCCTTTGCAGACCCAGCTTTCTAAACTCATGTATGAGTAATCACGCCTTCGTCATTTTAGAAGCAAGTAGTGAGGATACATAGAATAGTGCCTGGCGCGGTGCTTGGCGCAGTGCCGGTGAAGACGAGGATGAAGCGCAGGTTGTCCCAGAGCAGCAGCTTCTGGCCCTGGGAGAGGGGAGGCTGTCGGAGGACAAGACCGAGTTTCAGATTTTATCTACAAAGATGATGTTTTTAGCTTTATCTGAGAAGTGTTGGGTTTTGTGGCTTTCTCCTGTTTAGGGTCTTATTGTAACCTCACTAGTTCTGAGCTGAGGTGCTTTTTTCTCTTCCTTCGTTTGTGTGCTGGAAATCCTCAAACTGAAGCCCTCGGGAGTCTTCGGGGACACCGGGATACGGAGAAGGGCTTGATGAGTAGGGGACGGGACACTGTGGCTTAACCCAGTAGGGTGTGGGTTTGATTCTTCGCTTTGCCTCTTATTGGCCTTAGGTAAGTCACCTAGTCTGCTGGTCCTCAGTTTCCTCTTCTGTAAAGAATAGAAAACACTGTCTCTGATTATGCTGATTGGATGAGACAAAGGCACAAAATAATTATTCAATAAATGGCAGCTACTGTTGTCATTATTCTCGCTCTCCATGGTGTCTGTTGTCCTTACTGCTTCATGCGTGAGTGCAATCCAGGCTTCTGGCATGAGACGGATGAGGTCCCTGTTCTCATGCTTATGTGAGGGCGCCTCACGCCTTTACCCCTGCCTCTTTGGTGGTTTGGCGTCTCTCAGCCCCTCGCACCCAGCAAGAATCCATGGGGAAGGCTGAGGAGGAAAGAGAGCTATCCATTTGCCTTACCCGTGAGAAAACCTCCAGACTTCTTCCTGGGACCACGGGAAGGTAAACGATGCCCACAAGCTGGGTGTAGCAACACAGGCCTGTAATTTCAGCACTTTGGGGGACTGGGGCGGTAGGATCAAAAGTTTGAGTTCAGCCAGAGCAGTTGAGCAACCTAGCCAGACTGTCTCAAAATAAAAAGGCTGAGGATGCTGCTCAGTGCAAAGGTCCCAAGTTCAATCCCCAATACCACCACCGTAAAAAAAAGATGTCCACACATACTTCAGTCTTCCTGAGAAGAGCCGCATGTCTATTTTGGGTGCCACTCTGTGCCCAGTCCCTGGCCATGAAGCAGCAAAAGAACTATCTAGGGAATGCTATGAAAAAGCATGTAAAGGTGAGGTGTCTCACTTCAAGAAGCCCAATATTCACTTGGCAGAGTGGCGCATGCCTGTAATCTCAGGGGAGAGGCTGAGTGTGGGAAGCTGAGTCAGGAGGATCACAAGTTTGAGACCAGACTAGGCGGTTTAGCAAGATCTTACCTAAAACAAAACAAAACAACCAAGCAAAACCCAACAAAACAACAACAACAACAAAACAAAAACCTCTGGGGATGCAGTGTAGTAGCAGAGCACGCCTGGGTTCAGCTCTCGGTACTGGAAGAAAAAGAAAGAGATTCAGAATTTACATATTTGAATTCATTCCTAAAAGATTCCCACCTGATATTCTGGAGGGCATTGTGTGTGTGTGTGTGTGTGTGTGTGTGTGTGTGTGTGTTTTGCTTCACCGCTGAGTTACACGGTCAGCCCCGGAAGGTGTTAAGATACAGCCAGCACCATCACTTTGTTGGGTGTCTGAGCTTCTCTCTACACTGTTGCCCTATTTTGACCTCTGGTCTGAGGGTGCTGGACGCTTGGGGGAGTGTCTGCCCTTTTTCCTCTCATGGTGGTAGTACGATGAGGGCCACATTTCCTTTACTCCTGTCAAACTTGTAGGTGACAAGGGGCAGAGGTCTTCTGGGGAGGCCGTAAAGCAGGACAAGGAGACCACAGTGTGAGGCGAGGAGGCGCTGGACCTGTGTAGAATTTCCAGATAAAAATTTCTCCTCCACAGCTCCCCACTCCTCTTAGGATCTCCGCTATCATCCCCTCCCTGCCCAGGCATCCTTCTGCCCTTGTTGGCGGGAGTGGCCAGGAAGCTTGCCCACGGGAACCACAGCCCATGACTCAGCAGACAGATAATTGACTGGGGAGTGACTGAGCAGTTCAGGGATAAACCGCTTCGCTTACGCAGGCCTCTCTGCTGCCCGCAGACTGGCGCGCTGCTTCACCCTCGCCTCCTCTCCTTTGCCGAGTCCTGGTCCTTCCTGTGTGGGAAGAGCGGTGCGTCCGCGGCAGCTCAGGGATAGCGGCACGGGAGGTGCACAGGACAGCAGAGCAGGGACACTGTTTAGAAAACTGCTTGTTCTCCTTGTAACTGCTGGCATTTTCTTTTTGTTTTTACTTGTGGCACTTATTGAAACTTAGGACTCTTTAGCAGAACGATACAATCTAGCTTTCTCTCCATGCTCATTGTATCCTCAGAAATCCTTTTAAAAAGGATATATCTATATATGATAGCTAGGATAATTATACTACTAATTTCTAGTAGTTCCTTGGAAAGAACACTTTGTGCTTATATTGTTTGATCAGTTTTGCATGCCTCTATCTTGAAATCTGAGCAACTACTTTGAAGATAACAATATGCAATATAATAACCACAGTTAATTTCCTACTACCTTGTTTTGAAATTCTGTTTCATTGTTTTTATTTTTTTTCTCTGTAGAAAAGGATATTTTGAGGTATACTTTATGTACTGTACCTTTTAAATGTGCAGTTCTATGAATGTAAACAAATGCGTACAATCAAATAACCGCCATCCTAATCGAGATAAAGAGTATTTTTATCACTCCTAAAAGCTCCCTGCAGGTCCTTTGAAATCAGTTCCCTATCTGTGTCTCTAGTCCCTGGAAATCACTGATCCATTTCCTGTCCCTAGAGTTGTGCTTTACAGAACGTCATATAAATCGTATCATATAGTTATGTAAATCATACCATATATCAAATCCAGCTTCCTTCTCTAGCTCTAATGTTTATTCACCCATGTTGTTGCAGGTGTCAGTAACTCTCAGAGGTTAATCCAGGCTATTCCATCTCCTCTGGGAATTGAGACAGTTACTCTGCAAGCAGGCAGTCCAGGTCCATTAAACAATGAATTTCTAGTGTTTTCTAATTGGGTGGATGCATTTGAACCACGCTTAATCCATTAGCTTTTCCACCCGCTAACTAGTTAAAGACTGGAGGATTTTACAGCAACGCACACTTTTATTATTCTTGGCCCTAGAGCAATAGATATTTTGTAGCCAGATATGATATGTCACAGTCCTTGGGGTAAACCTGGAGCTATTGTACTTTCTCTTGTTTTCGGTACATCTCCTTAAAAACAGCCCACTGGAAGTCTTTCTGTTTGTCATGTTCCCACCAAAAGACAACCCTTTTCTCCCTGTTTCTTATTTCAGTAGTTCAGTTTCTTTGTTCAGTTGGTGAAGCTGTTTACACATTCAAGGAGAGGAATTATAAGGCGATCCGCATTCATGAGAAAGTCGAATGTCAGGGAATAAACTTGCTGATTTCTTTCAGTCTGACTTCCCTGTAATGCACACTATTAATCAGACGCTTTCCTCTTGCATATATGATACGTGTGTGTGTGTGTGTGTGTGTGTGTGTGTGTTCTTTACCTAAACTTGTATTATGTGCCACTTCTCTATATAGAAAAAAACCTCAGGAAAATAGCTGTGGACCTGAAGTTTAAAAACCTGCATTTGACTAATGGCTCTGCCGGCTTTTTAAATCATCTTGCCTGGTGACTTTGGACAAGTCATGCTGCCTCTAAGCCTCCATCGCTGTGTGTCTCATGAGCTGTAAAGAGGTGCAGGGGAAGATGAAGGGTGGGCTTCAGTTTGCTTCTGCCCTGCAACCTCTGATTGGGGAAATTTCTCCTTTAACTGGTTAATAAGTTGGAATTCCATAGAAGGCTTTCCTTAGGAAAAGATGGGAGATCTGCAGTTAAAATCAGGTTTGCAAAACTGCACTTGGAGTAGACTTCTAGGAATTTGGCAAAAGGGGTGGTTGGTAACCGCTTTAAAAGTCCCTTTAGTCAACCTGAAATCGCTTTGCTAATGGAATTCTCGGACAGAGAAAACCTGGGTCTGTGAGGTCCCCTGGTGGCTCCAAACCCCAGATCCTCCGGATGAAACCTTTGCTGGAGCAGCCTGGAAGGAGGGTGTTTGACCAGTGCTTCTAAGGCGGAGAGGGTGTGATGTCTCTCTCCTGGGACTTCTACAAGTTGAGAACAAGCTACAGTTGCCCTGGATGATTCCTGAAAGGCTATGGGAATGGGCTGGTCAAAGGTTTTGTTTTTTTTTTTTTAAATTCTCTTGTGTTATTATTAGCCAACAAATTAAAATTGTATATATTCACGATGTACAACATGTTTTGAAATATGTACGCATTGGAGAATGATGAATCAAGCTAAATGCACATGCGTTACCTCTATTTCATACTTACCATTTGTTTGTGATGAGAACACTTAAAATCTACTTAAGCAATTTCGGGTGGATGACATTGTTATTACTGCAGTCACTCTGTGGTACTCTAGATCTCTTGAACGTATTCCTCCGAACTGAGAATTTTCACAAGGATCTTCCCACGCACCCTGTCCCCCAAAGTTTATTTTTTTCTTGCTTAGTTTTGGCATTCCAGTGGCTTTTGAGTTTTAATGCCAAAGGTTGAATTTGTAGAAAGCCCTGCAGCTTTTCAAATGTGGAAAAGAAGGCAGAGCAGAGGGCATTTAAAGCAATTTTCAATTTTCTTTTAATTTATAAAAGTAATTCCACTTGTAAAAAGTGCCACAGTGCAGAAACATCAAAATGTGGTATGCACAAGTTCTTCGTTGTCTCAGCATTACAGATGACGCCCATGACAGTTGAATTTTATCCTATACATATGTCAGTATTATAACGATTAATCATTATTATTTCTCAAGTGGGATCAACCACAATAGGGTCATTGTCACTTAGTAATATAAACCAGGCATCTTATTATTTTGGTTTATGGCTTTCCAGTATTTATGCCAACAACGGTAATTTTAGCCAGGAGGCAGACTTGTATGGATTTATCTCTGCTGGCAGTCCTTAGGATCATTTCCAATTATTTGCTACTGCAGATAAATTCTCAGGGATATAACCTTATTCATTTATTGTGCACCTTTGTTCCAATGTTTCTACAGATTAAATTTTTTGAACTTCAGTTACTAGGTCAAAGGGCATGGATATTTTATTTATTTTTAATTGTTTGTCGTGCTGAGGATTGAATCCAGGTCTCCAGGTCTTGTGCATACTTGGCAAGATTCTATCACAGAGCTACAGTTTTTTTTTTTGAGGTGGAGTCCTGCTATGCTGCTCAGGCTTGCCCTAAACTCTTGGTCTCAAATGGTCTTCCTGCCTCAGCCTTCTGAGAGGCTGGAACTACAGGCACACACCACCTCATCTGGCTTGAATGTTCTGATTTTAATAGATGTTGCCAAACATCTAGAAAACATTGTCTTCTAAAACAGCTGAACTTTTTCCTTCCTGCTATGACTGGCTGGTGTAAAGACCAGTCTCAGTACTGGTGCCTGCTGTCTACACCCGGGAGGTATGAGCGGGGGAGGGGGGGAGGGAGAAAAGCCCCAGAACCAGAAAGCTGGATGCCAAGGTCACTTACAGGGCACCACTGGGTTAGGCCTCAGACAGAACTTGGTACAGGCCTGCCTCTTCTGTGTACGAGATGAGTCATACGGGAGGCAAGGTCAGTGCTAGGAAAAGTTGCCAGAACTCTGAAAGACAGCATTTAAACCAACTATCCGCTAGGTCATTAGCAAGAAAAGGATATTTATACATTGTGTGGGGGGCCTTTGGCCCTGGGACGTCAGGCCTCCTCGAGTGTTGTTCTGACCCTTTCTGGTGTCCGGAAGAATATCTACAGCATACGCAGAATCAGCTAATCCAGCACCGTTTGTTTTCCAGAAAAGCAAGGTGGGAATTCCTGAGAGGCGAAGGGCCTTGCACAAGATCACACAGCTAGCTCAGTGACTGAGGTGGGCTACCCCCGGGGGCTCCTGTTTGCTGGCTGACTCATTTCTTCCATGCATCCCAGCAAAGACAACGGGCCCTCTCGTTGTGACCCTGAGGTGGAGGGGAGGACGGGGGTTCCTGGTGCAGGAAGTGACTGCAGTGCAGATAGGGGAAGGGGACTGAGCATTTACCGAGCACGGCTGTCGATGGGCGTTTACGCGTTTCCTCACTTAGTCCTGACGCCTCACGAGATAAGCGCGATGCCCGTGTTTGAGAGCATGGGGAGGGTAAGGAAGGAAACAGCTGTTTGCAGTTTCTGGGGCTTGGCTGATTCCACTGGGTTAGACCTGCTCGGTACCAGGAGCAGTTGTAAATCGCGAGCAGGGCGGGGACTGGGCCTTCGAGAGAGCACCGGAGCCGTGCAAGAGTGTGCTGGGGCTCACGTGGCCAGTGGGAACGGCAAAAGGGATTTTAAGGCCGGGCGTGATGGTGCACATGCAATCCCAGCACTGGCGGGGCTGAGGCAGGGTGATCGTAGTGAGCTCGAGGCCAGCCTACATTATAGTGTAGCCAGACCTTGTCTCGGAAAAAAAAAAAGTGACTTGTAACGTGAGGTCTCCTGGCAGCCTGCATGCTACTGTGTCCACATCCACCACATCCGCTGCGTCCATGGTTTTACTGCCCTTTCCTCACCAAGTTTCTCCAGGGATGGGTGTGAATTTTAGCCTACAGCCATTCAAAAGGTGGGACTTTGTCCAGGGGTGGCTTTTATGCAGTCTTCTGCACGGGGCTACCTAATTAACTTGGTGGGTGAGCTAGCTTCACTTCTAAGGGCAGGCCCTGCCGGCTGAAAGGTCGGTGAGATGGGACGGCCGACAGCTGAAACACTTGAGCCTTGTCCTGAGGGAAGCTACCCGCTCAGGCCCAAGTCCTTCGTGTCCTTCCCGCATGCCCACATGCCGTCCATCAGCACATGCACGGGCTGCATCTAGTCTGACCGCGACAGCAGCACGGCCACCTCCAGGTACAGACCCTGCCGTGTGCTGCCTGGATTGTTTTAGTGATGTCCTAGTTGGTCTTCTCCTCTCTGGCTTCCCTGCTGTGCATCTTTCATTCAGTGGTCAGGATGAGCCCATTCTGTTCACTTTTGCTTAAACCCTTCCGACGCTCCCACCGAGCGGGGAATGAAGACCACACTCCCCACCCTGGCCTGTGACTTCCATGTGTTCTGGCCGCTGGTTCCCCAGTCTCCTCTCTGCCTTGTTCTCTGCCTTCCCCGCTCTTCCTGTGTTTTCCAGCAGGCTGACGTCCTTCCTCTGGTCTCGGGCTCCTTGTGGAGTGCTCATCCCCTACCTCTTCCCATGGTTTACCCCTCCATGTCCTTTTGGAATGTCAGCTCAAAGAAACCATTCCCAACCACTTTTCTAAAGGAGACTCCCTCCCCTCCTTGTTTGCTTTTCCTTTGTTCTGCTTTATTTCTCTAAGCATTTGCCACTGTTTGAAGTTGGACTTTCTTGCTATGTATGTTTTCATTGTCATCTTCCTCACCAGCGTGTAAGTCTCACAAGAACACGGGCTTTGTTCAGTTCCTCCATACGGCTCCAGTGCCTAGGCATGTGCTGCACACACAGGTGCTCAGTGTTTGTTGACTGAATGAATGAATCAACATTGATATACAGGGAGAAAAGTATAATGTAAAGGAACCACTTTTCTGATTGCATACAGTGAAATTTTCATGCCAGGCTGTATTTTTTTTTTCTTTGAAAGAGAAAAAAACACCACCAAAATTTCAAAACAAGATAATAGAAGGGTAACAATGATTCATACATTGTGTATTGTTATCTTTAAATTAGTTACTCAGATATAAGATACTGGCATTTAATTGTCCAAACAATGTTAGCACAGACCTTTCTTTTTAATGAAATAAGAGAAAGTGGTAGTATAACTACCTTAACTGTCATATATATATATATATTCTCTTCTCCTTTCCCATATCCCAGTTTCTCTTTCCTTTTGAACAGTTTCTTCCTATTTTACATATCTGTTGTACATTTTGGATCTTATTTACTCTCTCAGCTTCTCAAACTAGGGAGACAATACTATGTTTGAACATATATGTCTGGTTTGTTTCACTTACGAGTATGGTCTTGAGTTGCATCCTTTACCTATAAAAGTCTCCAGTTTAACCTTCTTTATGGCTGAATAATACTCCATTGTATAAAAAGACCACATCTTTTCTATCCATTCCTTGGTTGATGGACATTTGGGTTTCCAAGATCTAGCTATTACAAATTCTGATGAAATAAACACTAATGCACATCTATATCTCTGTGGTATGGTCTTTTTAATCCTTCTGGGAAGATACCCAGCAGGGAGAATAGCTGGGTCCTCCAATCCTACTGTTTTGGGGAATCTCCACACTGATTTCCACAGTGGTTGCACCAGTCTCACTCCCACCAGCAGTGAAGGGTTCCTTTTCCCCACAGCCCTTCCAGCATTTGTTATTGGTTGACTTCTTGATAATAGTCATTCCTTCTGGGGTGAGATGGAATCTCAGTGTTGTTTTTAATTTGCATCTCTTGAATGACCAGTGATGCTGAACACTTTTTCATATATTTACTTGCTGTTTGTATTTCTTCATTGAAAAGTGTGTATTCATCTCCGATGTCCATTTTTGGATTGGGTCTTTGAATTTGAGAGGTCTGATTTTTTGAGTTCTTTGTAGGTTCTCAATAGGAATCTTTTGTTTGAGGAACATTCAACAACATTCAACATTTTTTTCCCCCACATTGTGGGTTGTCTCTTTACTCTGTTGGTGGTTTCTTTTGCTGTGCAAAAGCTTTTTAATAAGGTGAGATCCCAGTTGTGGATTATGATAGTGCCTATGTGATAGGGGTCCAAGATATGGGTCCAATTTTAATCGTTAGCATTTGCAGAGCCGGTTTTCCCAGCACCATTTATTAAAGAGGCTATCTTTCTTCCAGTGAATGTATTTGGCACCTTTGTCAAAGATAAAGTGGCTGAGTTTGTCTGGAGTTGTTTCTGCTTCTTCTAATTTATTCCATTGATCTTTGGGTCTTTTTTTTTTTTTTTTTTTCCAATACCACACTGTTTTTAATAGCTTTATCGTATAATTTCAAATCAGGGATTGTGATGCCCCCTGCCTTGCTTTTGTTGCCCAGAATTGCCTTTGCTATTCTAGATGTCTTCTGGTTCCAAATGAATTTTAGGATTATTATCTGTAATTCTGTGAGATATGCTGTTGGAATTTTGATTGGAATTTTATTAAATCTGTAGAACAGTTTTGGTAGTATAGCTATTTTCACTATATTGGTTCTTCCTACCCAAGAGTAAGGGATATCTTTCCATTTTCTGATATCCACTTCAATCTCATTTTACAGAGTACTGTATTGTTCAACACAGAGGTTATTTATTTCCTTCATTAGAATGATTCCCAGGTGTTTCACTTTTTTGGATGCTATTGTGTAAGTTATTGCTTCCCAAATTTCTCTCTCAGTGAGATTGTAATTTGTATATAGGAATGATATTGATGTTTTAGTGTTGACTTTGTATCTAGCTGTGCTACTAAATTTACTTATTAAATCTAGCAGTTTTTTAGTGGAGTTTTTGGGATCTTCTATGTAAAGTATCATATAATTTGCAAATAATGATAATTTTACTTCTTCGTTTCCTGTTGTTATTGCTGGTCTTTCTTTCTCTTGTCTAATTGCTCTGGCTAAAGTTTCCAGGACTATGTTGAATAGGAGTGGAGACAGTAGACATCCTTATCTTGTTTCTGATTTTAGAGTGAAAGATTTCAGTTTTTGTCCATTTAGTATGATGTTGGCTGTTGGTTTGTCATAGATGGATTTTATCAGATTGAGATAAAGAGCATCTATTTTGATTTTCTGTAGGGTTTTTATCATGAATAGTTGCTGGACTTTGTCAAAAGCTTTTTCTTGCATGTATTGAGATGATCTTTTTTTAGCATTATTTTTTATTTTAAAAATTAAAAAACCGACAAAACAACAATGAAGACAAAATCACAACACAAGAACATCAAAAATGATACATGACTTCAAGACAAAATGATAGAAATTTACAGTGGTTCCTATGTTACATGCCATTATCTTTAACGAAGTTGCTCAGTCCATTAGACATAAGAATGTAAGATTGACCAAACAAGCAAATACAGTAACAAGTAAAAGAAAATTATAAAAACATTGGAAATGATGCAGAGCTTCACCGTACAAAATGGTAGGAGTTCAACAATGGTTCTTATACTGCATATTGTTTTCAGATCAGTCATTGTAATTACCAAATTCAAGCTTGTAAGATTGGTCAAGAAAAAAGAAAATTTTGTCCTTTGCTCTGTTAATATTGTGTATCACATTTATTGATTTATATATGATGACCCATCCCTGCATCCCTGGCGTGAATCCCGCTTGGTTGTGGTATATAATCTTCTTGATCATTTGCTGCATTCTGTTTGCCTGTGTCTTACTGAAGACTTTTGCATCTATGCTCATTACAGAGATTGTCCTGTAATTCTCTTTCTTAGTTGGATCTTTCTCTGGTTTTGGTATCAGGGTAGTTGTCTTGGTTACTTTTCTCTTGTTGCTGAGACATAATACCTGACACCCAAAATTAAGGAAGGAAAGGTTTATTTAGTGTACAGTTTGTGGAGGTTTCAGTCCATACTTGGCTGGCTCCAGGGCTGAGTGGCATTTAAATGGCAGAGGGTAACAGCTCATGGTGGTGGAAAACAGCAAAAGCAGCAAGAGCAAAAAGGGAGAAGTGGCAGAGAGCAAGCCTCTTTCCTTCCCTTATATTTTATGCAAACTCTCTGCTCCAGGGCAGGTGAGCATTCACACTCATAATCCCAGCATTGGACCATGGATCAATCAAAAATTCTAGAAGCCTACCCCATGACTGCATGAGACTTTGAGGGGACATCCAGACACAAACCATAACAGTAATTCAGGAATGAATTTGGGGGTGTTACTTCCCTTTAATTTAATTTAATTAAAGAGTTTGAGAAATAGTGCTGTTAAGTCTTCCCTAAATTTCTTGTAGAATTCAGCAGTAAATCTGTCAGGGCCTGGGCTTTTCTTTGTTGGTAGACTTTTGAATTACATCTTCAATTTCATTCATTGATGTTGGTTTATTTAGGATTTTTATATCTTCTTGATTCAACTTGGTAATTCCTATGTATCTAGGAATCTGTTCATTTCTTTTGCATTTTCTGTCTTACTAGAATACAAGTTTTCAAAGTAGGTGTAGATGATCTTTGGGTTTTCTGCAGGGCCCATTGTGACATCACTCTTTTCATTCCTAATTGCATGGATTTGAGTCTTTCTTTTTTTTTACATGAGATTGGCTAAGGGTTTGTCAATTTTATTTACTCTTTCAAAGAACCAACTCTTCGATTCATTGATTCTTTGTATTCTTTTACTAGTTTCCAGTGCATTAATTTCTGCTCTGATCTTTAGAATTTTCTCCTTTGTGTGAGCTTTTGGCTTAGCCTGCTCTTGTTTTTCTAGAAGTTTGAGGTTCACCATTAAGTTGTTTATTTGCACTTGCTCTGTTTTCCTGATACGGGTATTCACTACTATAAATTTTCCTCTTAGGACTGCTTTCAGTGTCCCCTAAGTTCTGGTATGTTGTATTGTTGTTATCATTTAATTGTAGAAACTGTCTAATTTCTTCTTTAATTTAATCTGTGACCCCTTGGTTGTTCGGGAGGGTGCTATTTAGTTTCCTTGTGTTTTTGAAGTTCTTGTGGTTGTTTTTGCCACTGATTTCCAACTTCATTGTACTATGGTCTGATAATATGCATGGGGTAATTTCTGTTCCTTTGTGATAATGCATGCTCTATGGGCTAGTGTGTGGTCTAGTTTGGAGAGCATCCCATGTGCAGCTGAGAAGAATGTGTATTCTGATACTGTGGAGTGGAACACTGTGTAGACATCTACTAAGTCCATTTGTTCAAAAGTTTGGTTCAGTTCTCATAGTTCGTTGTGGAACTTTTGTCTAGTTTATCTGTCTTTTTGTGATGATGGAGTATGGAGATCCCCCAAAACAACTGTATTAGGACTTACTTGATTTTTCATGCCCATTAACATTTGTTCTATATAAGTTGGGTACACTGGTATTTGTTATCTCTTCCTCTTGGGTTCTTCCCTTTACAAGGATGTGGCGTCCTTCTTTGTCTCTCTTAATCAGTCTTGGCTTGAAATTCACTTCATCTGCAAGTAGAATATCTACCCCTGCTTTTTTCTGGGTTTCTGTGGCATGGAGTACTGCTTTCCATCCTTTGACTTTCAGTCTATAAATTTCTTTTTGAATTAATCGTGTTTCTTGTATGCAGCGTATTGTTGGATCTTGCTTCTTGATACATTCTGCTAGTCTGTGTCTTTTGATTGGTGAACTGAGACCGCTAACATTGATGATTATAACTGATACATATTGACTTACCCTTGTCATGTTACTTTCCTGTTGTTGGCTACCCCCTTTTTCCCTTCTCTCTGTTTAACTGTTTGCCTTGCCTGGTGGTTTCCTTCTGTTGGGGTTCATGGAGTTTTAGTCCTTGTTATCTCCTTCTAAAATGTCCTTCAAAACATTTTGGAGTGCTGGTTTGGTGGTTATAAATTTCTTCAGATGGTCTTTGTCATGGAAGTATCTTATTTCTCCATCAGTTTTGGAAGATAGTTTTGTGGGGTACATCAATCTGGGTTGAAGGGTATTTTCCTTTAGAACTTGAAATATTTCATTCCAAGGTCTCCTTGACTTGAGGCTGTGTGCTGAGAAGTCACCTGTGATTCTGATGGATTTTCCTTTATAGGCGATTTGTTTCTTTTCCCTAGCAGGTTTTAAGATTTTATTCTTGTGTTGAATTTCTGGAATCTTGACTATGATATGCCTGGCTTTAGATATTTTTGACTGTGGCTAATTGGAGTTCTATGTGCCTCACTTACTGTATTTCAAATTCTTTTTCCCTATGAGAGGTGTATTCTGCCATGATGTCTGTGAACAGTTTTTTTAAATATCATTTGTGCTATCTCCTGGCTTGTCATTGACTCGAATCAATCTTAAGTTATTTTTCTTTGCATCATCTAGCAGCTTCTGAACTGATTTCTCATGTTCCCTTGCCATTTTTACAGAGTCTTTCTTTTCATGATCACTAACTGCAAGCTTGTCTTCTATATCTGAGATCCTGTTCTCACATTGGCTTAATTTGCGGCAGATACTTTCGATGGAATTTTTATTCTCCTGGATATCTACTTGAATTTCTTTTGTATGCTAAACATTCAAGGCTTCCATACTTTTCTTAAGCTCCTCTAGTTTTTGGCTGTATCTGCTTTAGTCATTAAGCACGGTTTTCATTGTGGACACCATCTCTGAAGTTATCTGAGGAATTATTTCTGATTTGATTTTTTTCTAGATCCTCATTCAGTTGCTTTGTTGTTACCACTTCAGAGAGGCCAGATGGGAGACTCTGAGACTATTCTACCTCATTGCCCTCAGGGTTTTTCTTTGGTGAACTAGACATCTGGAGTTGCGTCTTATTTAAGTGTCTTCTCATTTTCTTTTCTTGTTTTAGCTTAATTCCTGGAGTGCTGCTTGTAAATTGCCTTTGGTGGATTGCTTTATTGCTAGTATTTAAACCCTTAGGAAATAACTACTTCTCTCAGGTATCTTCCAGGTATAACTGGTTTTTGGGTTTTGAGTCTGTTGCAAGATCCTACTTCTTCAGTGTGTTGGAGATGAGAAGTTGCTGCCTGTTTGGCCCAGCCCCTGGTTCTTTGGCACTGTGCCACAGTAGTTTCTATGACCCTTAGTCAATCTCAGTCTTGGAATACCAGGAAGAATAGTTGTTTAGAACAATTATATCACTTTTGGCTAAAGTGGTACCATGAGCACTAACAGTAGGAACAATCACAGCCTAGAAAATGGCAAACTGAGGTTGCCATTAATTTGCCATCTTTAACCATATGAACTAGATTTGTAGTTATATAACAAAATCTAAAACAGACCAGAAAATTATATGCAGTATACAAGTCCTTAATATGTCAATTTTACACTCAGAGGTTAAAATTTAAAAGGGATTAGGGAGAAATAGAGATGTAGAAGAAGAGGAAAAGATTAGAAGTAAGGCTGATTCCAGAGGGGGAATCACACTAACTTTGGGAAACTGGTGCGGAAGACTGGAGGGAAACAGCGAAGGAAAAGGTAAAAGGAAGAGCAGAACAGAACCACAACCACAAAGAGGCTAGAAACCATGTTCACACTCATATAAAAACAAGATCAAACAATGGAGGAGAAAAACAAATGAACAAAAAACAAAAACAAAACCACCACCACCACCACAGCAAAAAACAAGAGAGAGAGAGAAAAAAAGTCCACTTCCAGGTATGCCTCTGCTGTCACCGGTAAACAGTGTGGGGAGACAGGGTCCCTGATCCATGCTGATCTAATCCAGCAATCCAGCAGTAGCTTTTGGTGGGGTAGTGGATAATCTCAGAGCGCCTGCACTTCTGGCTGAGACCAGACTCATTCGGCCTGCAGCTGTCAGTGCACCTGCCATGGGCTTTAGCCCAGCTGGGAGCTGCTAGATGGAGCCAGGAGCTGCTCTGAGTTCTGAGCTCAGCCAGCCCCTCCCCAAGATAGCTCCAGGCCAACTGCTGTCTTGAGCAGGACGGGATGACTGAGTCCTCAGCACTCACCACTAGCTAGTGCAATCCTTCATGTCTGCTGCTTCCCTCCAGGGCTGCGTCTCTCCGTGCATGCCTCTGGGGTCGCCAGTAGTCACTGTGTGTCTGCAGGTTTTATTTGCTCCTCTGGTGCAGTGAGTCCCATCTCAGGGAGAAGGTGCCTCCGGCTACGTCCTCTCTCTTCCTTGGAATTCCTCCCTTTACTCTCTCTGTGGGCTTGACTTCACATCTCAAATCCCTCCTGGGTCCAGGGCACCCACTTCCCTTCCTTTTGTCTTCCTCACACTGCTATATCCCAGCGTCTGGAGGGCAACTCTCAGAGAGGCTCTTTCTCTGCTGCTTACCAGTCCGCCATCTTGGTGGCATAGCCTGTTTTTGTGTTTTGAGACGGTCTCACTATGTGGTTCAGGCTGGCCTTGAACTCATTATGTAGCTCAGGCTGACCTTGAACATGTGGGGATCCTCCTGCCTCAGCTTTCCGAGTGCTGGGATTGTAGGCATGCACCATTACCCCTGGCCAGGCTGTTATTATTACTTTTTTATTTTCAGTTCATGCAAAGTGTTTCAGGGTAGTGTCCTTCAAAATTATACCATATATACTATAGAAATACAAGTCCATTTTTGCTAGTTTTGTGGGGATGCTGTAACAAAGTACTACAAACTAGGTGGCTTAAAACAACAGAGAAAACTTATTCTGTCTGGAGGATTAAAACCTGAAGTCAGAGTGCCAGCAGGACCATGCTTTCTGAGACGCGGGTAGAATTCTGCCTTGCCTCTTCCTACCTTTCGGAATCAGACCGATGTGCCAAACCACAGCCTTCTACTTCTACTTTCCAGGCATGCTTCTTGGCTGGCTTTGCTTCTCTTTTTGTGCTTTGGTGGCGGCTGGCAGTCCTAGGTGTTCCTTGGCTTCCGGCTGCAATGCTGCAGTTTCTGCCTCTGTCACCACATGGCTTTCTCTGCGGATGTTTTGTTCACCTGATGTTTCCTCTTCTTATAAGGGCACCAGTCATGTTGGGTTAGTGCTCACCCCATGACCTCATCTTGATAAACTCTGCAAAGACCTTCGTTCCAAATAAGGCCACATTCCCGTGGGTACTGGGGTGTTAAGTCATCAACATACCTTTTTGGGGAATAAAATTCCACTATTACATACTTTAACATTGGTAGAGGAAAATTATACAAAAATGTTTTCCAATGCTAAATACTGTGTTTAATTGGTTCCGATGCACTTTTAAAAGACTGAAAACCTCTGAAATCAGATACATCTTATATCCCTAGTGTTAGATTTGAGGAAATTTGTTTGTATTTTTTAGTGCTTACGGTAGTATGTCCTGGAGCTTTTTGCTCAGAGCACAGAGGTGTTTATTGCCTTAAACTTGACCGTCTTCCTCCTTCCTGTTCCTTGGTTACTGAGCTTTGGCTACCTTTAAGGAAGAAACTAAAGTACAGTAAAATTTCTTTACAACTTTGATGTAGAGAAACCACTTGTGTATACGCAGGGCAATTAACATGAGACACTTTGTGCTTTGATGAGTCATGCAGCCAGGTGACCTCAATGAGAGATCAGGCGCTGAATCACCCAGGGTCCCTGTGGACCTAACTGGGGTGTGGCCAGAGGTCAGGGGGTCCAAGCCAGGAGTCCGCTCTGGCAGAGAGTAAGAGAGATGTCCTTAGTGTTGCAGTACAGACCTCCTCCTTTCCCGATGATTACGGTGGACTCTGACTTAGAATCTTCTGTCTTGAAGTCCCCGGCCTCATCAGGGTGGCTTATCCCTGCGTTCTGACATCCTGCCTCGTTGAACAGCCTGTCCTCAACATAGTCCTCACTGACGCAGCATGACTTCCACCGCTTCCAGCTCCGTTTTTGTGTTTCCTTTTTTTCTCCTCTATTTTTCCCACTCTTTGTCTCTCTTATGACTCTGTGAATCAGACCGATGTTCCAAACCACAGCCTTCTACTTCTACTTTCCAGGCATGCTTCTTGGCTGGCTTTGCTTCTCTTTTTCTATTGGACTTCTTTTCTTGGCCATCCTTCCTAGATTGGATTATTATTATTATTTTTTTTGGTACCAGGAATCGAATTCAGGACCTTACGCTTGCCAGGCAGGTGCTGTGCCACTGAGCTATATCTCTGGCCCTTCGACTGGATTTTTTTGAGATAGGGTTTCGCTATGTAGTTCAGGCTGGCCTTGACCTCACTGTGCACACCAGGTTGGCCTTGAACTATGACGATCCTCCTGCCTCAGCCTCCAGAGTGCTAGGATTACAGGCATGTATCACTATGTCCAGACCCTAGATTGGATTTTTGAACCTAATATTCCTGACTCCATTTAGAAGCCAGTTTGGACAACTGGTCATTTTACCTTAGCTTGATACTGCCTCTGCACTGCCCTCACCCTCCCTGTTCAGGACATACACTAGACTTTGTGTCTAGTGTTCTATAAAATGGGGTCTTCAAGAAATACTAAGAAAATTAAAACCCTCACTTGTCCTACGCAGTTTGAGGTTAAGGATGAAAACAGCAACTACAAAAAACAGCAACTATAGTAGCTGCATTTATTGAACCCTTTCTGTGTGCCAGCTGTTGTGTTCAAGAATATTTCAGACCTTGCATCATTTCATCCTTCTAACTGCCCTGTAAGGACCAGACCCACTCACCTTGTTTTGCGGCTCTGGCTAACCTGTTAGAAGAAAGCGACTGTAGGATTTTCCCATTCTTTTCAATGACATTCTGGTGAGGATCCCCTCTGCTTCCTCAGGACCACCTCTGGGCCCCAGAGGCTGAGCAGGAACACCAGCTTTATGAATGACTGGAAACAGAGGCCCGGGCTCCTTCCACAAACTCGGGAGGGAGGGGCAGCTGCAGAGCAGCAACTGCTTGTATCAGCCTGGGCCCAATTTGGAGACTTCTGAGTCAGTCACTTTCAACCTCCGTGTTCCAGGGAAACTCCCCTTGGTGCGGGCCTTGGTTGAGGGTGTTATGGGGGGATCATTTGTTCTCATGAAGTCAACCCGTGATTCATTAAAAAGAACGGATTAAAAAGTGCTGGGTAACCATGACTCCCAGGCATGACTTCCTAAAGAGCAGAGCTCAGCAGCCCAGCTCATCTTCTGAGGAAGGGGGCTGTTGGTACACTGGGAGGGGCCTGATGTTTTTTAAACATCTGGTAAGTTTTCTATTGTGGCTGCCAGTCAGGGACCGAAGAAAATGCTAATTTAAGAATGAATGGCTGAATAAAAGGATAGACTGGGAAAAATTTTCGAAAACAAGTCGACAGCACTCGCACCTCCCGCGGTCCTCTTCTGTCTTTTAACTCTTCTGTGGTCGCCTATGCTTCTGTTCTCCCTAATGAACATCAGTGGGGTTTTGTCCAGCATTATCCTGCTGGGTGCCGATCCCCGCGGAAACGCCTCTCAGAACTCTTCTGACAGGGAAGGAAAGGGAGGCTATGGTTGTGTTTGCCTGGGGAAAGAACAGCTGTGGGGCTGAGATAGGGCTAGGGAGCCCTTGCCCAGAGAAGCCTTAGGTTGTACTCTTGGTTTTGAAGTTTAAGACATTCTGAATGTGGTAGCTCTGGGAAGACCAGGTATCTTTCTTCTGTCATAGGCATTGCCTTACCGGTGATCTTGATGTTTTGGGCCCAGGCCTGGAACCGGTGCCGTAGTTCCTAGCCCACAGTGCTGACACCTGGCTGCTAAGGCTGTAGTCAAGTCAGAGTGTGGAACTGCGGAAGTTACGCATGGTCTATAGCAGCATCCCATTATCCTCCCACTGTGGTATTTTGGAGTTGAAAGAGGTCTTTAGACAGACTCAAGGCTCCAAGGGAACCTGGAGCTTCTAGGAGGTGTATCAGGGATTCCACATATAATCTAGTGTTTTGGAGAGAACAATGAAAGTTGAAATCAAGGAACCCATTTACACATTTTATATTAGAATTCTATGTATAATTTTGAGAAGGGGACCCATTTGCTTAAATACTAGACAAAATTGATCTAGTTCACTACCTTTCAGTTGGCTCCAATATATATTTACTGATTATCTCCTTTGAATAAGGGCTGGGGCTGGTCTGGGCCAGGCAGGGCACCTGGCAAGGTACTTAAAAATATTGGGTGGTAGCTCCATTAAGGCAGGTAATACTTAAATAATTACAATACGGTAGGAAAATGGTAGGAATTGAAGAAAGTGAGGCTGAGAGGAGTTAAATAAGTCACCCAAGAATGCACACTCTGCTAAATTGTATCTGTACCTTTTCTGTTAGATCCTTCTGCCCTCATACTTGCTGTTAAAGTATAATTTTCTTCCCCCACTTCCTTCGTTCTTTCATTCCTTACTTCCTTCGTTCTTTCCCTCCTTTGCCCTCTAGGTCATTTTCTGAATGTATTTTTGTCCAAGTGTTGGGATGGAGGGAATTCAATCACACCATAATAAAATAAACCGAGCTATTTGGCGAGATGAGAAGTTCTGGAGATACTGGGGAACCTCTAACATAGGATGAGCTCCCCAGGAAGATTTGCTGGTCTTAACAGTGAGGGTCAGAGGAATCCCTTTAGAAAACTGGAGAAAGGAACTGCCAGGATAACTGGGGTCATGGGGAAGAGCGGATCTTCCTTCAGCTGCTCCTGGTACCGAAAAGGGCCTCCTTCCAGGGTCACTACGGGACGAGGGGTCTTTACTTGGCTGAGGCCAGAAGGCTAAGCTAGCGGGAGGCTTTAGGGCTATTTCGTTCCCTCTGGCTGCCTCTGCTCTTCCCTCTCAGCCTTTTCTCTGCCCTTTGTCGGTATGAGGATTGTTCACGTTTGAATGGCAGCTTGTAGTGTCCCCCTTGCCTCATTAACTTCTCGCACAAGTCTCGGGAGAGAGATATATTCTCTCATGAAGATTAGGTGAGTTGCCCATGGCCGTGACATAGTAATGAGGGCATTCAGAACCCAAACACGGACCTCCCTTCCAGCTCCCAAGTTCCACGTTCTTCTAGCTCATACCAGTCCACGCTTTCTAACATTTCCTTGGTTCTCCCAGGAGAATTTCACACTTGAATTCCAAGGTACGTGTCGTGAGAGAAACAGGATTTCACAAGGGTTGCTGTCCCCTAGGAAGCCGGTGGTACACGACCCCGGAAGTTATCCTGCGCGCTGCTTCCGCCGCGCCTAGGCTGTGCCTTAACGTTAGTGTACTGGCCGCGAGTCCTCTGTGCAGTGGCTGTGCGCATCACTAAGGTACTTGGAGAGGGCACACCGCCACGACTCTGCGTCTCATTCCATCTGCAGTGCGGGTGTCAAACCAGCTTCCTCCGCGGCTCAGCTTTGCCGCATCACTTGCCATCGCTGCGGCCTTGCGGCTCTTCCTTTCAGCAGCCTGCGTTCCGTACATGTCTGTGGCGTGGCTGGAACGTGCTCTGAACCCGAGAGCTGTAGACATGGATACCTAGGAAAGTGGGCAAGGCCGGGGCAGGCCAGAGATTCTGAGTAACACGTCAGGAACTAATGCTGTTTTTTCTCCGTTGCAGGGCCCAACATCTGTACCACACGAGGTGTGAGCTCCTGCCAGCAGTGTCTGGGTGTGAGTCCTGTGTGTGCCTGGTGCTCAGATGAGGTGAAAATCAAACACTTTACCTGTTTCCCTGGACTTTGATGCTTTTTATAGGAACAGACCCATGGCGTTCTCCCTTCTGAATGCACACCCCTTTGTCCTTTTGAGCAAGGCTGGGATGAATCCTTTCCAGTTTTGGATGGAGAGGGGGTGTCGTGGAGACATGGTAGAAATACCGTTCACTGGTTGTGGTGGCACATGCCTGTAATCCCGGCACTTGGGAGGCTGAGACAGGAGGATCACCATGAGTTTGAGACCAGCCTGGGCTACATAAGTGAGTTCAAGGCCAACATGCACTACTTAGCGGGACCCTGTCTTCAAACAAACAAATGCCATTCTAAGTCTACTGCGGATTCCCTACCCTAACCCATTTGGTTGTCCTTGTGACCTTGCTGTAATCACTGCTCCCCAGTAACACTCTTTGCTTGCTCTTCATTGGAGTAGAACATCCCAGGGAAGAGGTGACTCAGGTTGAGAAAGGAGGAGGTATTTGCTTCCTTCTTTCCCCTAGAATTTAAAAAAGACCAACAGGAGTCTTGCACTTGTACGTGTGTGGGGTGTTTAGTTGTAGGATCTTTTCTCTTCCTCTTATGATCAGACCTCTCTCCTTTTCTTTTCCTCCTCTCTTCCCTCTCGTGGGTGTCAATGAGAGGAGGAGGCGTGCCCGTCGCTGAGGGCGGAAGGGTGTCGGGAAGGGGTTAGCTGTGTCTGCGCAGAGGCTTTGTTGTGTCTGAAGCCCTAGGGAACGAGTGTGTCTGGGGAAATGGCTGTGTTTGTGGCTTTGGTGGGAATTTGGAGCTGACAAGAGCTGGTGGTGGTGGAGGGACGAACGCGGCTGGACAGATGCCCAGTGATTATGGGGTTTGAGGCTGAGTCACTGACTGCTGGCAGGTGGTTACCTGACTCCTGGCCTGGCTGCTCCTCAGCTTCTGGAGGCGTCCTCTTTGTCCTGCAGCGTGTCCTGGCCCTCCGCAGGCTTATGACAGCTCCAGTTGGGCCCCTCATTCTCTCTGTCTGATTCTCTTCCTGATCTGATAGGTTTCCTAAAAAGGCAACCTCCCGGGCAGGCTGGGGAGGAAGGGACTGGGAGGCTGTGTTTATCCCCCACAGGAGGGCTGCCAGAGCTGTGTGCGTGGAGGAGCTCAGCACGTGATTCTGCAGCATGGGGAACTGCTTCCAGAGGCGGCTGCCCAACATCTGGGCCACATTGACTTCATTTAGCAAATGAACTGGTCCCTGGGGCTGGAGGTGGGGGGTGAGGGGGAAGGGCGAGTCCTTCTCCGCCCCCACAGGGCGCCGCCCCTCTGGGCCGAGCTGGCTGCTCTAGTGCGATGATGCAGCTTCCTCCCTTCCCGTTTGCCATGTCCTCCTGCCTTTGGTCACCAACATGATATTAAGCTTTTTTTTTTTTTTTTTTTTTAAACGAGGAAGTTGCCTTTCTGCAGCAGAATTCTGGAAAGGAGGGAGCTGGGTGTGGAGGGTGTCTTGCTTGGATTGGATGGCTTGGAGCTAGCTGGAGCACGGTGGGAGCCAGAGCAGAAACCCAGGCGGCATTCAAAGGCTGTATCTTTTTCCTCTTTCCCTCCTTGTCAGGACAAAGCCAGAGAAAAGGCAGGTAACCCTGGCTCAGAGAGTCTGGGGAAGAAGGCCAGGAGAGAGCAGGGGCAAGGTGCAGGGGCAGCGTGAAAGTGTGTGGTAGGACTAGCCTACAAATGGAGTGGAGTCGGGAAACGGGTACCACTAGGATGAAAGAAAAGTAATAGGGGAGTTAAAAAGTCCGGTGGGATGTTCCCCAGGAGGGTGGTGTATAAGCGTGAGAGCAGAGGGAGCCGAGGGCTTAGCGAGTGACTCCAGCTATCACTACGCAAGAGGGGCGGGGTGGGAGAGGCCAGGCGGAGGAGCCTGGTGTGGGGCAAACTGTGTCTTCCAGGGAGGAAAGAGGAGGGCGCCACGGACTGCATGACTGGCGTCTTTTTCCTGAGGGAGCAGGACTTCCCCTGTATCGGCCAAGGTTACCTGCTCAAGGTGTCTTGGCTTTTGACTTAAAACCTAAAGACAGGGCTGGGGTGCAGCTCGGTGCCCCGGTCCCCGCTGCCGTGATGGTTGCAGGCAATGCTGGCGGTGCCTGGAAAAACAACTGGTTGGGCTCCGTTCTTACTGTCTTGTTCCTCAGGACAGTGGCTTTTGGGTGTGTGGAGTGATTGCTTGGCTGGGTAAAGGGAAAACACAGCCAGAATGAATGAGTGTGGTGTTTGGGCCCATCTGCACAGGGTGTGTTCTTGGAGAGTTCGACACTGGCCCGGGTTGGGGTGGTGGGCTGTCTCTGCTCTGTACGTGTAGCAAAGACTCCAGTTTCATGCGGAGCTTCGACTTGCAGTCGTGGCCTCAGTGGCACCATGCTGGAGTCTAAACTGTCTCAAGCTGTTCTGATGGTGAGGAGCGGCCGAGAAGCTTGTTAAAAATAAAGGTTTCCAGGCTGAACTCTGGACGTGTTGCATCAGAAAGGGTTGTTAGGACGGCAAGTTGGACAAACAGTGCTGATTGAAGGGGCTGGTTATTGGTCAAGGTGCATAGAAGTGGAGTTAAGGTTGCCCAATAAATGCAGAACACCCAATTAAACTGGGACCAAAAATCAAGACATTGTTAGCATGAGTATGTCCCACACTGCCGTGTTTGGGGACCCTAGGGTAGAAAGAAGTGCTAGACACTGGTACACAGAACTGAGTACGTATTGGAAGGTGGCCAGCTCATACCTAGTCGGACGCCCAGAGATGAAAGATGAAGAGGGATTGAGTCTAGCAAAGTAGAGGACTGCAATAGCTCTTCCTTCTTGTTTTCTTTCTCACAACTGTAGGGAAAGGTATAGATCACTCTTTCAGTTCTTTTTAGTTGCTAACATAATTTTATTCTGCTCTTTTTTCTACTTACAAGTTTGGAGATTAAATGTCCATTTTGAGAGCTATGTTGTTGTTGTTTACAAAAATAAGTTGCACCAAAAGGATAATTTGAAGAGCTTTCATCTTCTTGTAAACAATAAAGTGTGATCAGCAACAACTATAAAACACTTCTGTCTTCTTTTTTGCCCTGTCCATGTTCTCTGTCTGCATGATCAAGCGATTATTTGCACTCAGTGGGTAAGCCCGTCAAGACAACTTAATTTATTTGTGTTGGAGATGTTCTGGTAGCTCTCTGGAGTAAAATACCCAGGCATCTTACCCTTTGCTATCATCCAAGGAATGCGTATGCAGTGACCATAGTAGTTACAATGACAGTTGTAGAAGACGCATCCTTATTTGCTTGGATTTGTTTATAGTGTATCCAAAAGGATTCAAGTATATTTGACTCAGATTGAGATTTTTGTATTTTGAAAGCATGTCACATTCAGTCTCACTGTATTCCCTGACCAACCCTGTGAAATAGGTAGCATAATGACAGCTATTTATGCTGTACTTCCCCAACTTCCAAAATGGGATTAATGGGGAATGGTACCAGCAGCATGTGTCAGTCTCCAGGAAGTGGAGGTGATCTATTAATTGGCGCTGTACCTGGGCCGAAACCTCCCACTTCTGTGCTTGGGGTCTTCCCCTGGGCTTTGGCTCTTTGCTCTTTTTGTGTAATGTTCGGTTTCACAGGAAACTAGAACTTTAAAATTTATCCCTGGGCCGGGGATGTAGCTCAGTGGCACAGTGCCTGCCTGGCAAGCACAAGATGCTGAGTTCGACTCCTGGTACCAAAAAAAAAAAAAAAAATCCTTTTCTGGTTTTCCCTCTGAGTAGCCTGGAGACATCCCTTCTGCCACCTCAGCTTGGGTTATTCAGAAAGGGAATGTTGCTGGTGGGGGCTGAGGTCACTGCCTTGGTACCCCCTTGGGACAGGAGGCTGTCAGGGAGATCTGGGCTAATGAGTGGGCCTGTTACGTTCTAGACCTCTGACGTCAGTGACAGCAAAGGGAGGAAAGGAGAGGGAGGTAGGTTTTATTTTCCTGTGTTTATTTTTCTGAGGACACTCAGGCCAAGTCATCAGGACTGTCAGTGCATCTTAGCGCTAAGCCCTCTGCTAATTAGCCCGCTCCCATTAGAAGGTGGGAGTGAAATACCCGCTTGGGAACAGTGTCTGTCTTTGCTGACGTGAGGATAACCTATAGCTCGCTGTGCTCCTCAGCTCCCTGGCCTCCCCTCCCGTTTAGCCTCCGTCTTGTCCTGGGAAGGATCAGCTTTTCACAGCAGCGTCTTGTGATCCAACCATTGCCTTTTTGGGAAGGTTTTCTCTAGGCTTTGTGGGTGACTGGGATCGGAGACAAGATTGGAGTTTTTGTGAGTAAGAAAAAGATGCTTTCTGAGGGAGCAGGGTTGGGAGAGATGGGCGGGGACGAGAGGAGGCTGGGACACGCCGGAAATGCCCGGAAGTGCTCCGTAGGGCCACCGTGCTCCCTGGCCAGAGCTGGGCCGGGGAAGGAGATTCTCACCTCTGTCAGCGTGTGGGGTCTGCGGTGTCCACGTTGGGGTGTCTGTAGCCAGGGCGGTTAAGTGTTGTGCACTGGTTTCCACTGCCGAGCCTCTTCCTCCGCTCTCGTACCTGAGAAGCCCAGAGGAGGAAGGAAGCTGCAGAGCTGCAGAGGCTCTTTTCACGGCGTGCTTGCGCTGGGGCAGCCCTCATGCCGCTGCCCATGTCTGTCCCTGCGGGGCAGTCCTGCAGCGGATCAGAGGGGCTGCACTGGAGAGGACAGGGACTTCGAGCATTAGGAGGGGTTCTGAGCATAGGTGGCCCCCTATGGCCCTGTCCCTCTCCCGGGGTGTTAGCGCTGCCGGCGCGGGTGCACACGCTGGGGGGAAGGAATTCCCTTCCCCGCGCACATCCCCATTTGCAGCCCTCGGAGGAAGGGACTATTATTATTATTATTATTATTATTATTTCCCTAAAATAACTTACATTGTGGTAAAATACACACAGCAGAACTTACCATCCCCTCCACTGTTTAGGCACATGGGTTAGTGGTATCGAAAGCATTCGTACTGCTGTGAGAGCACGGCGGTTGCCACCCCAGAACTCCTCTCTTGGCCAGAGATCGAAACCCTACGCCCCTTGAACAACCAGACCCCATCTGTCCTTACCAGGCCCTGGCAGCCACCGTTCTGTTTCGTCTCTAGGAATCCGACTGTCCTGTGTGCCAGAGGAGGGTGTTACTTTCATGTGGTAGCTGAGGAGAGTAGGCCTGGAGAGTTGGTGTGACTTGCAGCAGTGCTGAGGTTTAGTCTGGGTGGGTCTACTCCTGTACCCTTGTCCTTTACCTTCCCCTTACTCCGCGCACCCCATCACTGGGCATGAGTCCTCGGTTGGGTGCTGGGTCTAACACAGCAGTTTCCAAATGGTTTTGACCTTCAACTATGGCAAGAAATACACTGCATGGCATTCTGTATTGTATGTGTTACACCCCACGCCCCAGTAAGTAAAAGTTTTACAAAACAAGACTTACTTTAACTATTTATATGTGTTGATACTATTCTGTTTCATTTTATTTAATGAAATGATGATGGAGAGCCGGTAAACTGGTCTTGAGCTCCACATGCTAGTCCAACAGGCATCTTCCTGTCCAGGCCCTCTTTTGATAAAGCTCATGAACAGGGACTCCCTTAGTCCTTCTGATACCTCAGTTTCCTCTTTCTACACGCAGTCCTAGGGGTTACCCAGGAACCACACCAGTTCATTTAGGCTGGTTTAGCTCCAAAGCATTGGGTAAGGAGACAGCAGGGCCTGCGGAGCACAGAGCTGTCACAGTTCTCATTGAGGGCCTTCCTCTTGGGCTCCTGTCTTACAGGACCTGCCTCTGAGCTCACCCCGCTGTAACCTGAAGGAAAATCTGCTGAAGGATAACTGTGCTCCGGACTCCATTGAGTTCCCGATCAGCGAGGTCCAAATCTTGGAAGCCAGACCCCTCAGCAACAAGGGCTCTGGCGACAGCTCTCAGATTACTCAAGTCAGTCCGCAGAGAATTGCTCTGCGGTTACGGCCAGGTAGGGATGGGACTCCCTGCAGGTAGAAAACTGGAGTGGATGGGCTAGAGCTGCGCGCGAGAGGTCTGCGCGGGAAATCTGATTAGCTCAGGATGGAGATGAGATGGGAAGAGAAGGATCGGGGCGGATGTGGGTGGAACGTGAAGAAAATGGGAATTGTTAGGATTTGAGTCAGAATACCTGAGTTTGGATGTGAACTCCGCCTTGGGAAAGCTACTTAACCCTTCTGACATAGCAGAAGTGCTCCTTGCTCTCCTCATGCCTGTTTTACCCAACTTATACCTCTGTATCGATGTGCAGATGTGATACAGGACGAGAAAGCAGCGTGGACACTCTTTTTTTTTTTTCCACTGGGGCAGGAGCACAGTGGCAGACAAAGTAGGGACAGAAGATCTTTGGAGAGAAGAAGGATTAGGCTAAGGGCCGCTGATTTTGGAAGTACTGGTTTTTGACTTTTCCCTTTGTACGAGGCATGTGTGGGGTGCTGTGGGATTCAGAGAAGGCCAGGATGCATTTCCTGTCTTTTACTGAGTCTGAGTGTAGTAGTTGTCAAAACCTCTGTGACTCTTGGGACCCAGGTGATTAGACAGATGGGGATTTAGACAGGGAAGAAAAATCTTAGAATGAAAAAGGAGAGGTTAAAAGTAGGAGGGTCAAGAGATTGGGAGAGGAAAAGAGTTGTAAAGGGAGAGAAGGGACTAGGGCTTTCCAGTTTGATTTGACCAAGCAATGTCTTAGTTCCAGATGTGTCCAGATCTATTTATTCAGTCTTACAGGGAAAAGAAGAGAAACAACTAACACCTTTCTGCTTTCTAGATGATTCGAAGAGGTTCTCTGTCCAAGTGCGGCAGGTGGAGGACTACCCTGTAGACATCTACTATTTGATGGACCTGTCTTACTCCATGAAGGATGATCTGAGGAGCATCCAGAACCTGGGTACCAAGCTGGCCTCGGAGATGCGCAAGCTCACAAGTAACCTGAGGATTGGCTTTGGGGCCTTTGTGGACAAGCCTGTATCACCGTACATGTACATCTCCCCACCGGAAGCCCTCAAAAACCCCTGTTATGAGTAAGTCCCTACGCCAGAATCCAGGGAAGCACTCCTCCCTTTGTCCAAATCCTGGATCCTGGGCCGGGGATATAGCTCAGCGGCATAAGTGCTTGCCTGGCAAGCCTGAAGTTATAAGTTCGATTTCCCATACCAAAAAAAAAAAACCATACCAAAAAAAAAACCAAACAAATCCTGGATCCTGTTTCTAGCTCGAGGGTCATTTTATTAGCCACTTTCCAGTCAAACCATAGCTCCTTTCTGCCTTGGTCTCTCTGTCTGGCAAATGGGCCAGCCTGCTGATCTGGTGGACTTGTTGTGCCAGGACAGCCCAAGGCTGCTTGGGGACCTAGAAAAAAACATCTATGAGCATCTTGGTCTTTGTTACAAATAAGAGAATGGGAGGGAAACGAGGTCAAAAGCAGAGGAGTTCCGCATCTGGGAGGACTGACGTTATTGTTGTCACTGTTCTCGTCATCAAAGGCTCGGATCCTGCAGGGTTAGAATGCAAGAAATTAAGCCCCAGAGGAATGTAAGAGTGGAAATGACATTTATCGAATCTTTGATCACGTGTGAATCGATGCATTTGTGCCCCAGGGGTTTTTTTTTGGTGCTGGTGGTGGGGATGGAGCCCAGGCGCTGCCACTGAGTGCCCCTGCCCTGTGCTTCTGCTTCACATTTTGGCTTATTGCTGAATGACTTACCTAAGTGGCAGAACTGTGCAAATCCATGTGTTCTGATATTTGAAGTGACGGTTACTAAGCCTGAGAAGATGGGAATTTACTTTTCAGTTTTCCAGCTTTCACGGTGTAGCTTTTAGCCTTCTGTGTGGGTTGTAAATTTCCCTAGTAAACACTTCAGCTATTGATTAGACAAACTGTGAGTCTGGGAACAGCAGCTCTCCTGTCTGACAGATCTGTTCATTTATTAACGGAATGGCAAAAAGGGCTTTGTTTTTTGATGGACTTTTGCCTCATTTTTACTGTAGAGAAATGTTAATCACAAGGTAACAGCAGCAACTCAGGCCCTACCGTTGTTTACACGTTTTACTCATGTAAGCCTTGCAGCACGCTTCTGAGATAGGTGCTGTCACGTCCCCGTTTCCCTGGCTAGGCTCGGGGAGGTGTGCCAAGGGTTCCAGGAGTGGGGTTTGAATACAGCCAGTCTGTTTCCCCAGCTCACCCTCCTGTCCCCTAAGCTCGCTGGAGGCCAGGTTGATGGGATGCCCTTGGGTAACTTGAAGGCTTTGGAGCCTGGGCTGTCCGGGTACTTGTGGTTGCACGAACCTGGCCTGGGCACGCTGCTGTCCTATTTGTCTCTCCCGTTCCCCCTCCCAATCCCGTGCTACCTTCCCCCCTCACTGTGTCTGCCTGGATTACCTCCCATCCCTACCTAGTATGAAGACCCCCTGTTTGCCCATGTTCGGCTACAAGCATGTGCTGACGCTGACTGACCAGATGACCCGCTTCAATGAGGAAGTGCAGAAACAGAGCGTGTCGCGGAACCGGGACGCCCCGGAGGGTGGCTTTGACGCCATCATGCAGGCTACGGTCTGTGACGTGAGTTTGGAGGGCAGGCGGTGCCGGGCACAGATGACGGGTCAAAATGGGGAAGCCAGTGGCTCACTCTGTGGATGTCTGGTGTCAAATAAGAGATACAGACTAAGCAGACTTTTGTTCATTGGGAATGGTAAGATGCTTTGGACATGCAGCCTCTGTTTTTAATTCAGTCCTGGCCAAAGCTGGCATCCCTTGGAACCTCAGTGGTCTCAGATGTTTCTGCTGGAGAGTATCTTCCCACCTTCTCCAGAACTATTTGAGTCAAGGCGAGATTAATTTAACTTGAGCAAAGAGGGCAGATGTTTGTATGGGATTTCTCCCAGCCCAGCCCAGCATGGTGGATGAAAGTTGGGTTCTACATGGGCAACATGATTATCATTGGAAGAACTATGTTTGGAGTGTAAGGTGTCACTTGACTGAACTAGTCCGCTGTGAGACTGTTTTCCAAAGAGAACATAAACCCCGGAATTGGAAAGTTCTAGCTTGGATTTCAAGGACTTGGACTGAGGCTCTTCTCCAAGATGACTTGCCT
Organism: Chinchilla lanigera; assembly: GCF_000276665.1. Lineage (NCBI taxonomy): Eukaryota > Metazoa > Chordata > Mammalia > Rodentia > Chinchillidae > Chinchilla > Chinchilla lanigera. The sequence goes on along the minus strand of NW_004955478.1, from coordinate 9,820,411 downwards.
GGTCCTTTGGGCAGGTGTGGCCTTGGATCATTATTCTCCATGATGTGGTTGAAGTTGCTTTGTCTCTGCCTTTATTTAAACAGGAAAAAATTGGCTGGAGGAATGACGCATCACACTTGCTGGTGTTTACTACCGATGCCAAGACCCACATAGCACTGGATGGCCGGCTGGCGGGCATTGTCCAGCCCAACGATGGGCAGTGTCACATTGGCAGTGATAATCATTATTCGGCCTCTACTACCATGGTGAGATTCCTGGCACCACGCAGAGTTCCAGTCCACTGTGGTTAAGGTTGCCCTTTGTAGGAATCTGAAAATCGCAGCCCTTCCTGAGCAGTGCGCAGGGCTCAGTCCCAGCCTGCCCCTCCCCTGCCAACAGGACATCCTTATACGGGGAACAACTTGCACCACTACTGGAAATTATCTTGGCCGTGGTTCCACTGTCATCCACACCAGTAAAAGTGTCAAGCATCCAGAATAGACCCAAAGGATTTGCACGGGGCCAGCTGGGAAGCAGGCCTTCCTTCCTACTGTAATGGCGAACCCCTTCTTGGAACAAGATGTCACTTGTCACTGGGAGAAGGCAATATTTGTAGTGTTGGTGGAGAATCCCAAGGGAAGGCTAAGGTGTTAGTATCTCTACAACAACAAAGCCTAGCCCGGCCCCCAGTCTGTGAAGCTGCTTCGGCTGCTACCGCATTGAATTAGAGTGATGAGAAGGAGGTGCTCAGTTCTGATATCACTGGCCGATATCTCCTCATCTGCATCCTGAGTTCAGTTAGGTTTGTGTTGCTGCTTCATCCTTCTTATTCATGTGTTAGTCCATTTTTGGTTGCTAGTAAACAAAATACCGCGGATGGGGGAATTTACAAACAAAAGAAATTTGTTTTGGCTCATTGCTGTGGAGGTGCAGTGTTGAGGAACCCCCTCTGGTAATGGTCTTCTTGCTGGCAGAGTCCCAAGATGGTACAAGGCTTCTCAGGGCAAAAGTCAGGGAACACAAGTGCGTATGCGTGGCTCTTCTGATTTCTCTGCCTTTTCCTATAGAGCCACCAGGATTCAATCGTGGGACTCCACCTGATGACCTTGTCTGATCCTAATCACTTCCCAGGGGCCACCCCTCCAAACACCACAATCAGATTAAGTTTCCACTCTTCCGACGCCTTGCAGTGGGAATTCAATGTGAACACCTGCAACCTTGAGGGATATGCCTCAAAACATAACCCGACCGTAGCACTTCGCTTTGACTATGGGTGAAAAATTTAAAGCGTTGCTACTGTCTTGGTCACAACCCAGATCAGCCAAGATCAAAGGCTTAGACTTCAGGGATTTATGTGAGATTTTTAAACGTTCATATCTCCCTTTCTCTAGGATTATCCCTCTCTGGGGCTGATGACTGAGAAGCTATCTCAGAACAACATCAATTTGATCTTTGCTGTGACTGAAAATGTAGTCCGACTCTACCAGGTAACTCTGCCCTCAGGGCTTCTGGAGCGGGTCCTGTGACGGGTGGACTTATCCCAGGGAGCCAGCCCGCGCTACCATAAGCCGTGGTCCCAACCAAGAAAGACCTTTCTTTATCCCATTCCCCAGGTACTTAACATTCCTCCCTGTGACCTTTTTTTTTCTCCAACCTTAGACTTACTAGGACAGATACGTTGATGTTTGCAGTGATGGGCGGGAGGTAACTCAGTGTGGTGAGAGTATAGAAGGTTTTCTGTAATTTTGCGCAGGCCCGAAAAACTGCTGGATATATTCCGAATAGTGGCAGGTGAAATATCCCGTACATTCCTCCAATCTTCATTTCAAGGCTTTCAGTCTGACTTGGTACAGAGACCGCTACTTTCCTTCTCTAAACTCTGAATCTTTGTTTTACTTTCTAGAACTACAGTGAGCTCATCCCGGGGACCACCGTGGGGGTTCTGTCTGCCGATTCCAGCAACGTCCTGCAGCTCATTGTCAGTGCTTATGGGGTAAGTGTCTTGCGCTGGGGACAGGCCTGCGGAAGCTCCTGGGCTTGGCTTGTACCACGGAGCTCAGATGTGAGAGTGCTGGTTACCAACTCAGCGTGCAGCCTTGCTGCCTTCCCGCTGTGCTCTCCCAGGCTGGGCAGTGACCAGCGAGGGATGCAGCCTGCTGAGAAGGAAGCGACCCAGCAAAGAATGCCAGAGTTCAACAGGGACAGTGGATGTCCAGCTTAGACAGGGGGAGGCAGAGGGCTTGGGGATTAGATGGAGAAGGAGCCGTTGTAGGAGACAGGGTGAGGGACAGCCAGGCTGCAGCAACACGGAAAATAGGGAACCGAGCCGTGGGGAGGGGAGGGTATTTTTTGTTGTTATTGTTGTACTGCAGATTGAACCTAGGACTTTCACACTGAGCCACATCCCTGTCCTTTTTTCTTTTTCTTTTTTTTAAATTTTGAGACAGGGTCTCACTGAGTTGCTAATTTGTCAGGGCTGGGCTCAGACTTGAGATCTTCCTGCCTCAGCTTCCAGAGTGCTGGAATTACAGGCATGCACCACCATGCCCAACTTAGGGTAGTTAAAAATTAAATAGAAAGGGCAGCTCCAGAAGGTAACCTGTATTGATCACCCTCTACCGCATGTCCGAAAGGCCTGCAGTGGGGTCTGGATTTTTTACTCAGATTCATTTTGACACAAGTGGGGACAGGAAGGGGGAGCAGTTTCCCAGGGAGAGACCTGGAAATAGGCTCCTGGGTACTCGGGCAGCTGGCAGACATCACTGGCAGGGCGAGTCCAAGGCCACCTAGCAGATTTTTCTTGGGATGGGATTGGCTCTTGCCCAATTACTTGTAGCTCGTTTCCTTAACTTTCTTTTGCTTTTCTGTTCAGAAAATCCGTTCTAAAGTAGAGCTAGAAGTGCGTGACCTCCCCGAAGAGCTATCTCTATCCTTCAACGCCACCTGCCTCAACAACGAAGTCATCCCCGGCCTCAAGTCTTGTGTGGGGCTCAAGATTGGAGACACGGTGAGGCTGGCCGGGCAGGGGCTGCAGCTGCGGGTCTGGCCCCGGTCTGTGCCTTGGAGCTCCCGTGGGCACCTGCCACCTCCCTCAGTAATTTCATCCTGAAAGTCATTGCAAGTCAGACGCAGTGGAGCTACCAATCTTCTGTATTTGCAGAGCACACAGGGCTTTTAAGAACCTCCACTTTGTTTATCTCTGTTTATACGTATTTGATTGCAAAGGAAAGTATCTCTTACCTTGGGGCCCTACCCAGTGTCCAGCCTTCCCTGAGGTGATACCTTTTCTTTCCTCACAGCATAAAGTTTGTATTATCTATACATTTTTGTTGAGCGCTGACGGTGTGCCAGGCATTATTCTATTTGCTGAAGATTCAACAGCAAATGAAACAGGCAAATAGACCTAGCCTTGAGGAATCTGAGGGTGCAGATGTTCATTCTGGCTGTATAATTCCTTCACGGCTTTCCTTGCTTGTTGGTGCTCCTCTGCTTCTGCCCAAGGAGGGAAGGGTTGGTGGAGAACAGGGAGAAGGAGAGAAGTAGATCTTGCAGTTCAGTGATCTTTCTGCAGATCTATTTACTGATCTTTTTATTAATCTATGCTCAAGGCATGTATTTCCGCACTCCATGTGAGAAGTATCGGCCTTTGATGAAATGTTATGTGCACACTGAATAGTAGATCCGCAGCTATGGTTGTCCCCTCTGTGGCGCTGTGTGGTACAACATCGTCTCTTCTGTATCTGTTGATAGCCGGTAACAAGTCCAGCTGGCTTAGTTGGTTTGAGCAGAATGTTCACAAGACCACAGAGTCTATTCTGTTTGAACTGGTTTTACTCACCTGTGGAATGAAACAGCTTCTATTTGCCAGCTGTCACTGTGTCTCTGTGTCTCGCCAGCTGTGTCACGGCAGCGCAGCTGTGCTAGTGCCCTTGCTTTGCTTCGCAGTGGGAAGGCTGGGGAGTTGCAGATTGCAGGAGGCTTGGACGCCCACTTTGGGTGTTCTTTGACAGGGCAGGGAACGGCTTCTTTTCCTCTGGGCTGGAACGTTGACTGGACCTACCTGGGTCTGAGTGCTGTCTCGCTTTCCATCCAGGTGAGCTTCAGCATTGAGGCCAAGGTGCGCGGCTGCCCCCAGGAGAAGGAGAAGTCCTTCACCATCAAGCCCGTGGGCTTCAAGGACAGCCTCACCATCCAGGTCACTTTCGACTGCGACTGCACCTGCCAGGCCTATGCTGAGCCTTTCAGCCGCCGCTGCAATAACGGCAATGGGACCTTCGAGTGTGGGGTGTGCCACTGCGGGCCTGGCTGGCTGGGGTCCCAGTGCGAGTGCTCTGAAGAGGACTACCGGCCGTCTCAGCAGGACGAGTGCAGCCCCAAGGAGGGCCAGCCCGTCTGTAGCCAGCGGGGCGAGTGCCTCTGTGGCCAGTGTCTCTGCCACAGCAGTGACTTTGGCAAGATCACGGGCAAGTACTGTGAGTGCGATGACTTCTCCTGTGTCCGCTACAAGGGGGAGATGTGCTCAGGTGAGTAGAAATGCGTGCCCTTGTGCCTGCATAGCCCTGTAGCCGTGCATGCTCACACTACAGCCCAGGAAACGGAGCTGAGGGCTCGAGCTGGGCCAGCGGAGGAGGTGGTATTCTACTCCAAGGGCAGAAAAACGGAAATGAAGGAGGGAGGGACATTGACCTTTCCCCGCTGCTTGTGGGGTCAGGGGAGCCAAACTGAGGACTGAAAGAAGTAGGAACCATCAAGGTGAATGAAAGTTCTTCTGTTCTCCGCCTTCTAATGTTTTAAGTTCTTAGTCTTTTTGAATATAAGGATTAATATATTTTTTCACTAAAAAAAATCACTGATAGTGATTAAGATTTTAGTACTGATAGAAAATAAACGATGTCAGAATGTATAGTAAAGCTATTTATTTATTTATTTTTGAGACAGGGTCTCAGTGTGTAGTGCAGGCTGTCCTTGAACTCTGTGTAGCCCAGGCTGGCGTTGAACTCATGACGATCCTCCTGCCTCAGCCTGGGATTATCCTGAGTGCTGGGATTATAGGCATGCACCACCATGCCTGGCCAGTAAAGTTAGTAATTTTACATTTTATTACAAAAGACTCAGTATATATAGTATATATACTATAGACTTAGTGTATATCCAAGATAGTGGAGCCTATTTCATGAGCTAATGTGCTTAGAACGACGCCTGGAAAATGGCGTGCTCTTGTTAAATGTTAGCCCTGTTTTGTTACTGCTTGATTGCCATTGGCACTAGTATTACTATTTTGATTCTAGATCTGTGTTGTCCAACATGGTAGTCATTAGCAAGATGTGGGACTGAGAGGGGATGGGTTGCCCTGGGAAAGGCCTGTTGGGGGTGCCCCTACCCCACTACTGCAGGGCCTGATTGTTCCTGAGCTGGTGTGAGGGTTCCCAGCCAGAGTGTGCTTTCTTTGGTTGCTGGCCCCGGTGAAGGCACCAGAGAAAGCCAGCTGCTTGCCTAGCGGCCCTGGTTCCTGCCTCTGGCAGGGCAAGAGCAGCTCGTCCTCAGTGGAGCCGAAACCAGGCAGCTGAAGCAGCCTTCCTCCACCACTTCTTCCCAGGGGCCTGGTGCCCAGTGGCTTCACATCTAGACCCTGTGGCGCTGTAGTCACATCCTCAGTGACAGAACTCAGGGCCACACCGTCACAGAGCATTTCCTCTGTGCTGGCATTTGGTCCATTGTGACTCCTGACCCATCAGAGCTGTGGCCCAGCTTGCCCTTGTCCTTCCCCGGAGCTGCTGGCCCTGTATCCTGTTTTTTGCCACAAGCAAGGGCTCATGGGGCATAGCAGCTGGCCGCCCAGCCTGCTCCCTCCCTACTTTAGGTGTTGTCTGAGTTGCCCTCCGTCAGCACCCCGCCTTGCACGTCAGGGGCTGTGTCCTCTCCCTCAGGGTGCTTTCCCACCTGCTGCATTCACGAGCACAGACGGGTCGGGCACCCTTTGCTCCTTTGTGAGCCAGATTCTGTGCCCAGCCCTGGAGGCCGGAGAGGCATAAGAATCTCGCCCTTCACTAACTTACCTAGAGGTCATTCACAGCATGAGCAAAATCTGCCAGGCCCCAGAAATGCGGTTTCCCCTGGGGAGAAATTCATGGTGGATGAGGGGATCTGGGCGCTACGGGAGGAGCCTGGTTCCTAGAGGAGGGAGCGAGCCGGAAGCCTGGCTGTGCGGGAAGAGCGGTGGCGTTCCCTCTGCCCGGAACACATCCCCCCTCCTTCCCCAGCTGGCTTCCTCCTTCCCTACTCCCCGGCTTTCATTCTTTTCCATTTCAGTCCCCCTCGGACCTCCTCACGAACCCGGGCTCGGCCTGCCTTCTGCGGGGGCGGGGGAGAGGTGCCAGCCCCGTGACCTTACCACTCTGTGGCTCCCTTGGAAGGGCTGGCTGTGCCAGGGCTTGGGGTCCGTCAGCTGGCCCTGGCAGGTCACCTCCACTCCCGGCCTCGCTCCCTGGCGGGCCTGGCGGATCGTCTTGTCAAAGATCACTTTGTTCTGCCTCACAAAGGAGACACTGTGGGACTAGGGTTTCTGAGGGGGCCGAGGGCTCTGCCGTTGCCGGGACTCCGTGTGTCGGTCTTTCCCTGTCCGGGAGCCGTGAGCCGAAGTAAGGCACAGTGGACGCTGTGGGCCCCACTCCGCTGTGAGGCTTGGCTGAGCGTGGCTCACAGCTGCCTCTGATTTGCGGACTGGCCCTGGGCTGACAGGAGCTCCCTTCCCTTCAGATGCTGACCAATGAGTGAAGGACCAGGGGTTCCACAAGGCCAGGCCCTTCGCCTCAAGGTGGGCCTAGCTCTGGGGTACTATTCTAGGTCCGGAGTCCAGTGCGGAATCTGGCTGCAGGCAGTCTCTGTCTGAGACTATCCTCGCTGACTTGTGGTTGTTGCCGTAGACTGCATCCCGCCCCCTTCCCACTCCCGCAGTAATTCGCCGGAACAGGCATTCCCACTCAAGTCGTATATGTAGGGAACCTCACCTAAAACTCAGCCTTTGTACTTTCTGCATCCTCCTCCCGGCCAGCATCTGTAATCCCCAGATGTACTTGGCAGCTGGGGAGCTGGGCTTCTGCTCCTCAGGCTTCCTGGGAAACAGCCATTTTTTTTCTTTCCACAGCGGTGAAAGTGTGGTTGAGCTTTATTGTTTGTTTAGTTTTGGTGTGGTTGAACTTCGAATGCCAGTGTGGTTACTCGAAGAAGGTTCTGGGGCCACAGGCAGAGACTCACAGTGGCCAAGAGATACTGCTTGGACGCACTAGGTGCTGGCTAGTTGCTGTGTGAGCCTGGCTTTGTGTCACCCTCTCCTCCACCTTCTCAGAGCTGCAGTGACACAGTTTCCAGACCAATTTAGGTTACTTCCCCTTTACCCGCTACCTTTCCTTTGATTAACAGTCAGATTTGTATTATGCATCTGCTCCTTCCTGATTCAGAGTTCTGGAGGATGAATCACCTGCAAGGTTTAGGAGCCAACTGGTAAAGCCTTGTCACATGAGTGTTGGGGGATACGGCACTGTGAGTTGGTGACTGCATTTCAGCAGCCTGGCCCCCGCGTTCTGGGTCTGTCCCACTCCCACACTCAGTAGGTAGTAAAGTGAATAATCTTCCCCACCAGGGATGATAGCTGCTTTCACTACTGTAATAACATAGCTCAGGGCATATATGGTGAATGAATGTGTAGACTCTAAGCTCCATAATAACAGGAACTTGGTTCTCCTGTTCACTGCTGCATCTCCCTTGCCCTGCATGTGGTGTTAACTCAGTAAATACTTATTGAATGAATGTGTTAGTGAGCAAACATTAATTGTATGCCTACTGTATGCCAGATTTCATGCTAGTCACTGTTAATGTGCATGTTCTCTTTTGTCAAGGAGCTCACAATTTAGAAAGAAACAGATAAGCTGTTTGTAGACAAACAGCCATAAAATAAGGGTAGAAAGAGAAGTAGATTTAATGTGCTTGGAGAACACATGGGCAGACAGTTGCTTCTGCCTGAGGAAGCCAGACAAAGTTACTGAGAGGAAGGAACATTTGAGGAGCAGTATGGTAGCGGTCACAGGATGAAAGGGCATTCTAGGTAGGGGTACGGACATTCTTGGGGGAAGTTTAAGCATGAGCTCCTGGGTGGAAGGATAGTGGAGAAGATGGCTCTGTGTGTTGGCTAATGTGTGGAAATGTGGGGCGGGTGATGAGGCCGGTAGAGCCGACTGTAAAGCCTTTGAGTATTAGCTGAGGACTTTGGACACCTGAGGCAGTATGGAGTCTTTGTGGGGTTTAAGCAGGTGAGTAGGATGATAATGTTGACTGATATTTTAAAACTGGTTCTCAGCTGGAGGGAAGGAGCTGTTTTGCCTCAAGGGAGACATTTGACAATGTCTGACGACCTCTTTGTCCTTACTGAAAGGTTGTTACTGACAGAAGGATAAAGTGGACAGCCCCCAGTAGTAAAGAACTGTCTGGCCCAAAATAGCAGAAAGTGCCAAGTTTGAGAAATAAATAGGATAACATACTATTGAAGAACTGGGCACAGTGCTTGGTATATATTAAATGCTCAACAAATGTTCGTGAACATGACCATCGGTGTTGCTGTAGGCATTACTTTCTGTTGGGGATATTTACTTCCTTGGAGGGTTGGAAAAATAGATGCTTCCCAGGACTACTCTCCAGGGCCATATGCAATTTAATGATGTCATTTTTAAAAGCTAGCCAGGATATTTCTGCAACTTTTGAGTACTGAGGCAGGAATAAAAAAGAGCCAGCAGAGGCTTGTTGGAGGCCTTGGGCTATGTAAGAGCATTGTTGATATGGTCTCCATTGCCGGAAAATCTCTCTCTTTTCATTTAGCTTCTCTTGTTGTCTGCTGTCTTTTCTCTCTGCAATTCACCGCCATATCGGACCTCCAAATGATATAAGGGAAATATAACTCCCAACCTGCTAAATGTCTGATATGCTGAGTTTGTGTTTCCAGAAATTGAAGAATGAATTCTGAGGAGCCACAGAGGTTAAGAGTAGGAAATTTTATTACGGGAGAGACAGCTCCTGCCTGAGAGAGACAGGAGGGGACCCAGAAAGTGAGTTACCAATGAGCCTACTTCTCAAAGGAAGATTTATAGAGCAAAATCACAAGACAGGTACAAAATCACAAGGTGGGTACAAGGTAGGACAAGATTATGACCAACCAATAAGGTTACAAGTATAGTTGCTTAGGTAATGTTGATCCAATGGGGAAGCAAGTTATGTAGCAGGTGTACGTGGAAAGAACAAGGAATGTTTTTTGGAAGAGATGAGTCAGGAGGTCCTGGTCAACCTCCTGGGTGACTGATGCCTATTTAGAATATCGATCATTTTTGTTCATCCCTCGGGGAGGTATGTAGGTGTAGTCATTCCATCCTTTTCTTCAGGCCTGGCCTCCAACGAATGCATGTTCTGCCACAGTTTTAATGTGTCCTTATCTTCTGCACTGATTCCTCGTAGGGCCTAGCCCTGCCTGCCTACAGTATTTCTACCTGACTAGGTTGTCTGTAATATTCCCCCTCTGAAGAGGAACCCCTAACTTCTGTGAGGGGGCAAGGGATGAAGACTGTTCTGGCTACTTCCAGCTGGAGGAAGTCGTAGTTGTGATCAGCAGTCGGAGATACTCCACAGAGGGTCTATCTACAGGCCTTTGACAGACACCAGGTGTTCTCGTCTTTTAGGTAGGCGCATAGGTTTAAGTCTGGAGGAGACGGGCCAAAGAAACAGTTAAGTATGTATGGGCCAAATAATAAGATCAACAAGACTATTATAAATATACCCAACAAGAGTTTCTGCCAGGAAGCACCAGTCATAGCCTCCCACAAGGAGGGTAAAGAGAAGGTCCGGGGAATTTCAGAATCCTGCATGGCATTAACATGACATTTAATATTTTGAATAGCCATTGAGATGTTAGCAGAAGGATCAGGAACGTACACACAATATTCAGCTTTTACAGTTGCACAAGTACTCACTTGTGCTGCTGTGAAAATGTCCAGTGCCCTCCGATTTTGGAGGATGGTTTGCCTCATTAATTGTACTTCTTCATGTAGGAGAGAGAGACCAGCTGAGGTATCATTTAAGGCCCAATGAGTATACTTAGTCAAGGCCTCGATGTGTTGCATGATATGCTCTAATAAAGAAAGAAGCCAAATGGTTATACCAGTGAAACACATTCCCAGACCATGGATGTTGTAGATGGGGTGAGTTTGCAGGTTTGTGGATATTTTTGACACTCTGCTTTGTAACCATGCAAGTCCCAGTGCGCATCTCCCTATCCACCCAAGGGTAGGCAGGGCCACAGATTGGCTCCACAGGACCAATGAGTGCTATTGGTAGCTTCCCATCTAATTCTGGGGTGATCAAACCAGTCTGTTGCAAATGCGTTCTTGACCTGTAAAGTTACGGTATGTATCTACTGCTTGGGGGGTGTCCATCCCAAGTGTTTAGTAGAGTTAGGCCAATGAGAAAAAGAGTGATTTAAAAAAGAAGAGTGATTTTTCTGTTCCCAAAATAAGGGGGCCTTTCTGCTAAGTTGTCCAGTAGCTGGAGTTAACCATGTAATCGTGATCAGCATGAATATTGACTTTCTGTCCTTCCCTGAGTTGCAAAGCCCTGGTTAGAGCTGTGAGTTCTGCTGGCTGGGCACCAGTCCCAGGAGCAAGTGAGGAACTGTCAAGTGTCTGATGGAGAGTCACTGCTGCACACCCTGCCTTTCTTGTCCCATTTTCTGCAAAGGAGCTGCCATCACAGAAAAGGGTCCAATCAGGGTCAGCAGGGGATGTGTCTAGTAAATCTTTTCTAGCTGCGAACATGTGGAGAATTACCTGTTCACAGTCATGTCTTTCAGCCTCAATTTCCTCTTTTTCTGGTAGAAAGATGGCAGGGTTTAAGGAGGAACATGTTTTTATTTGAATGGCTCGGCCTTCTAGAAGTAGACCCTGGTATTAAGAAGTTGTTTGTCTGGTGGCCATAGGCTCTTTTCAGAAGAAAGAAGTCCTTTCACATTGTGTGTATAATGAGATCTCTGCCTAATATCAGCTTCGATGCCTGTGGTACTAGAAGAGCTACAGCAGCCGTAGCTCTAAGGCATGCGGGCCATCCTTAGAGGCCATCCTCACAATGTCTAATTCATGACTCACACCCTACAGGCTGTGCAGCAGTCCTTGATTCTGCTGAAGCTCTGCCAAAGCCATGCCCTGCCTTTCTTTAACATATAGGTTGAAATGGTGTCCTGTCATAGGCTCAGTGCCGGGGCACTTAGTAGCACTTGTTTAAGCTTCTGGAATGGAGATTGGGAACCAGGTTCCCAGGTTAAAATATAGATATCTACTTTCTGGAGTTCCTTTATAAGCTGATAGAGGGGTCGTGCAATCTTACCATACCCTGCTATCCAAAGGTGACAAAAGTCTGTACAGTAATTCCTAGGAATCTCCATAGCCATTTTAGGATCTTTTTTGTTTTTGTTTTTTGTTTTTGGTTTTTCTCCGGTACCGGGAACCGAACTCACGACCTTGCGCTTGCCAGGCAAGCGCTTTTGCCGCTGAGCTAAATCCCCAGCCCCCATTTTAGGATCTTGCACTGCAGGAAGGAAAGTACTGGTTTAATTCTGTTTAATTCTGCCTTCCCCAAGCCTTTAGATTCCCTTAGATTTGGTGAGACCCAAATATTTTACCTCAGAGTTGCAGAGTTGTGCCTTAAACCTAGAGACCTTATAAACTCTGTCTGCTAGAAGGCTTATCAGAGCATGGGTATTGGCTAGAGAGCTCTTTTCAGGGGGCACATAACAGTATATTGGGCTGGGGAGATAGCTCAGTGACACAGTGCCTACCTGGCAAGCACAAGATTCTGAATTCAATTCCTGGTACAAAAACCAAAACAAAACAAAAAACAGTATATCATCTGCATACTGCAAGACCATGATTTGGGAAAATTCAAAACATGCCAAGTCATGGGAAAGCATTTGTCTAAAAAGATGAGGACTGTCTCTTAGAAGGCACAGTCCAAGTCAGTTGACAGGCCTGGTCATGAGGATTTTCAAAGGCAAAAAGAAACTGGGAATCTGTATGTGAAGGAATACAAAAGGAGGCGTCTTTAAAATCTAATACTGAAAACCAACCAGCATCTTCTGGGATCTGAGAAAGGAGAGCGTACCGGTTAGGTACCACTGGGTGGACTGGCACTACTGCCTCGTTTATCAATCTCAGGCCGTGTACCAACCTTCAGTCCCCATTGGGTTTTTGAGCTCCCAAGATTGCCATGGGCTATTACAGTGTTGGAGTAGACCTTGTGCCCATAAGTTTTTGATGATAGTCCTCTTTTAACTTCGGTCCTCAGAGAGTTTTGTCTGTAGTGAGGAAAAATAGTAGGATCTTTGAGATGTATTTGCAGCAGGGCAGCTCTTCTTGCTGTTCCTCTTCTACCTTTAGTTGCCCATCCTTCAGGATTTATTTCTGTCTCCAGGAGAGGAAGGCCACGTACCTGACCTGGGTGCGATAAGACATCTCTCCCCAGGACGGGAACTGGACTTTCAGGCATAGTTAAAAAGGAATGGGAGAAGAGAAAGCTATCCCATTCACAGCCTAAGGGTTGTGAGAAATGGTGAGTTACTTCTTTGCCAGTGACTCCTTTCACCGAAGTACAGTGGCTGGAAGGAAGGCCAGGGTTGAAAAGAAGGATTGAGAGACATGTGCTAGTGTCTAGCAATAGGCTGTCCCTCTGTAGTAATGATTACCCAGGGTTCCTCCATGGAACTGACAGTCCAACCAGAGGGAGAAGGCAGAGGGTACCCCGAGGCCCTTCAGTCTTGCTGGAGCAGCTGGTAAGATGAGTCTGATCCCTGCGGCCCCTGCCTTGGAGACAGTCCAGCTTCCAGTGGTCATGTTCACAATCAGGGCATGGCTCAGGGGGCCTCTTGTCCTGAGGATTCTTATCACAGTCCCTCCTAAAGTGGCCTGGCTTCCTGCAGTGGTAGCAGGTGAGTTTAGTTGTCGAGCTCTTCTTGGAGACCCGAGAATCAGACTTTGGGTCTGTTCCTTTTAAGGCTGCAACCAAGGCAGCCATTTTCTCTTGGTCTCTGTCTTCTCCCCTTGGCCTCTTCCTGGTCCCAATTACAAAATATTGAGGAAGTAATCCTCACTAAAGTATCAAGTGAGTTATATGGAGCCATCTTCTGTAGCTTTTTCCTAATATCTGAAGCTGACTGGGTAATCAACTTTAGAATAATCTGTCCTAGAGACTCAGGAGCCAGTGATGCATGTTTTATCAGTGCCTCTTGTAAATGATTTAAGAAGGCGGAGGGGTTCTCATCCTTCTCTGGATAAATAGTTGACAATTTAAAATAATTGAAGGCCTTAGTTATCATCCTTCTTAGGGCTTCAAGAATACATGTCTGAAGATGTCTCCTATTCCAGTCTCCCATCTGGTTGGTGGGCCAGTAGGGACTGCTCCAGTAGAAACCAGCTGTTCCCTTGGCTGGCTGTCTCCTGGTCTTCTAAAATTAATAATGTGACATTCATCTCCAAATGTAATAGCAGTTTGTAATACTGCTTGTCTCTTAGTAGAAGTCAGTGTTTGACATTACAGCATTACATCTTTCCAGTGCAATTTATAGGTCTGAGTAAGTCCTCAGAAGACCTCAGTGCACTTATCGGAATCATCTGCATACTTTCCCAGATCTTGTTTGATCTGTTTGAGGTCACTCAGGCTCAGTAATAGTGGATGAAGCTTTGATCAAGTTTGCCTTGGAAACCTCATTCTCAGGGTCTAAAGGGAAGGGAGGGGAGCCTAAGGCTCAATGATAGCGGATGTATCTGATTGTGCCTTGAGGACCAGAGGCGTCTGGTTTTCTGAGGCTCACATTTACATTTTGGGCACAAGTAAGGATTATCTCTTAATGCAAAGAAAGTCTGAACATAAGTTAGTTCTGACCATTTTCCCTCTCTCATACAGTACAATTCTGGTTGTGAAGTAGTATCATAACCAATACTTCCCTCTGTATTCCATTTTGTCACTAGAGGGTAAGCAGGCCATGCATGGGTGCAGAAAAATGTTAAACAGCCTTTTCTGAATATATGAGGGTTGAAGAAATTCCAGTGCTTAACAATGCATTTTAAAGGAGTAAGAGAATTTGATATCGAGTTTCCATCTGTAACACAAGAGGATAAATAGGCATCTCTTTAAATCTTGACTTGGTTTCTATGTTCTCTCAAGGCATCCTCCAGAGCAGGTGGCTACCATCTGGAGACTGATCAGAAGATAGATTGGGTTGGACTAGCCACCCTTACTGACTCACACCCTTACCTTCCCTGGAAACCCACACCCCTAACCCTAGCATGTGTTTCCAAAAGCACAAGCTACAGTTGATTCCAGTTATCACAGTGATGTTTAAAAAAGGAAGCGTTGCTAGCAATACTAGTACTCAAGAGACTTGAACTACTGCTTTCCAATTTTTTGAAAGAGACTGAGGGGAAAAAAATCAAAGGGCAAATTGGAAGTGGTTGGAGCACTTCCCAACCTACAAAAGAGATCACATCTAGAGAGATAGATAGAGTTAAGTAATGGCTAAGAGAAATCCTGTCTTGGGACCTAGGGTAAAAAAGTCTCCAAGACATTTGTGCTGTCTACCTAATCACTTAGGCAGTCTTCCTCAGCAGCAAGGCAAGGCTAAGTTTCATTCAAAATCCTCTGTAAAATTTTAATGTCTCTTTATCTGCAACACACTTATGAAAGGTACAGGTTAAAACGTATACCCATCACTCAGCAACTGCAATTTATTAGTGAATAATAAATGATGAAAATCAGACCTAGGAGGGGAGAAAGAAAGTCAGGAGACTGGGGATTCTCCCTTAAACTGAATGTGTTTTGGTCCCTTAAGTGTTACGCTTGAGAAGTAACTCCTTCTGGTCTCACCCAAAAATTGGTTCAGTTTCCTGATACTGTACCCCGAACACATAAGCCAGGACATGGCTTTCATGTGTGTTCTTCTGGACGGGCAAAATTCTGATGTCTCATCTGACCCAGAGACAGGGTATGTATCTCTCATCTAAGATAACTTCCCTGTCTTTGGTGTTAGCAAATGTTCATTTTCTATGGGCTCAACTTAAAGGTTCATAGTTGTTGAGTAGGAGGGAAAGGTTGAGACAGTTTAGGGTTCCTCCCTCTCTAGTCTTTAGCAAAAACATGTCTCTAAAAAAGGAAAGTACAAAGTGACAGGAAAAATAAGAATTAGTTCAGAAAAAGGGGGTCTTTTTTTTCCTCATGCTCATGCTGAATTATTGACACAATTTGCCCACAAGTCCTCACCCATGGCCTAGAAAGGTGAGACTGGGGAATTTCTAGAGCTGGGACTGCCTCTTCACCAGCAGAAGGTCAGATCAGAAAGGAAACTGAGACAGAACAAGCTTGACCTTCCCTGTAAAGTGTAGAGGGAGGATTGAGTCAGACTGTCCCAGTGAAACCTGTCCTCCAAGTCTTAAGAACAGTGCCAGTTTATTGCCTGTTAACTGGCAGGCAGAGTCCCATGATTTATTAATAGGTATGTGTTTTTCTTACATATAAACTAGATTTCCAAAAAGACCCATTATACAGCATTTCATAAATTCATATTTTGGTTAGTATCAAAGTCCACTCGGGGACAATCTAACACCACTTTTTCCTAATGCTGCACGATGAGATAACAAACTGTAACAGTCAAACATGTCAAACAAGATTTACACCAGTAAATTCAACAGCTAATAAGTCTCAATGCAGCATATATAAAATGGGAACACAAGATCTTGCCTGCAAAAGCAAAATGGCCCATCAAAGAAATATCGTCTTTCCATATTTTCAGTTTAAATTTATCAACTTTTAAACAAACAAACAAATATATAAAAAGACAAGAATTGTTGTGCCCTTTCTTAAGCAATTGACAAACACGGATTGCAATTTCTGGTTACCTAAACAAGTCACAATTCAGAATCCATGAAACAAGAGCAAACTCATACCTCCTTCCAGTGATCTCAGTGGGACCTCCAAATGATATAAGGGAAATATAACTCCCAGCCTGCTAGATGTCTGATACACTGAGTTCATGTTCCCCAAAATCAAAGAATGAATTCTGAGGAGCAGTGGAGGTTGAGTAGGAAATTGTATTGAGGGAGAGACAGCTCCTGCCTAAGAGAGACAGAAGAGGACTTAGAAAGTGAGTAGCCAGTGAGCCTACTTCTCAAAGATTTATAGAGCAAAATTGCACAATGGGTACAAAATCACAAGGTGGGTACAACATGGGACAAAATTATGACCAACCAAAAAGATTACAAGTATAATTGCTTAGGTAATATTGATCCAATAGGGAAGCAAATCATGTAGCAAGTGTACATGGAAAGAACAAGGACTGTTTTTTGGAAGAGATGAGTCAGGAGGTCCTGGTCACCCACCTGGGTGACCGATGCCTATTTAGAATATTGATCATTATTGTTTATTCCTTGGGGAGTGATGTAGGTGTAGTCATTCCATCTTTATCTCGAGGCCTGGCCTTCAGTGCATGCACCTCCACAATTGTAATGCGTGATCTTTTTCACTGTCTCCTTTTAGGGCCTACCCGTGCCTGACTGCCTATAATATTTCTACCTAACTTAACTTTCTATAATAACAGGATTTATTTAGCATGTTCACAATGGGAATGCAACTGATATGTCTTACTGCTGAGTGGTTCTGAACCACCATGACTGTCCCATTAGATTACCCAATGGATAGTCACGCATATTCCATTGGAGGTTCAAGTCAGCAGGATTGTGTTAACTTCCTCAGCAAGCTGGGAGATAGGCTATATTTGTTCTCTGTGTTTCCTTGGCTCATTGGCTGACACAGTGGGCTCTTGGCACCTTCTGTCTGTCCTTTGGCTACCTTTCCCCAGCTACCTACACACGTGAGACACTGTTTATGCATTGCCTTTTCAGGCATTGGGCATAGCGCTGTGCTCAGACCTCTCCATTCCTTCACCTGCTGTAGTGCAGGTTTCTTGTCTTGTGTACGCTTCCCCAGAGCCCATCCTTTCACTTTACAGGGTGGCACCTAGCTGATTTGAGAAGTGGAATAATGGATATTGGTAGCTGGTTTATTGGTGGGAGGGACCAACTTGTACAGACCAGAGGCTATGCTGGTGTTTAACCCCATTTGGAGAGGATAAATGATAGTAACAGATGGCCTCGCGGGTCAGGTCAGGTCAGGGAAGGGGAAAGTCTTGTTAGGTTAAAGGGACGAGTTTGGTGCCTAACTACTCCTTTGCCATCATTAGGCCGCAGTGTCAAGGGTCCTGAGTGCCTTGTGTGGGTGCAGACTGTGGCACCGTGCTGTGCTGCCATCCGGGCTAACACACGGACTTCTAGTCCTCGGATCAAAGCTGGCAAATCGAGAAGCCAGAATGATTCAGAAGGAGGAGCAGGAGGAAGTTGGGGGGTCTGGACAGATCCTGAGACTGCTTTGCTCTACAGTCACTTGGACCAAGTCCTGCCACACCTCGAGACACCTAGAAATCTGAGTTTGTCCCCATGGAGAGGGGTCCCCTCGTAGTGAGCGGTCTCCCTGCCAACCTGGAGGATTAATACCTGTCTAGTTGGGAGAGTGTGGTGGCATTTTGTAGCTTGTAATCATGGGACTGGGATCTCTTCATTCCTGGGCTGTGTGCTTGCAGGCCACGGCCAGTGCAGCTGCGGGGACTGCCTGTGTGATTCTGACTGGACTGGCTACTACTGCAACTGTACCACGCGCACTGACACCTGCATGTCCAGCAACGGGCTGCTGTGCAGCGGCCGGGGCAAGTGTGAATGCGGCAGCTGTGTCTGCATCCAGCCCGGGTCTTACGGAGACACCTGTGAGAAGTGTCCCACCTGCCCGGACGCCTGCACCTTTAAGAAGTGAGTTGGTCTGGACAGCGGAGGGAGGCTGGGAGCTGCAAGAGGACTAGAATCCCTGCACTAGAGCCCTCAGCTCTGGGGAATGTCGCAGTCTCTTTTCCCTTTCCAGTGAAAACTTTGGGAAAGTTGCAGGTAGCGCCAGCTGTGAAGGGCCAAGGTGGTACTGCGGGGTCTGCAACTGGAGCAAACCCTTTCCTAGGGTGACATCCTGCCTCTCTCAGAATTGGAAGTCTAAACCAGATTCTCTGGACTCTCCCAGGGCTCACCAGACCCTGTAGGGAGTGTAAGGGTGGGAGTTACGGAGCACAGTGTGTGGTGCAGGGGTGTTTCCCCAGTGTAAACTTCACCTGTGTGGGGATCTGAGAAGCCCCCTTCAGCCAGGGCTGTGGCTCTGCCGTTCCTCTTAATGCTTAAGCAGCGCATGCAACCGGTGCAGCTATACGAGACCCCACAGTTTGTTTAAATGTTCTACTGTCACTGTCTTCACATTCTTGGTAATTTTTGAATAAAATTTCCATTTTACATGTGACTGATTGTGACGTTAAGGCTCCCAGAAGTATGTAGGGTTTACCGTCCTGTCACAGCCCCAGACGGGACATGAAGAAGCTCAACGAAGGCTCTAGCGGCCTCTGGCTGCCCGATCTCTGTGGGTGAGGTGGGAACCCCGCTTCTGAACTCCGCACGACAGATGCTTGGATTTTACTGAGGTGGAACAGCTTTCCTTGCGTGTGGAGGTCAGAGGTGGCCTGGGATGTGCTTAGGCTTGCTCATTCTTCCCACCCCCTTGCTTTCCTCTCTCTTAGGGAGTGTGTGGAGTGTAAGAAGTTTGAGCGAGGAGTCCTGCACGAGGAAAACACCTGCCAGCGTTACTGCCGTGATGAGATCGAGCCTGTGAAAGAGCTTAGTAAGTTTGGCAGGTCTTAGGCTCACACGTACCTAGCTTCTGAATGTGTCCAGTTCAACCCCAGAACATATTCCACTCCCATCTATAAAAAGGAAGAGAAACTCCCACGGCCAGAAACGCTGAGCGAGCCTGATGCGCGCGCGGTGGGCATGGGGTGAGGTCTGGCTCCCCCCAGGTCACCTGCACCCTGCTCAGGTGGTCTCCAGAGCTTATGCCTTCCTGGAGCCACAGCCTCGGCAAGAGCTTGTGTGAAACTTGCAAAGGGCATATAAATCGGACAACCCTAACTTCCCCTGCTGCCAGGAAAGGAAGGGAATGTACTCGCGTTTTATAGAAGCAGCAGCTGCGGAACAGATCTAGGAAGTGGTTGCCTGTGATGGTCATCATCTTAGCTTAGTTGGCTGGTGTGGATTTGCCAAGTTTACTTTATTAAGAATGGTAAGCAATGCCCAGTCTTTCGCTTAAAGTTCTCCTGGTTTAGAGGAAAACTCTCACCCTCATGAACTTGTAATCAAAATCTCTATCCTGAAGCCCTCTGACTTTCTGGTATTTTCCCCCCAGGACCTCCCCACCCCAGAATAAGACAGACAAAAATACAGACCCCTGTAGAGCAAAAACTCTTGCCTCCAGTTATTCTGGTCTGTTTTTCATCGGGACTTTGGAGAAGATAACCTTTGCTGTTGTCAGCACCTCTGATAAATTATCTGGGCTAGTGAGACACCGGGTGGTGACTGGGAGATGACAGTCACCCGTGAAAGCAGGAAACATACTTCCAGAGAGAGCCACAGCCAGGTAGTCAGCTCTGGGCGAGAACGTTACGGAAAAGAGCCAGATCTCTGGGCCTTTAGCTGATACCAGAAATGGGTCTGGGGTGAGGTTGGTGATTTGGGGATTGTTTGAA
Organism: Chinchilla lanigera; assembly: GCF_000276665.1. Classification (NCBI taxonomy): domain Eukaryota; kingdom Metazoa; phylum Chordata; class Mammalia; order Rodentia; family Chinchillidae; genus Chinchilla; species Chinchilla lanigera. The sequence goes on along the minus strand of NW_004955478.1, from coordinate 9,800,694 downwards.
GAAGCAATCTTTTTCTTCCGGAGGAGACTAGGTTTCCTGTGATTAGCTCAGAGTGGAGAGGCCGTAGAGATGTTGAGATATTTTTATCCTTTAGATCAAGCAAGTATTACGAGTTGATTGATAAGTACGCCCACTCCCTTCACCTTCCCACTGATCATAAATACAAATGCACAACTGCATGAAATTCATACAAGTAACTTTCCTGCTCATTGTGTATTTTTCTCTTAACCTAATGATGTGGAACTGTGGTAGTGCTGTTATCTTCATTTTGTGGGTGAGACAGTAGACTCTCAGGAGAATTGATTTGCCCAGGGAAGAGAGTTGTGCATCAAGATGGAAACTAAATTCTGAAACCTTTACTGTTTTCTTGGTACGATACTACCCCTCGTGCACGGATGGTCTTTTGACTTCATCTCTCTCTGGTGTGCTTTGAGGCTTATGTTTTAGTCCCGCTGTATGACCTGGGCACGTTGGCTTACTCTCAGTTGGGTATCAGCTTGTATCAGTTTTGCCCGTCTGGTTTTACCAGTAGAGTACATAGTACAGCTAGTGGAGGGCAACACACAGTGTCATTGGCAGAAAAACAGACTTTAGAGCAGGAAGGAATGAAGTCTGCAAAACTGATGAGAATCAGAGAGGGGAGATGGCTTTGGGGAGGCACACCCCGTGGGAAACAGAAATGGCAAAACTATGAGGGCTGTATAAGCAGAGCGTTGAGAGTCATTGAGCGAGCAGAGAAGGTTAGGGTTCGAGATTACTGTAAGTTAGGGACTATTTTTTACTTTATGGAAAGAAGGTGAAACAAAATTTCATAACAATAATAGGAGACTAACAATAGTTAACACATTACATGTTGTTATCTTTAAAGGAGTTACTCAGGGTATAAGATATGGGCATAAAAATTTCTCCAACCAACACTAGCACAAACCTTCCTTTTTAATGAACTAAGAGACACGAATAGTATAATTGATTTGCAATTTTTCCCTTCTGTTGTTCCTTTTATGCTACTTAATTCTCCACCCACCCTATAGGGGGGCATAATTTTCCTTTTGTAGATGAAGAAAGGAATTCCATTAGATCAAATAACTTATCCAAGATCACACAGTTGGTAAGTGGTGGACACAGGCTTTGAATCAGAATGTGTAATATTGTCATAGCATGTCCCTTCCAGAAGAAGGAACAAGAGTCAAACGAGCCTGTTAGGGACAAAATATATTAGTGAAGGCCAGTGACTGCCAGGCATGACAGCTGTCTCAAATCTAGGCGTTGTGTCCAATGTCAGGCACCATTTCCTGTCATATTTTCCCAGAAGTCCTGTGGTAGGGATTTAAAAAGACCTCATCTTCCAGAATGGAAGATCACATGGGAGACATTGACATTGACATGCTTTTCATTTTTTCATATTCTCCCCTCCTGCACCCCAGAGGACTCTGGCAAAGATGCAGTGAATTGTACCTATAAGAACGAGGATGACTGCGTGGTTAGATTCCAGTACTATGAAGACTCTAGTGGGAAGTCCATCCTGTACGTGGTGGAAGAACCAGGTGAGTGAACTCAGGGCCCTGTCCCTGCCTCAGAGAGAGAGAGCCACGTTAGGCAGGAATTTCCACCTGTTGTCCCTCTTAAATGGAACAGGTTAAGCCTGGCCTTAAAAGTGATAAGTTAGAGTTTGTCTTCATGGTGAGGGGAATATAGAAGTTTCACCAAGAAGGTGACTTGCTAACTGAGGAGACACAGAAATAAGAATGTGGATAAAGGAGGAAGAAGGTAGGTATAGATATCATCAAGAAAAATATATATCATGGCATTTGTTGAGGTAAGAATGCCAAGAAATAAGGAATTGTAATTGTGAATTGTAGGAGCTTATATAGCACATGGCATATGTTCTACTATAAATGAGATGGTTGCCATGAGCAACCTGCCTGCTACTGCAGAGGAAGTCCTGATAGTGGGAAGCTTAGCAGTGGATTTGGGGCACTGCCTCAAGCTCTCCCTGAATGATGAAAAGATACTGCTTGCTCTTAAGCCCTCTGGAAGCAGGAGGAATCCATCTTGCCATGCACAGACCAACTATAGATTTGTCACCCTCCAATGTTGTACACTTTGCTTCCCCTACTACCTTCATAGCCTTGGTCTGTGTTCATTTTCTGTTGTGTAACAAAATGCCTGAGGCTAGGGAATGTATAAAGAAAAGAGGTTTATTTGCCTTGTAGTTTTAGAGGCTGAAGTTTTAAGACTGCATGGCTTGTGGATCCCCTTGGCTACCTAGCGTTGTAGCAGATAGCACTGTGATGGGAACATGGGTGGGAGGGAGAGAGCGGTCACATGGTAAGACAAGAAGTAATTCAGGGGCCAGGCTAACTCTTACTTGTTAACTTATTTATTCATTGTGGGAGATTGGACCCGTCTCAAGTGGTCTGCCACTGAGCAGTACTTTTAGTCCAGGCTCACTCTTTTTATAACAACTCTCCGTTGTGGGAACTAACTGGGGTGTCAAGAGAATGACATCAATCCCTTCTGAGAGAAGTGACCTAATTACTTTGCATTTGGCCTCCCCTCCGAAAGGTTCCATCTCCTGACCATTGTCGTACTGACGTCCTCAAACCGTATCCAAGTCATAGCCCTTTTCTTTTTTTAAACAACGTATTAAGATGTCAATCATTAGAAAATAATTTTGAGTATTTACTATATATTGGGCACTGTGCTAGGCGCTGAGACTTATAACAGTAAATAAGGCAGACGTGGTACTCACAGGCCCTCTGTAAGAAAGACGCGTAAATCAGCAATGACATTGCAGTGGGGTAGGCTACACGGTGTTGGGAGTGGACAAGAACCGTGGGAGCGACTATGGAACTATCTTGGAGGTTACGTCAGTTGGTCTCTTGGCATTTACAGAGATAGGCATTTCTTGAAATCATCTTTTAGAGGAGGGGCCAGAAACTTTTTTCTGTGAAGAGCCAGGTGGCATGGACTGCAATTTCTGTGGGCCATGTGCTCTTTGCCGTGGCTACCCATCTGTGCCCCTGCAGCAGCCATGGACAATACGTGGATGAGTGGGCATGCTGTATTTATAGAAACACGTGGCAGGTTGCATTTCCTCAGGGGCTACAGATTACTGTCTCGCTCTAGAGCAGTGGTTCTCAAACTTTGGTATGTTCTTTTGTTTTTTCAAACAACAAAATCCAGAGCCCTTGCACAGTAACTAAACTCACTTGGTTTAGGGGCTGGGGATTTAGCTCAGTGGCCGCAGTGCCTACCTGGCAAGCATAGGGTCGTGAGTTCAATTCCCGGTACCGGAGAAAAACCAAAAAATAAATAAATAAATAAATAATAAACTCACCTGGTTTAGAAATCCCACCCTTTCCTGAAAGGGACCATAAACAGTTA
>NW_004955478.1:9763310-9796901 GCF_000276665.1 Chinchilla lanigera | reverse complement strand
GGGACCAGGCTGCTGTGCCTTTGCAGTAGCCGGCTCTGCTGTGTTTTCCCCAAGGCTGCCGTGCTGATGGGGCAGCCTGCTTTGCTTCTTAATCTGCTCTGCTTGAGGTAGCCTGATGCATCTCTTTTCTGCGATAAGCTTTCAGTTTAATTCTAAAAAACACCCTGAGCCCTGCCCTACTTGCACAAGTTAACATCTCTGTGTTCTTTGCTGGTGCTCCTGGTAACTGGAATATCCCCCACTATTTGAGGGCCTCTGATTTAGACACGTTACTTCCTGCAGGCGCCTTCTAAGACCTCCTCCAGCCTCCACGCTGCTGACGCTGACGAGGTGTGGTACTTCTGTGTGATTCTCACAGCATCTGGGCTTCCTTTAGAAGGGCTGTCATTATGCCAAAATTAAATTGCTTCTTTAATCATCTGCTCAGTAGATCCTAAGCTCCACGAATTGAGGAGTAATGTCTGTCTTATCTACTGTCATATCTCTATACTTAGTAATCTACAAAGAAGGTATGTAATCAATGAAGTTTGAATGAACTAGTAGAACTGGTTATTCCTAGGACACACGGGGGCTTGAGTCCATCTGGGTATCTGCTAGGATAATTTTGGTTGCTTAGGGAAGGAAGCGATGAAAGTGATAAAAGGGACGCAGGTAAGCCTGTAGGAGCCATTTTGTGTGGGTCTCCCCAACGGCAGCCACGTCTGTATCATCCAGGGAATTGCTAGCTCCACCGCAGAGGATAGCATAAGTGTCCCCATCTGGGATATTATCTGTCAGTGCTTCCTAGAACTCTCACTGTGGGGAAAAGGAAGGTAAAGAAAGGATGATGTCACCTTAGTTTTATTTAGTGATTCCAGGGAAAGCTGACAGGAAGCAGACGTGGACTGGTTCGATCTGACTTCTTCATAGGTATCCACCTCCCACGTTAATGCTCTGCATGGATACTTTTTACCCTCATGCTCCTGTATCTTTGTCCTTTCTTATTTCAGAAAGGCATTATATCCTTCCTTTTGGGTCTAACATTACTTTGTCCCTTTGCTAAAACTTGCTGTGTCCCTTCTGAATCACTTACCCAAATCTTTTGGCATGGGATTTTGAGACTGGAACCTACTGCTTAAGGTTATGGGTGAAAAAGGTGGTGATAACCCCGGAAGATACAGATACACCCTGGTGGAAACTTTCAGGGTCTCTGCCAGTAGACTCCTTCCCACTAGGGAAGGGGACCCCAGGTCCAGACACCCAGATTTCCTTTTTATTTTGTAGTGCTGGGGATTGAACCCCTGGTTTTGTGCATGCTAGGCGAGTGCTCTACCTTTGCAGTAGCCCGCTCTGTTGTATTTTCCCCAGGGCTGCTCTGCTGATGGGGCAGCCTGCTTTGCTTCCTCTAGCCATAGACCCACATTTCCTACCCAGCTTTGCCTTTTCTCTCTCTCCCCCATCTCCACCCATTTCTGTAGGCTCTGGCTTTAAGGAGAGTGCAGAAGCTGGGGGCCCAGCGCAGAGGGTATTACTCTTTTTCTCTTCCCCAACTCATAGTCTTGCAGATGGCCTCTTTCGAGGGCAGGGAAGATTGGTCAAATGGGGATAAGACACACAGAGTGGGTTCTTGAGCTAGGACTTCTTCACTCTCAGCGAGGGTTGCCAGATAAAATGTAGTATGTTTCACACAATATTTGGTACATAGTCGTACTAAAAATAACTTGTTTATCTGAAACTAAAATTTATCTGGACCTGCATGAGTAATGTATGAGTAATTTTGTTTGCTGAATCTTCCAGCCCACCTGGGGCTTTCCTGACTTTGCGTCACTCACAGTAGATCCACAGTGTGGCAGGAAGGGTGATCCCGAGAGGAAGCCTGCGCCCCACCCCTGGTGAGAGAGATGAGTGACAGGTTGTTTTCCCCTGAAGACCTCCTGTGACTCTACCTGCCCTGTCCATACTGACAGCAGAATTAAAGAAGCTCACTTTGAGATTTAAGGGCCAGTCCTACCCAGAGCTTCCAGGGAATTCATAATTACTTTTCCCAGAAGAACGGAGGTCCTTCACTCCTGGGAATTCAGGCACTGGATGTACGGTTTCTCTCCAGGCTCTCCTTTATTTATAGTCAGGTCGCAATTTGGCGGGTTGGAAATGACCAGCTTGGTTTGCGGCGGTGGCTGTGTCTATGTTGTGTGTGGTGAGCATAGGGGGTACACTTAGAGAAGGTGGGAGGTAGTGTGCGAAGTGGGTGTGACTTCCTCTCTAGACTCGTCAACACAAACACCTGGTTTCGTAACACTCGAGGTGGTTGCCTGAGTGAGGTCACTGGTCAAACGCTGGAGGGTTATGGGAAGCAGAGCTCTGGGTAATCGCTGACCCGCAGAGGGGCACTGACTGTTGCTTTGGTTGTTGGCCGGGGCCAAACAGAATTAGCACTTTGTTTTTTTTTTGTTTTTTTTTTGTTTTTTTTTGTTTTTCTCCGGGACCGGGAACCGAACTCACGACCTTCCGCTTGCCAGGCAGGCGCTTTTGCCGCTGAGCTAAATCCCCAGCCCCAGAATTAGCACTTTGGATGACTAAATATTTTGGGAAAGAATGCCAGATATTGTTGTAGCTGCCAGGCCTCGTGGCCTCTAAGCGTGCTATAAAAGGTTACTAGGTTCACAACCCTCAGGGATGTAAATGTTGGAACCAGGGTGATAGACACGAATGCCTGCAGGGGCTAAGTAGGCTAATAAACTAATGAAAGACTGGGTATAAGAATACCAGTAACAATCGTAGCTGATATTTATTGAGCACTTATTCTGTGCTTGATGCTGTTTGCAGTAAATGCATTTAACTATTCCTCATAACAAGTGTTCAGGTAAGTTTGAATATTTTCTCCATTTTAAAGATGGAGAAGCAGAAGATACCAGGAAAGGTCAGTTTGCCAAAGTTCATAGTGAAGTCGGTGTTAAACCAAGATTCAAACCCAGGCAGCAATCACTTTAGATTCCTGTTACTACTACCCGCTTGGTTTCCTTAGTCAGTCTATCTGTCTGTCTCTGTCTCTGTCTGTCTCTCTTTGTCTCTCTCTCTCTCTCTCTCTCTCTCTCTCTCTGCTGGGAATTTAGCCCCTGAGCTCATACGTGCTATGCAAGTACTTTATCACTGAGCTATATTTCCCGCCTCCTTTTTTTTGTACTTTGAGACAGGGTCTCACTAAATTCCCCAGGCTAGACTCAGACTTGTGATCCTCTGCTGCAGCCTCCCGAGGAGCCTCAGATTCTTTATTCCTTCGTCAAGAAGACATTGTACCTAGGCAGTTCAAGTGATTCCTGCTTTTTTCTTTTTGACAGAGTGTCCCAAGGGCCCTGACATCCTGGTGGTCCTGCTGTCAGTGATGGGGGCCATTCTGCTCATCGGCCTTGCTACTCTGCTTATCTGGAAGCTCCTCATCACCATCCACGACCGGAAAGAATTCGCTAAGTTTGAGGAAGAACGAGCCAGAGCGAAATGGGACACAGTAAGAGGCTGGGCTGAGCGGGGTGCTTTCTTAACTCTGACTCAAGAATCTAAAGTGGAAGCAGACACTGAGGGTGGCCAGGTCCAGCTGGCATTGTGGTTATCCTCTGTTCTGGGAATTTGGAGATGGTCTACTGTTCCATTGTCTTTAAGCTTCCAGCAAGCCACTTGATCTTCTACCACACGGTAGCACAGAGATCAAGGGCTGTGTCATGAGCACTGATGGAACAGAAATAGGACTCAGCTCTGCTCTAACACTGTGAAGAAATGAATAAAGAAACTTACTCGCCGTTTGAGGAGCCAGGGCAAACCCTCACTGAGAACATGCATTATATAGTAATGAACATACACTAGTGAAGTCCAAAGCATTAAATGCAAATAGTAAAAAAAATACTAGCTAACATTTACTGAGGATTTGCCATGTGCCAAGAACTCTTTCTAAATGCTTTGTACATGTATTTCATTACTGTAACAACCCGATGTGGTGGACAGTATTATTGTTCCTATTTGGTAGATAAGGGACTGAATGCAGAGAAGTTTAAGTAGCTTGCTTGGTTGTGGGAGGGAATTAGGTAACTATAAGAATTACTTTTTGTGTGGTTAGGGTTAGGGTTAGGGTTAGGTTAGGGTTAGGTTTTCTTTGAAGGAGGAGCAATTGCCTCCATTTTGGCTGAGCCTGACCCTATTTCCATGTACTGATATGTACAGAGCTGGCTGGGACTTTTCCTTACCCCTTCAGTTGGCTTTAAGCAATGCGTATCAGTCTAGCCCAGGTGCTGATGGTCATCTCTGGAGATGGCAGGCGTGTTTTCCCCGGGCGCCCCATTGCTCCCTTGAGTGAGCCGGGATGAGGCGGGATGTGTGAGCCAGTGCTCCGCGCTGTCCAATGGAATTGAGCCCTGGGGTAGAGGCTGTGACCTCCTGGGGCTTGAAAGGTTACACATCAGAGCTGAAGCACCAAAACATTAGACACTATCTCAGTTGTGTCATGCAGATGACTCTTTCAGCAGATTCTCCTCTCTGCATTGGCAGAGGTGATTTCAGGCCTCCCACCCAGCCCAGCTCACGGCACTCACCTGCTTCCCACGGTTCTCACAGTCACTCATCCTCAGGCCACTCCCTTCTTCACAAAGGAATAAAACCTGGGTTTGAAGCCTTTGTTCCGGATGGCCATCATCATGGCTGGACTTAGGACCCCTTGGCTCCCCATAGCTACACACGTGCCTTAGTGTCTTTATTCTCCCCATGGGTTGCACTGGAAGTGGTAGGTTGGAATTAACTCCCTAGAATTCCAGTAACTTTCATGGGATTGCAAGTAAGAACCTCCTGGGCCGTGACGAGGATCGGGAAGGGCTCTCTGTACTACCTTGTTCTCTTCTTTCTCCTCAGATGGTGACATAGTAGCTTCCAAATCAGGCTCTTCTCGTACGCTTCCTGCTGCCTCTCCTGTTTTAACTCAATTTTATTGAGAAACTTTTATATATTTAATTTTACTCTGTTCTCCTTTGACCCATCTTCTGCATTTTAACTTTTTTTCTAGACTTTCCACAGGGCTATTTGACTCCCTGAAGGTTCAGGATTAGGCTGAAAGTTTGTTCCCGTTTTGATGGTGAGCTCAGGGCTTTGCATCCACGGGCCCCACCAAGCTGGGGTGTTTCTGTCAAGGCCGTGTACAATGTCCTGAACCTCTGAGGCACACAAGAGTGTGCGGGGCCTCTTGAAGCTGCCATTAAAGCCTCCTTAATCTTAGGGAATTTGACATTTTTTGTTGCTCTTTTTGTGTAGGCAGTGATTTAAGAAAGGAGATGAAGACAAATTGGGAATTATTTCAGCAGATCTGTCCTCTGTACCTGCTACATTTTTCTTTCAGGCCCACATCCCCCCAGCATTACCATAATGAAGGAAAATGGGAGAAAGGCAACAGAAAAAGTAGGGAAGACAGGAGGAGATAGGAGAGGCTGGGAAAAATCTCTCCTAGAATGTAGAATGTTTTGAATCTCCAAAGAGGGCTGAAAAAAAAAAAAAATAAAAGGATGGGCTGATTTGAACCCTTTAGAACTAGTGGCAAGATGGCCACTTTATCTGTCCTCTTCCTATTTCCTACCATCTTAAGAGGAAAAATGTGAGTAAGGTGTATTTGTTTCTCCCATGGTAAATCTCGGGCAGACCTTTCAGATGAAATTTAACCCTTCAGATGAGATGAGGACAAATTAAAAATTATTTCAGCAAATAACTCAGAGGAAGGAAGAACTGAGCAGTTCACTGTAAGAGATTCTTCTGTTCTCTCCACAGGGCAACAACCCACTCTATAAAGAGGCCACATCCACCTTCACCAATATCACCTACCGGGGCACCTAACAGCAAGCAGTCATCCTCAGATCACCAGCAGACCATGCCGGATGGCGGGAGTCTGTGCCATCGTGTTTACAGAGGACAGTGTTTGGGGGCGGGATTTGGGACCTGGAGTGGGGTGGGCTGGGAGAATGTCAGTATGTGGAAGTGTGGGGCTGTGTGTGTGTGTGTGTGTGTGTGTGTGTGTGTGTTGCATGTGGGGAAATGTGTAATTTAAAACTTGTGATGTGTCCCCACAAGCAGAGTTCAGCCTGCTATTGTCCTCAGAATGCCCCCTGCAGGGATTTTTCCTGCTCAGCTTGACGGTGATCTATGGAGCTGAGCAGGTGTTCTTCATTACCTCAGTGAGAGCCCAGCTTTCCCTGTCAGGCCACTGTCCCTGAAGCATAGGACAGAGCTGAGGTCTCTACTTCCACAGGAAGGTACAGTAAGCCTGGGCTCCATCTGTGTTCGTAAGTCTATGGTTTCTTGGGTCCGGCTCTTGCCATCGATGGTAGGAACTGCTGGAGCGTGCAGCCCGGTTGCCTCTGTCTCCTTTCCCTTCTCTCAGGCTGGAGGGTGAGTCAGGGAAGAGTTGAACCCTCAGGGCTGCCTGTGCCTCTTGCCGTCACTTCGGTCCAGCTGGGGTCTCTCATGAAGGGAGTCCTTAACAACTAACCCTCCCACCTGTTGGGAGTGAGGGCGGCAGGGTCACTCAGGGGTCATGTGTGGCCCGGGGCATGTGTTACCATCCTCTAGTTCATATCTGCTATCCTCAGATTTGCCTAATTTGGCAGCTCTCCCCTGGAAGTTTCTAGAAGTGTCAGCCTTAGACTAGCACCATCTCTTTCCCTCCTACTTCCACACCCTCACTGTTGCAGACAGTTGTTACGTACAGGGATTCCTTTCGTGCCTGAAGTGCTATTCCTCCAAGGGAGAGTGCTCTGGTCGGGGCCAGAGGTCGGACTCTCCCTCTCCAGACCTTCTACCCCTCGTCCCAGGCACCTCTACAACCTAACTCTGGGCCGCTGTGTGCCACATCCTTCCACGAGGGGGGTTGTATCTACCTACCTCTTGGGTGTTTTGTGAAGAAGTCATTCTCATGAGTTTGCTGAGCATAAAGGCCAGGATGGAATTGGGCCAATTCCATCAGCATGTGTGGTTTGTTCTTCTATGGGCTGGACAACCTCATTTTAACGTCTTTAATATGGAGGCCGTAAGTGCAATTTTAATGTATTTTTTCTCGCTGGGGTACCTGAAACCATAATGAGGTTTGCTTGATCTAAAAGGAACATGTCCATGAACATACTTGTATTACGTTTGTAATTTTATTTGATGACAAAGAAAGCCTAAAAAACCCCACAGACTTGGATGGGGTGCAGACACTCCCATTGGGCATTATTGGTGGCAAGTTGCTCCCCAGTTGCTGGGCCTGTAAGGGGCTGTCTCTTCCTGGAAGTCCGTGGGGATGGACATGTATGGACATGCTGCACTTTCCTGAGGAGGACAGACTGTTCTTGTGTCCCAGCAAGAGCATTTGCTCCATTGGTACTGACTTTTAGCTAACATGAAAAACCAAGTCCCACCACCCAAGGAAAAGGGAAAGATCCATGAATGATAATCAGAAAATCTGAATTCTGGCCTCAGTGTTGCAGCTTAAAGAATCTTTACTATTAATTAGGAAAAGTTGCTTGCTTTTTCTCAGGACTCAATTTTCTAGTTTGAAAAATGATGGGTTTACACTAGCCAGTCTTAAATCTTGGAGCAGCTCTTTTATTATCAACACTCTAAGATGCTGGGGTTCTCTGTGGCATCAAACACACAGGTATGATCCTGGGATGTAGCTCAGTAGTAGAGTGCATACAAGCGTAAGGTCCTGGGTTTGAGTCCCAGCACTGACGAGAAAGGAGATTCTGTGGGATAGTACTAGTGTTTGTTTTTAGCTGAGAGGTGTGAGAGACCCGGCTTTGGCAACAGCAGGTGTCATTCCCTATCAACTTTCTCAACGAGAGTCACATCCTACTCTCTTCCAGAGCCCCTTCTCCAACACTTGTTAACAGCTGTGTCTCCTGATCTAACCCTTGAGCTCCACTTAGTTACCTTTCCTAGTTCACTTGGCAAACATTTGCACCCCCATTTTAGGAAGAATCAATAGGAAGAACTGTTGTTCACCCTGGTGTTAACACTGAAAATTAGCCTTGGAATGAAGAATGAGGCAGTGACTAAACCCTGCCTTTTCCCATGGGTTACGCTTACTTTAGGAAATAGGAATATGATAGAGGAGGGAAAAGGATGATCAAAAACCAGGAAGTTTTTGATAACCTAAACTATAACCTTTGGCTACTGATACAGAGTCCATGAGAGCAGTAGTTGGGCATTGTCTGTAGATAAGATGGTTTATATGAAGAAGTTATATCAAAGGAGGAAGGAAACTTACTCAAAAGATGAAAAAAACCCAGAGATCTTGTCTGAGCTTCTGGGATGAGGCTCAGAGGCCTTGAAGACCAGTACTGTTTGTCAGTATGTGGGGATAGCTGTCACCAGACAGTGAACAGAAGTCATTTTTGGTCTCATGTGGGATGAACATGTAAATAGTATTCTGGCATCAGGCAACGCAGAGCAAACAATTGTGCCCTGTCATTTTGGAGGTAATTTCTGTCCAGTCTCCGGATCTTGTGCACAATAATGGGAAACCGAACATCACCGAGAAATTCCTGTATTAGGAGTCAGTTCTTTACCTCTCAGACATTCCTCAACTGTCTATGATGTCAAGATACTTCTTTTGAAGTAGTCCTGGTTAACATTATGTAAGTGCCTTCCTGACTTCTTCACCACCTCCTCCGTTTGAGTTGTGCAACAGTGAATTAAATATGCTTTCTAAAAAGGATTGGCCTAAGGCTGTCCAGTGCTTCCTGTGTTGTTATTTCTGTTTCCTTGGGGTGAAATGAACAAGTGTCATTGCCTTACACATGATTATTTTAGAACAAGCAGGTTTCCAAATGGAACAGAATGGTGACTGCTGTGGGAACCGAAGCTAGTTTTAGAGTTCAGAGCTTTTCTTTAGACTTCATCAGATTTTCAAAATAAGTAAGGTGTATCACTGTTCTAAGAACTTGATTTTTAAAAGGGGAAGTATTTAGGAATTTGTGCAATTTCAACAGAACAGATTTCAACAGAGCCTATTCTTGGGAAGCATAAACGGGTAAAGGCTTAATGACAGATTATTTGCAGGACCATTTACAGGTCACAACTTTTACTTCAGATAGTGGGTATCAAAAGTGTGGTCCCAGGCTCAGCAATATTAGTATCACTTAAAAATTCATTAGAAATGAAAACTGATAGGTCCCAGTCCAGAAATACCTTAAGTTCTGAGAAGCAAGTAAGGCAATTTCATTGTGCGAATATCATAGAGTGTATACATACAAATGTAGACAGTGCCGCTGAGTCACTTTCTGTGACCTCTTGATGGAATTGAGAGATACAGTAACCCTGAGATGCAGGAGGCTGCTGCTGGTATAACACAGCATGCTGTTTTACAGTAAACTTATTCTTAATAAGTAGGAGGAGCACACTCTAATAAAGTATGGTACAGTGAGTACATAAACCACTAACAATTGTTCATTGTTACTGTCACACGCTGTTGTGCATAACTCTGTGTGTTATTATACTTTAATTAATAGTACAGGCTTGTTTACATGTGAGTAATGTATTGCACAGCGTTAAGATTGCTATGATGTCACTGATAGGAATTTTCAGCTCCATCATAATCTTACAGGACCACTGTCACGTATACTGTCTGTCATTGACCAAACTTTTTATTTATTCCCTAAATTTTTATTTTTTATTATTACACTTTTGCAGTAATACTGATGACATTCCTCTTTTCGTCTTCTCCCCCTCCCCTTCCCACTTGAAAAAGATCCATCTATTGCCTAGTATCTATCTTTTATTTTGCTTTCATTTACATTTTGAGTTTTATTTTGCTTTTTATTTATATTTTGGGTTTCTCATATAAGATAAACCATGTGATATTTAAGCTCATGAGTCTTATTTATGTCACCTAATATTATGGTCTCAAGGTGCATCCATTTTCTTAGAAATGACTCAAATCCAAAATATTTTTATATAGCATGTGACGACGATTACTGAATTAGAAAATCTGAGTTTGAGGCCCAGCAGTCTGTTTCAGTAAACCCTACTGGTGATTCTGCTGCATGCTTGCATGGGAACAATTGATTTAAGGAGTCAATTGTACCCTTCTGATCCAGAAAAAAGTTTAGTCAGTAAGTCGGCTGAGTTACTCTACTGTTAAAGAACATTCTTTGGATAATAAATTCCAAAAACCAAGTATCCATCCACACAGAATTAAAAACATTTTGGTCCATTTCCAAGTGAAGTGATCTTGGGCTTCTTGAGGTCACTCAAAACCACAGATTCCTATGAGAAATTAAATAGATTGGAGTCCTGTTACAACAACAACAACAACAGCAGCAGCGACAGCAGATAACCGCCTAACAATACGTGGCAGATAGCTAAGAAAACATGATGTGTACCATCCTACCAACCTACAAGCAAAAAAAAAATTTTATGCAGAAGAGTTGGGATCAAAATCTTAATTATTAACATTATTATCGTATATGATGACAAAATATGATGTTATAATTTGTAACATTACTTTGGCTATTTAATTTTTTCCTGCTGTGGGGATTGTGCCCAGGGTCTTTTCCCTGAGCCACACCTCCAGCCCTTTTTTTTTCGAACCGGGAATCAAACTTGGGATCTTGTGCTTGCCAGGCGGGTGCCATGCTGCTGAGCTATATCTCTGGCTCCTTTTTGTTTTTTGACACAGGGTCTCTAAGTAGCTAAGTTGCCAAGGCCGTGAACCTGTGAGCCTCCTGCCTCAGTTTCCCAGTGTTGGGATTACAAGCAGGTACCACCACACCTGACCCTAAATTTATTGAGCAGTGACAATGTGGAAGTGAAGTACTTTACAGAACCTTAAAAACATATCTTTACCTTTTAGTCTTAACTTTTTACCTAATATACATTTTTGAACATAATACAGAGAATAACATCATAAAAGCATTATGTGGACATAGATTAAGCCCTTTTATGGTGAAATCTTGTGGGATTCACTGTTTTTAAAATTTACATCATGGTAACTGATAACATCTCTGGATGAAAACAGAAGACCTTGTGTGAAAACAGAGAACTTTCTAAGGAAAAGGAAAAATGTTGGTTAGTATATACTGAACTTTGCTTTTTCTGCCTCTTATATGTTAAACCACATTTCTGTTTCTTTAAGTTTTGGCTTCAGTAGTCTGAACTCTGCAGTAACAGAGCCATCTAATGTCCACCAAGGCCAATTACAAGCAGGTTGGGAATTACACTAGAGTTTTCACGATACAATGGAATAACAGATTCTTTGCAAACTAAACCGTTTAAAAATAATTTCTATTAAATCTTGTAATACAAAAAATTTTTGGAAATACATATTCTCATTTGTTTAGTTCGGCTACAGCATGCAAGTAGGAAACTTCAGAAGCTGATGATTAAATTAGGTATACTATTAAATAAAAATCTAAAACTCCACCCCGTATGGCCACCTAAGAATGGTTCGTATGTGAAAGGAAAATTAGAAGGTCAGGAGCACAACTGACTTCCTTGCAGCTGTTAATGTTTAGGTGACATCCTGCAAAGCCCTTAGGTAGAGGAGACACTTTTTACCAGCTATATATTTTTTGGCAAAATGCCAAAGAACGCACATAGAAAGCAGTATTTAGAAACCTTAAGAGCCTTTAGGTAAAAAGTCCACTGTAGTTGTTCTTTAGCACTGTCTCTGGAAAGAATTCTGTAAGAAAAATATTTCACAATTGTGATTTGCCTAATACGTTAGGAGGACTGTCCATGTTCTACCTCCAAATTATGTATGATTCCACATGAAAAATTTATGGCTCCAAATGGTTCCACATGAAAAATAATCTCATCCTTCCTACAGCCCCAAATTCTTACGTATAGCATCAACTCAAAGTTTAGAAGATTACCCTCTAAACAGGTGCACAAGGAGTTTCTTGGGGGTGTAGTACCTCATATACAGCTATTTAAGTACATATCCCTCAATCTGAAGTTCTGTGAACTAAAGTAGAAAGATATGCTCCTTTACCACAACAACCAATATAAAATGGTGGACAGATAGGACAAGTGCTACGGACATGTCTTTTCCAACAGGTAGAAAAACGGTGCACAGAAGTCAGTGGTCATAGCAGTTATGAAAACCACTTAGGGGGGCTGGGGATTTAGCTCAGCGGCAAAAGCGCCTGCCTGGCAAGCGCAAGGTCGTGAGTTTGGTTCCCGGTACCGGAGAAAAACCAAAAAAAAAACAAAACAACAACAAAAAAAAAACCAAAAACGAAAACCACTTAGGTACAGGTTTTTAAAAAATTAATTTTATTAGTGCACTTTTGACATGCATAATGATTGCATTCATCATAGGGAATGGTACCTGTGTAACACGGCAATTCTTTTTTTGCCCATTTCCCTCTCTTGTCTTCAATTCTTCTTGCCCCTCCATTTACAGAAATATTGTTCTCCTTCCATTCTTATTTTTCAGTCCCTATTCCTTTCCTTCTCTCTGCCTCCTCCGTTGTTCCCCCTCCAGTTTGCACATTTTCTTACTTCCCAATGTCTGTCTTCCATTTTGGTCCTTATTTACCCTTTGAGATTCTCACAGAAAAGAAACAATGTGATATTTAAACACGTATGTCTGTTTCACTTAAAATTATGTTCCCAAGGTGTATCCATTTGCTAAAAATGTCTCAAGTTCTTCCTTATTTATGGATGAGTAGTACTCCATTGCATATGAAAACATTTTCTTTATCCATTCATCTGTTGATGGGCATGTGGGCTATTTCTGAGATTTAGCTATTACAAGTTGTGCTGCTATAAACATGGGTGTCTTGGTTACTTTTCTCTCGTTGCTGAGACAAAACACCCAACGCCCAAAATGAAGGAAGGAAAGGTTTATTTAGCTTACAGTTTGTGGAGGTTTCAGTCCATACTTGGCTGGCTCCGAGGCAGAAAATAGCAAAGCAACAAGAGCGAAGTGGGGAAAGACAGCCGAACAGCAAAGCAGCCAGAGCAAACGTTCAGAAAGGTGCCAAGCAGCCTCTTTCCCTCCCTTACATTGTAAACAGGCTACCCCCACCTGAGGGGCGTGTAGCTCTCACATAATCTCCATTCCCCCCTCCTCCGCAGGCTCAGGATGTATGCAAAGTAAGCACTCTGGCTTCCTGCTAAGTCACTTACCCAAACCTCTAGACTCCCCAAGTTGACACAATGTATCAACCGTAACAATGGGTGTGCATATATTGTTGTGATGTGATGCTTTTAACTGTTTTGGGAAGATACCTAGAAGGGGAATAGCTGGGTCAAAAGGAACCTCTAAGTTTTAGTTTTTTGAGGAACCACTTAAGAGATTTGCAACTCCACATTCTGAGCTTCAGAATAATTATCTGTGGTGGTTTCACCCTCTGGTCTCTTGGTTTCATCCTCTCAGTCATCCTTCTTTCAGGAAAGGTAGCATGTATTTGCACCTAAATAGTTTTTTGAGCTGGCTTCCTGCTAGTAGAAATGTAGAAAGCCCTCTTTCCTTTTTGCACTTTCTTGGTTTCAGTCTAATGGACAGTGTTTCTGGCAATATAATTCTCCAAAAATTTATGAGTCTTTGAATCTTGTTGGGTTTCAGTGCATGAGACAAAAGCTATACTCACAAATCTGTTCGAGATAGTTTTTTTTTTTTTTTTACATTGGGCCTCGGCTAAAAGACAGTCTTTAAGCTTCTTGAAATGCTATTGCTTGGATGAGAGGTACTATGAAAACTTCAGAAGGTTTTTGAGCACTTTGATGAGGCACACTGCTGGGATGAAATAAAGGAGGCTATGTCCCTGAAAATTCGGTACATAATATCAGCCCCAGAATGACTGCCCTCCAAGTTCTTGAATGTGAACAAGAAATAAAATTCTATCTTGCTTATATCATTATTAGAGGTTTTCTATTATTAAAATAACCTAATCTTACCTAATATGCCTTTGGTGCTCCTGGAGGGAGATCTGTGGAACTAATTAATAACAAACTCATGAGTAGATTTTGTAATAAAAACTGCAACTGCTGAAGATTGGTTAAGTATACCCAGTCTTGATCAGCACACGGACTGAACCCATCAAAACCCTTACACATAAGAAGTTGATAGTTAATGAACAGACAGAAAACGGGACTGACTTCATCAATAGACATGACTATAAGCACGGGACAGGAGTAGGGAAGTCAGGTATGGAGGGCAGTTTAGGGTGGTTACAAAAATAAAAAACCTGGTCTCAGCCCTCAGGTTACTTGTAGACTCTTCAGAGAGATAAACTATATACATTTAAAAAATACTAAAGACTTATAGGCACATCCTTCATGAACACAGAGGTAGGAATCCTCACCAACATGCTAGCTAACCATATTCAACAGTGCATTGAAAAGATCATTCACTATGATGATGTAGGATTTATCCCTAGAAAGCAAGCATGGTTCAACATGTGCAAATCTGCTATGAATGTGACACACATTAACAGAACAAAGGACAAAAACCACATGGTTATCTCAACAGGTGCACAAAAAACCCTTGAAATAATTCAGCATTTCACAGTAAAAACAAATTAGGTATAGAAGGAACTTATCTCAGCACAACAAAGGCCATATATGACAAGCCCATCATACCCAATGCTTTCCTGAAGATAAGGTACGGAAAGGAAGGATGTCTACTCTTACTACTTCTTTTCTTTTCTTTTTTTTTTTTAATCTTTTTGAGACAGGGTCTCACTCTGCAGTTCAGGCTGGCCTTGAGCTCACTTTGTAGCCCAGGCTGGTCTCAAACTCGCAACAGTCCTCCTGCCTCAGCCTTCCCAGGGCTGGGATTACAGGCGTGCACCACCATGCCCGGCACTACTTCTTTTCAACATAGTACTGGAGGTCCTAGCTAGGGGATTAAGCAAGAGGAAAAAAAGTTTCCTAATAGGAGAGGACAAATGTTCATGAGGGGTGTGCCTATAATTCTTTGATATTTTAAAATATCCCTGGGTTTATATCCCTAAAGAGTCTTTGAGTAACCTGAGTGATGAGACTATATATTTTATTTATTTATTTATTGAGACACGGTCTTGCTATGTAGTTCAGACTGGCCTTGAACTCACTGTGTAGCCCAGGCTGGCTTCCAACTTGTAGCAATCCTCCTGCCTCAGCCTCCTGAGTGTTGAAATTGCAGGTGTGTGCCAACAAACCCGGTTGTCTTTTATTTTCGTAAACACCCTGAAGCATTTTCTATCCACTTCCTTACTCCTCACCCATATTTTTCTCTACAATGATATAATCTTACATATAGAAAACTCTAAAGATTCCACCCAGCCCCCCCTTTAGAAGTAATAATTAAATTTAGCAAGGTTGCTGTTACAAAGCTAGAAAAAAATAGTAGCATTTCCATATGCTAACAATGAACTACCCAAAACATAAATTAAGAAAACAATTGATTATAAATAGCAAAAGCAAAAACAACAAAAGAATATTAGGTATAAACTTAACCAAGGATGAGAAAGCTCTGTGTACTGAAAACTATAAAACATTGATGAAACCAACTAAAGAGGGCACAAATGAATGGGAAGATATATTGTGTTTATGAATTGGAAGAATTTTTTTGAGACAAGATCTCAGTGTGCAGTTCAGATGGGCCTTGAACTCTATGTAGACCTGGCTGGCCTCAAACTCATGGTGATTCTCCTGCCTCAGCCTCCTGAGTGTTCAGATTACAGGTGTGCACCACCATGTAGAAGAATTAATATTGTTAAAATGTTCACACTACTCAAAAACAATCTACAGATTTAGTGTAATACCTATCAAAATTTCAATGTTATTTTTTCACTGAAATAGATAAAACATTCTAAAATTCATATGGAACCTGAAAATATCCCAAAAGTCAAAGTCAATCTGGAGCAAAAAGAACAAATCTAGAGACAATATACTACCTGATTTCAAAATATAATACAAAGCCATAGTAATCAAAACTGCATTACACTGGTTTTAAAGCAGAGCACAGCCCAGAAATAAACCCATGCATTTATAGGCTATTGATTTTCAGTGAGCAGCCAAGAACACACAATGGGGAAATGAAAGTCTTCAATAAATGGTGTTGAGAAAACGACTCACATGCAGAATTGAATCCTTATGCCACACATGCAAAAGTCAACTCAAAGTGGATGAGTTAGATGTAAGACTTGAAACAGTAAAACTATTAGTAGAAAACAGGAGAAAAATCTCCTGACACTGGCCAGGGCAATGGGTTTTTTTTTTTTATTATGATCCAGAAAGTACTGACAATAGAAAGCAAAAACAGACAAATAAGATGACATCAAACTAAAAAGTTTCTGCACAGCAAAGGAAATAGCGGCATGAAGAGAAAGTTTATAGCAGCATAAATCATAATAGCTAAATCGTGGAAGCAGCCTATATGTCCATCAACAGATGAAAGGATAAAGAAAATGTGGCATTTAAACACAATGATGTACTACTGTGCCATAAAAAAGGATAACCTTGAGTCAGTTGTAGGAAAATGGATGCACTTTGAGACCATAATGTTAATGAAATAATCAGTCGTTTTATTTTATTTTATTTTTTATTTTTTATTTTTTGTTTTGGTACTGGGAATCAAACTCATGACCTCGTGCTTGCCAGGCAGGCGCTATGCCTGCTGAGCTATATCCCTGGCCCTAGACACACAATTTTAAATACTGCATGGTTTCACAATACAAAGAGCAGAATGAAAGATAATAGGAAATAGGGAGAAAAGTCTTTTGCAAAAGGGAAGGAACCCAAGAGGTGGAGGGAAGAAGGAAGCCAGGGGAGGTTATGGTATGAGAAAAAGTATTAATATGTGATATGTACATGTACTAACTCCTCACAAAGAATATAATGACTATGTACTGCTGAATATGTATACCCTCCAAAAAGAGAAAACCTATAGTGTGGGATAAAATATTCAAACCGTATAGCTGATCAGGGGTTCATATTCAAAATATACATATAAAGAGTCCAAACAATATGAAGAAAAAATAATTAAAAATGGGCAAAGGATCTGAATAGACATTTCCCAAAATAACATACAGATAACATACAGATGGGCAACAGGGTTATGAAAGAACGTTTAACACACTACTCATCAGGAGAATACAGATTAAAAGCACAACTTCATGTTGTTTAGAATGGCTATTATAAAGATGAGTAAGTGTTTCTGCGGATACAGAGAAAAGGGAAACCTTGAATGCTGTTGGTGGGAATGTGAGATAATGAAGTCATCATGCAAACAGCATGGAGGGTCCTCAAAAGGCTAGAAATGAAACACCCATGATCAGCAATCAGCTGAAGGAATAATATCACTATAATAAACTCCTGCACACACATTTGTTGCTGCACTGTTCACAACAGCCAAGATAAGGAATCAACCTAAGTGTCCACCAATGGATGGATGAATTTGGAATATTACTTAGCCTAAGAAGGAAATCCTTTAATATGTAACTACTTGGAGGAATGTGATGGACATTATACTCTGTGAAATAAAGTAGGAACAGAAAGACAGAAGTCACAGAAGTGGAGACAAGAACGTTGGTTGCCAAAGGCTGGGGTTTGGGCCAGGTGGGTATGGGAGATGCTATTCAAAGAGTGCAAAGTTTCAGTTATGAAAAAATTTTTTTGTCTTTTATTTTAAAGACAAAAACCAACAAAATAACAACAAAGACAAAAACAAAACAACATAAAAATAATAAAAATGATACAGAGTTTCAAAACTGTCTTTTTTTTGGAGACAGAGTTTCACTATGCAGTTCAGGCTGGGCTTGAACTCACTTTGTAGCCCAGGCTGGCCTTAAACTCCCAGGGATCCTCCTGCCTCAGCCTCCTGAGTGCTGGGATTACAGGCGTGTGTCACCATGCCCGGCTCAGGAATCAATTTTGAAATCTCTTGTATAGCATATATAGTTAATATACTGTATATTTTAAAATTACTGAGAGTAAATTTCTGATGTCTTACCCCTCCAAAAAATAAGTGAGAGGGCTGGGGATTTAGCTCAGCGGCAAAAGCGCTTGCCTGGCAAGCTCAAGGTCGTGAGTTCGGTTCCTGGTACCGGAGAAAAACCAACCCCCCCCCAAAACAAACAAACAAACAAAAAACAACAAAAAATAAGTGAGTCCAGGGATATGTCAATAAGCTTCATCTATCTAATCATTCCACAGTGTACACATATTAAAACATCACATTTTTACCCCATAAATATATACAATTGAGTCGTTCATTTAAAAATTAATAAAAATAAAAGAAGTAAATGCAGGATTTTAAGATATACATGAGCACAGTAGTATCACTGAAGAAAATGAAATATTGCAATATTCTTTAAGCACTACATATACACTGAATTCTTTCAACCCTGGAAAAATGGGAAAACTGACTCAGAAAGCATAAGTAACTTGCCCAGTTGCATAAAGATAGAATGTGAATTCTATTGATCCATTGCATTGATCCATCTCTAAAGTCCGTGCTGTTGCTCCCAATGTAAACTATGGAGAATTCCGGTTTGATTAATACACGTGAACAAATGTACTGATATGCTTATTTTCAAAGATACTTTAAATTGGCATTTTGGGGGATATTTTCAAAATGTTCTTAATGTGACAGAACATTCACAAGTATGGTCTAAAAGTGGTCAATTTCACTGCCTCGGACTTACACAGCGTTCAGGGGCGTAATACCTGAGAAGAGCCAGGAAATACAATTGGCGTCTTTTTCTTTGACAGCATTATTTCCTGTGTCTGCAGGAGGCACGAAAAGATTTGACTAATTAAACCAACACAAGCCCACAAGGTGTTCGTCTCTCAAAAGAAAGCCTTAGAACGCCGCGGGGCAGCTTGGGACTCTTTTCAGCAAAGAATTGTGACGACCGGCCGCCGAGTTCTTGCCCACGATGGAAGAGCAGAAAGCCAGAAGCTTGAAGCGCCTTAGAATAACAGGAGGGCGCAGGTACTTGAAGGGTGGACGGAAGCCGACATGGAATTGGGCTCAGGAGACGCGGCACAGAGCTTCGGAGAACCCCGCGCTCACATCCGGGGCACCTTAGCCGCCCGTGAGGTCACAGGTCTTTTGAGGCGGGGCCCTCAGCGCTGCCGCAGCACTTTCCAGTCGGCGCGCATTCAGCGGCCAACTCAGCCACCGTCCTGGATCCGGGGCGGTGGCCGGGTCCTGCGCACTCCCAGGGGGCTCCTCGGTGGGCGGAGCGGTGGGTTCAGTCAGGTGACCTCGGGGACCGGGCCGCGCGCGCGGGAACCTGGGAAGGCGGCCCGGCCAGGTCGTTATCCAGGCAGAGGCCTGGGCTGTCAGGGCACCGACTGCGGCTGCGCGGGCGGCCTCACTCCTGTGAGGGAGGGGTGAGGGTCAGTCTGAGGGACCCAGCAGGTTGGGGCTGGTAGGGGCCACAGCGGGAGAGGCGACACTAGCTGAGGAGCAAAATGAAAGAGCAGTTGAGGGAGAAGAATGCGAAGTGGTTCTAGGACAAAGTAGAGAATCAACAGAACTGGCTGAAGGAAGATTCCAGAGGGGACCAGGGAAGGGCCAGAATGCGATGACTGGGACTGAGGGTGCACCCTTCAGAAATGGCGGTGGTTCTAGAAGGCTGGCTGATGCAGGGGTTTGTACACTTCTCTGTTCCTTCATCATGTGTCTCTAGTAGCTCATTTTCACCTTATGGGTGATCTACATGTTTACACGTCTAGTTTTTTTCCCCGTAGTTCTTTGCCTCATGAATGCGTGTCTGGGGATCTTCTCAGCAGAGGTCCTTCGTGAGGTGGAGTTTTACTCAATATTTGTTAGATACGTTAAGTGGGGGAGATTAGTGTTTGAATGTTCGTTAACAGCCCTAGATACAGTGGAGTTGTGTGTGCAGGGTTATTAATGGACATTTGCAAGGGAAAAGGGAGTGGTGGTGGCTTGTGGAGGAAGTAGGGTATGAACTAAAACAGGGGAAACTACTTTAGGAAGGCATATCCTACATAGACACTCTTCAGTGAAGATGCCTCTCTTTCTCATTGTCAACCCTAATGACTCCATTTCTCCTTCAGCTGCTACCTTATTTCTCTTTCCCTTTACACAGCTAGTCCTTCAAAGAGTAATTGGGTGAGGTGGCACACACCTGTAATCCCAGCACTTGGGATGCTGCGGCAGGAGGATCGCTGTGAGTTCAAGGCCAGCCTGGGCTACAAAACATAGCGAGTTCAAGGCCAGTCTGAACTCTATAGCGATACCCTGTCTCAAAAACCAAAACCAAAACCAAAACCAAACACCCCGCTTCCCAAAGAAAAAAACAACCAAAGGGTATTCCTCTGGCTTTCTCCAGTTTCTTTTCCTGTTCTCAGAGGACATTGTCTCCTTACTGTACTACCCAAGTGGCTCCTCCTGACTTTACCTTGCCAAATCTAATGAGTCATTTATTACTTGTGTTTACCTAGGCTGTTTTTACTACTATTGAGTACCCACTTTGAAGAAATTTCTTCACTTGGCATCTAGGAACCTAGACCCACCTGATTTTCCATCTCATAGTAACTGGAGTGCTTCTTTCAATAGCACTTCAGATCATGTCACCCTCTGCTTACAAGTCAATGCTTTCCACCCCTTGAGAATTCAAGCCAAAATTATTGCCGTCTAGGGACCCATTATCATCTCCCTCCTTTGTATAACCTGTCGATCTCCTTTCCTCCTCTTGTCTTTGCTTTGCTCTCTCTCCTTCCTGTGCCTTCCACTGCTCTTTGAACATTCAGGCTCCATCTTGCCACGGGGCTTGTGCACTTCAACTTTTGGTTGACTTTCTCTGTGATATTCATGGACTCCTTATTTCAGTTCCTGTAGGTCTGTATTCCAAAGCGTCTCAGTTAAGTGTTCCTTTGCCACCCTTTGTATTTATTTATTTATTTATTTCTCTATACCACATTTATTTCTCTATACCACATTTCAGATTTCCCTCTCCCCTTTTTCTCACAGTAGTTATGACAGCATGCAATATATTTTACTCTTTTCTCCTTTCTCAGACTAGAATATAAAAGCTCCCTGAGGGCAGGGTTTCTCCTGCTCTTTTATACGGTGCTCTGTTCCCAGACCCTGGAAAAGATCCTAGCATATACTAAGAATGCAATAAATCTGTTTTAAATTCATGTATAGAGGGATGCATGGACAGGTGATTAGAGAATCCACAGCCGTCAATTCCTTTCCTTTCCTTTTATGTTTTCATATTACATGTATGTACCACTGTGCTTGGTACTATAAAAATAATTCCAAAAATAAATCACCAGTCCTAGTTCTTTATAAATTTAGGCTGCCATTGCTAGAAGAGTTATAAATTAAATACAAGTGATTAATATAAGTTGAATAGTGAAGACCATAAGAATAGTGACAATATGTGCGATGCTAAGTGGTTTAGAAGTAAAACTTGAACTGGTTAGAGAAGATCTAGAAGAAGTTGTACGCAGTGAACTCTAGGGGACTCTGCATAGATTTCTAAAATCTTTTTGGGATGGGAATTGTTGATGTGACCTTTTTTTGGTGCCAGGACTCAAACTCAGGACCTTGCCCCTGCCAGGCAGGCACTTGTGACACTGAGCTATATCCCCAGGCCAATGTGACTTTTATATTTGAACATGTTATGGGTTCCAGAGATGGTAGACATGTCATGTTCAAAAGTAACTCTATAATGTATTTCAGAAATAGAAATGATTTTAAAGTACCATCTCTCTATTGGATGCAGTATTAATAGTTCACAATATGAAAAAGAAATGTATAGTTGCAAGTAGAATTGCAATATAATATAACAACAGTGTAGTGAATCATCAAATGTGGCTCCGATTTGAATAACATTGTGAAAAATTTGGGAATTTCTAAAGTGTTGGTGGTTATATATACATAATGTGAAAGTTAAAGCCAGGCTAAAACATCTTTTGTCTATAGTAGCATTGTTTTGGGAGGCAGTGTTTCCGGGAGCTGAAGACCGTGGACTTTGGAGTTGTATTGCCTCAATTCTAATTCTGATTCTGCTATTTGCTGGCTGTGTAATCTGGGGAACTTTATATCTTTAAGTCTTTTTCTCATCTGTAAAATAAGGATGACTTTTAAGGATAGCTTTGAGGAGTGAATAAAATAATTCATGTTGAAGTGTTTAGCACATCACAGCATTCAGTAATACAGTGATTGTTGTTTCAGCAGTTCTAATTATTAGGGCTCCCTTGAATAAATAAATGTAATTTTTCTGTTTTTTTTTAATGCCACTTCACATGCATTTCTGTGCTTCTTAATCACGAAAGTCAAAGTTTAATGCTTTGAGTGATTGTTTGTGATTTATGATCTACTAACTGCTGTTTGTAGCTTTTGTCCACGTATTTGTGTAGTTGAAATTTACTAGATATTATACCCTGAGTATTACACTGAAGTGATAAATTCAGGTATGTAAATATAATTACTTAAGTCTCCTGAACAGGTATATGATTTTTTCCTTTCTGTTTTCCTCTTTCTGACAGGAATTCCTTTTGTACTATTGCTCATTCGCTTTTGTTAATCAAAGCCTTTGAATCCTGAAGAGCAGAAATTCTCTCTAAACAGAAAGATGGAAACTAAAGCACATTTATTCTTCCAGGTATTTATTCAAGACAGTTTTTAAAGATCTCCTTTTAAAATTAGTTTACAGTATCATAATCCATGATTATTAAGTAAATGTAGAGTGTAATAAAGTCCTAAGAAACCTGCCTAACAACTCCTACTTTTGAGCTCTTTTAGTGGACATGTGTTGGACTGTTATTAGCAACCCACATAGTACTAAGAAAGCTTCTGTGCTGGATGATGAGAATGTGTTTTGAGGGTAGGGATCTGGGCACTTTTTTAGGAGATCAAAGGATTTAAACTGTTTTCCAAAGTGGCTATACCATCTTGCATTTCCCACCAGAAATGAATGAGTTCCTTTTGCTTCATGTCCTTGTTTGCCTTTGCCGATGTTAATATTTTAGATGTTAGCCATTCTTTTTTGTTATTGTTGAATTTTAAAAATTATTAAAAAACTTTTCTTCTGTTAAGACAGGTTCTTCCTGTGTAGTTCAAGCTGGCCTTGAAACTTATGTAGCCCAGGCTGGCCTCGAACTCACAGCAATCCTCCTGCCTTATCCTGCCAAGAGTAGGGATTGCAGGCATGCACCACCATGCCAGGCAAAGAAATTATTTAAAATTGATGAATAATAACAGTGTACATTTATGGGCTACAATGTACTTTTTCTTCTTATGTATATGTTATTGAGTGACTCTAACTTTTCCATCACCTCACTTTTTTTGGTTTAATAATGTTAAAATATAGTCTTTTAGCATTTTGAAATATGTACTATGTTCTTATTATTTTGTGGTATTGGAGATTGAACTCAAGAAGTTCTGGGCTACACCCCTACCCTTTTTTATTTTTTAATTTTTGAGACAGAGTCTCACAAAGTTGCTTAAACTTGTCATCCTCCTGCCTTAAACTGGGGATCCTCCTGCTTCAGCCTCTGAGTACTTAGAATTACAGGCATGGACCACCATGCCTGGCTACAGTACATTATTAATAACTCTTGTCACCATGCAGTACAGTGAGTCACTGAAAGTTTTTCCTCTAGCCTATCTGAAACTTTGTGCCCTTTAATCAGCATCTTCCCTTTCCCTGTCCCTCCTGCTCCCTGAGCCTCTGATAAATACATTTCTACTGTTTTTATGAGATTAACATTTTTAGATTGCATATATAAGTGAGATTATCCTTTTTAAGTCTCTTTAGTATTCTATTATGTCTATATGTTTTTATCCATTTACCCACTGATAGACATTTAGGGTCATTCTGCTGTATATTTTGGCTGTTGTGAATATTGCTAAAATGAACACAGGAGTGCAGATATCTTTTTAACATACTGATTTCAATTTTTCTGGGTATATGCCCAGAAGTGGGATTGCATAATTATGTGGTGATTCTATTTCTAGTTTTTTGAGGAACCTCCATACTGTTTTCCAAACTGGATAATGCTAATTTCTTTCCCCTATGACAGTGTTAAAAGGTTTATTTTTCTCTATATCCTTGTTAACACTTACTATCTTTCATCTTCTTGATAATAGCTTTTCTGCCAGGTGTGAGGTGATATCTCATTGTTGTTTTAATTTGCATTTCCCTAGTGATTAGAGATAGTGAGCATTTTTAAAAAAACTATTTAATTTGTGTGTATTCTTTTGAGAATTATCTATTCAGATTCTTTGCCCATTTTAAAATTCAGTTATGTTCTTGCTATTGAGTTGAGTACATATTATTTTGTATGTATATTTTGTATGTTAACCCTTATCAGGTCTATGGCTTGCAAATATTTTTTTCCCACAGTGTGGATTGTCTTTTCAATCTGTTAATTGTTTCCTTTGCTTTTCAGAGTTTTAGTTTGATGCAATACTAGTAGTCCATTTTGGTTTTTATTGTCTGTGCTCTGAGGATCATATTTTTAAGTAAATTAATTTCCCAGACTAGTGTCATGGAGTTTTCCCCCTAGGTTTTCCACTAGCAGTTTTACGATTTCTTTTTTGTTTTTTTTTTTTTTTTTTTTTTTTCTGGTACTGGGAATCGAACTCATGATCTTGTGCTTGCCAGGCAGGTGCTGTGCCGCTGAGCTAAATCCCCAGCCCCAGTTTTACAATTTCTTTTTCCCGTTTTGAGTTGATCTTTTTCCTGTGGTGTGCTGGGCAGTCTTGATTGTCAGTTTGACTGGATTACGAGACTGGAGTATAGGGGGATCAACGTCATCCATGGGTTAACCCATGGACGTGTTCATAGCTAAATGGGCTATGAGAAGGTGGGGCCAGGTGGGAGAAACTGGGTCATGGGAGGGTGTGACCTTGGGGACTGTAGTCTTTTCCTAGGTCCCTAGCCTTTTCCTTTCTGGCAATTTTCAATTTGCTCTGCTTCTGTGGTGAGGTGAGCATCTTCCTTCCATCTGCCATGATGTCCCTGACTTGCTGCCAGCCAGCCAAGCAGTGCAACCTCTGAAACTGTGAACCCAGATGGACTTCTGTCTTACGTTGTGGGTGTCAGGTATTTTGTCTCAGCAGTGGGAAAGCTGACCAATAAATATGATGTGAGATAAGGGCCTGATTTCATTCTGCATGTGAACATGCCGTTTTCCAACTACCATTTATTAAAGATATCATTCCCCTATTGTGTGTTTGTTGAAAACCAGTTTATCCTAAATACTTGGGTTATTTTGTGTTTTCTGTCTTCCTCAGTTGGTTGATGTGTCTGTTTTAACACCAGTACTTTGCTGTTTTGATTACAGTACTTTTATGGTATATCTTGAAATCAGCCTCTATTTCCTAATGATGTTTGATGTTGAGCATCTTTTCATGTGCTTCTTTGCCATCTGTATAAGTGTTCAGCTCTTTAGCCCATTTAAAAAAATTGAGTTTCCTTTTTCTTACTTTTATATATATTTTTTCATTTTTTTTTTCAGGTACCAGGAATCGAACTCATGACCTTGCACTTGCCGGGCAGGCGCTGTGCTGCTGAGCTAAATCCCCAGCCCCTTATATATTTTTTCTTACTTTTATACTTTAAGAGTTTGTTTGCATGGTTTGGAGTGCAGTGATTTATCAGTTATATCCTTTACAAGTATTTTCTCCCTGTGGCTTGAACTCTCATTCTTTTGATAACACTTTTTATAGACCAGAAGTTTTAAATTTTAATTTAGTTTAGCTTATCAGTTATTTCTTCATGTTTTATGACTTTAGTTTGCATCTAAAATATATTTAATTTTGATACAAATATTCCTTTTAAAGTATGTAGTAAACTTTTGCAACTAATGCTTTAAAAATTTGATTCAAATATTGTTAGCTATATTCATGAATGCTGTGCATTTTGTAATGCATAATGCATTAAGAAAAACTGATATTTAGATTATGTACTTAATCTAGGATAATAATCACTAATGAATAAAGCCCCTTTCAACAAAAGGAATTTTATTTTATTTTTTTTTGTTTTTGTTTTTTTTTTTGGTTTTTCTCCGGTACCGGGAACCGAACTCATGACCTTGCGCTTGCCAGGCAGGCGCTTTTGCCACTGAGCTAAATCCCCAGCCCCAACAAAAGGAATTTTAAAAGAGATATTTTAAAAGGCGTATTGATCTAAAATGAATTACCCGCACAGAATGTTATATTTAGTGTATGTGTGCGAAGAGAACATGAATGTTGTGTCTCTGTTGTTGCCAGGCAGAAGAAAATATTGACTTATTAGATAAGGGATCTAATTCTTTCACAACCATCTTGCCATCAAGAAATACTGCAAACAAGAAATACATCAAATTTTCTAAAACAATTGAGAAGAAAAATTCATCTGAAATTAAGAATTTGAGCCTAGAATGCAAGAAAAAGTAAGTTAAAAACTCTGAACTTATTTTATTGAATTATGCTTTTGCAAGTTTAAGGGTGCACCACATATAGATTATGTGTTCTCATAGTGTATAGTGTGTATAGGACCCTGCGCATATGTGGCCGTTCTTTTAGGAGCATAGCTTAACTCTTCAGCAGCCATTCTGACACTTTTTCTCACTCTGCCACTGCCACATGGAAGCCTATAAACTATCACAGGATTCCAGATAAAGAAAAGTAATTAACCATATAGCTGTAAGTTTGTCTTAAAAAGAAATTAGGAAGGAAACAGAAGAGCTCTCCAGCTAGCACTGGGTTTTTAGTTTCTGTGAAATTAAACCATTTAAATCTTTTCATAGTTATTTCTTGTGTATCACTGGTTGCCTTTTGTTAGTTATAAGAGAAGCTCTGGCATTTCATATGTATCTAGGGTAATACTCAATCTTTATTTTTAGTATTTATAAAAGACTGAAAAAATGCTTATTGGAAAAAGAAAGCCTTTGAGAAAGCATCCAGGGTTTATCTCACTTTATCTTTTTCCAGCTACATGCTACCCTTACTAGTTAGTAAAGTTGGAAATTATCTGTGTGTTATAGTTGAAGAGGCACTTCAGTTGAAATCTCTTCTGCTTATCATGAGTTTGTTTCTGTTTTATTTAACAGCATTTCTACCACTGCTTCTGTTTGTTAGATGAGGAAAAGCAAAGCATGTTTTTCTAGAAGACAGCAATAAAACTTCTGGGAATGCATGGAAGGTATTGGGAATGTCCCTTTACCCTTCATTTGCATTGATCAAAATAGGTTAGTGCCTTGAGAGACACATGACCCATGACTTAACCAGAAATAGGAAGACTCAATTTCAGTATGGATATATGGGGAGAGCATAGAGGGGATAAAGCAGCTGTGGACTCTAGGTTGTGTCGCATTAATGAGTCATAAAATCAGGGAGGTCATTACTAGTTTTTTTTTTTCTTCTTGAAGGAAATAGATTAGAATAGAATTGAAGACATTAGAGTGTTTTTACATAAGTATTGTTTTGGGAAATAGTTTCTGTTATATTTTCTTTTTCTGTCTCATGTCTACGCTCTACCTCCTTTCCTTTGTCCCCTCTCTGTTCCTCTTCCTACCTCTGTAGTGTTTCTCAATAGAAAGTGTATTTTAGTCTGTAGGTCATAGTCAAAATTGTTGAAAGTGATTGCCTTTGAGCCTAAAGGACTGTAGGGGGATTAATCACAGGGCAGCTTTAGGGTGCTAAGAGTAAGATCATGGGGTCTCAGGGTAGGAATTTGGGGGCTTGTATTTAAAAGGGATACAGTATCAAAAGGACAAGGTATCTGCTAAGGAAGGACAATTGGGTATATGATAAAAGTTTCCTTTATTGCACTTTGGCTTAGGGCTAATTTTATTAAAGCTGTTACATATATGATCTAGTCATTGTCCTATGTATTACCTAAGCAAGCTTTGCATAGAAGATTGCTCTAAAAGGAGGCGTTTCTGCTAAAGAAGTTTTAGTTTTGCCTACCACAAGGAGTTGTAAGGTATTACTCTGAAATATGAATTACAGTCCAGTTGACATGCATGCGACCTGGATAGGAGTAAGCTATAGTGATTCTTAAGTTGTCTGCATGTGGGAATTACCTGGGTATTTTAAAAAAAAAAACCAAATATATGGCCATACCCCCAAATAATTAAAACACAATGTCTAGGAATAGGGCTTAGGTTGGGCTTACGTTTTCATATTTTTTGAAGCTCCCCAGTGATTGCAACTTGTGAAGACAAGTTTGGGATCTAGTTGATCCCATAATCATTCCTAATTTATGAGGTGCCAGAAGTGCAAAAACAATTTTAAGGTTGTCCTTGAAATTTAATCTGCTCTGGATTATTTGAAGTAAAGTATGCAATTTCCAAGAGTATAGGTCTGTTCTTTCCCGGTTTGATTCAGACTAATTGTATTCATCCGATTGCTGTATAGTTTTCAACAAATATAGTTACATCCACGTTTTCAAAATGGTATGGAAAGCCAATTAGACATGATATGCTTTTTGCTAGAGAAACACTACCACAAAAACAAAGTGGTCTTGCACTCCCCTTAAAGTGTTACTATGATCAAACCTTTAGAAACTTACTATCACAATGAAACTTTACAAAATTCAGACTGGAAAATCTATAGGACAAATGACCTGATAATAGCAATACTACCACTACTACTACTGCTACCACCACCATTACTGAAACCACCAGCACCACCACCATGACTATCACTACTACTGCTAGTATTAATAATAATAATAAGTAGAAGGAGAGGCTAAGGATGAAAAGAGATTTAAAAGACATATAAACCAACTGTGAAATGGGAACTTTATTGAATCCTGCTGTAAAATACGTGTAATTTTCAGTATACTGCATATGCTAAATAATTTGTCATATTTCTTCACAGTCATCCATTGAGTGCCTCTCTGATTTTTACAATATAAAATGTAAGGGGAAATACTCACTAGTAGAATTCCTGGACAATATTACTTCTGTTTTCTATTTTTGACTTTTCACAATTGAGAAATAGTTCTGATTATTATAATCTTCATTTACTTAATTTGTTCTTAGTTTGTTTTACTGTTTATTGCAATGAATTGGGAAAGTGAGAAAAGACATCAATAAAAATCACTTTATAATTTCTAAAAAAAGTGTTGTGACATTTAGGAGAAAATTGGAAATGTAAACACTGGTTATATATCTGATGATGTCAAGAAATGCCTCTCAGGGGCTGGGGATTTAGCTCAGCGGCACAGCGCCTGCCTGGCAGTCACAAGGTTGTGAGTTTGATTCCTGGTACCGGAAAAAAACAAAAAACAAAACAAACAAAAGAAATGCCTCTTTTTTGGTATTATAGTGATGTTTTAAATATTTTTAAAGAAAAAAGTCATAAAAAGATGTGCTTTAAAAATCTTTGCAAGCCAGGTGTGGTGGTGCATACCTGTAATTGCAGCACTTGGGAGGCTGAGGCAGGAGGATTTCTATGAGTTTGAGGCCAGTCAGGGCTGCAAAGTGAGTTCAAGGCCAGCCTGAACTGCAGAGTCAGACCCTGTCTCTAAAGACAAAAAAAAATGTCTTTACAGGTAAAATTATATGATACTGGAACTTACTCTACAATACTAAAGGCTGTGACCAGGCATAAGGACATTGGCAATGAGATCACCATTGTTTTGAAGCTGAGTGATGGGTTCATGAGAAGATCATCGGATTATTCTGTCTACTTTTGTATATGTTTGAAAGTTTCCATAATAAAAGTTGAAAATCAAAAATTCAGAATTTCTTTCTAATTTCTATGTGATTTAGGTATGAAGCCTCACTATTCATATGTAGAGAAGAAAAATCTGAGTTTTCAGGAGAAAAAAAAGTCCGGAGAAAGAAAAGTTTGCAAGTTCATCTGCATAGTAAAAGAACTGAAGTAAATAAGGATTTGGAAAATGTACTTTTACCTCAGGTACTGTCTTTAGCCCTCAAACATTCTTGTACATTTTGGTCCAAGTACTGAAATGTTACTATTTGACATTTTTTCACATTTTCATTTTTAAATTCTTTGTGGTGCTGGGAATCAGAGACTTGCGTATGTTAGGCAAGCACTGTAGCCCTGAGCTACATCTCTAGCAAAATGTGACTTTTAAATAGTACTTCTTCCTTCTCTTCCTATCTTCTTGAGCCTTCTCTTTTTCCTCCTCTTTGTCCTTTTCTCTCCTCTTTTTTCTCCTCCTTTTTTTTTTTTTTCTTAATAATCTCACTGTGTTTTCTAGGCTGGCCTTGAGCTCCTGGGTTCAAGTGATAATCCTGCACCAGCCTTCCTTTCTGTTTTTTTCAAAAAATTAGGACAAGGAATCCTTTTAGAAGATTATGCATGTTCTACTTTTCTTTCTCTATTAAACAAGTTTTTTTTTTTTTTTTTTAAATTATACTCTGTTAACATTTCTGCTCTTTTAACAATAAGGTGTTTTTTAGTTTGTAGCAGGATGACCCCAATCTTTGCCTCCAGCTGCATATGGGTTTTCTCATGGCCTTCCCCTGTGTCTATATCACAGATCTCGCTCTTCCTTACTCTTATAAGCATGCCTGTTAGTGTATACCCCATCCTGAGGTGCTTAACTTGATTATATCTGCAAAGAATTTTTCTCCAAGTAAGGTCACATTCATAAATTCCAGAGATTAGGACAAATGCATATCCATTTGTGGTTCTACCATTCAACCTACTTCCTTCACTATGATATACATAGGTGTATATTTGTACTTATAGCTCTGTCTCAGTATTTATTATGCTTCCTAAATCTGAGAAAAAATGTCTTTCCTTCCATTCTGGGGAACTTGAACTGATAATCTTTTAAAATATTTCCTCTTCCTCCATCTTTTGTACTGTCCTTCTGGTTCTTTAATCAGATACATATTTGACCTTGTTGTTCTTCTGTTTTCTCTAATACTTGTATTAGCTCACTGTCACTATAATGAAATACCCGAGGAAATGAACTTATAAAGAGAAATGCTTCTGGGGGGCTTACGTCTCTGGAGATTTCAGTCCAACATCAAGTGGCAGCATTCTTTGGGCCTCTCAGGAGGCAGTACATCATGGCAGGAATATGTGATAGATCAAACCACTCCCCTTGTGAGTCAGGAGGCAAAGAGTGAGGCAAAAAGAGAATGGGATCTTAGAGTTTCCTTCAGAGGAGCACCCCAGTGACCTTCAGGATTTCCCACAGGCCCTTCATGTTCTACTACTTTCCAATGGTGTCACCCTGGGGACCAGTTCTCTCACATACAGAATTGTGGAGGACACTGCTCAATTCAAACCCTAGTAATATTACTTTACTTTTTAAAATTATTTCTCTTTCTGTATTTTTCTCTTATTTTGTAGTTTACATATTCTTTATCCAGCTGGATTTAATCTTCAGTTTAATCTGTCCATTGAGGTTTTAATTTCAATCACTGTTTTTTAATTTCTACAATTTTATTTGGTAGTCCTTCAGGTCTGCCTGTTATCATGGTCTTTGCTTGTGTTCCAGAGCTCTTTCAAGATTAGCATCAGAAAAATCCAATACAATGAGTCCTTGGGGATCCTTTGTCTGTTATTTTGCGTGGATCCCAGTCATGTTAGCTTAGGTCCATGGAAGCTTAACACACTCTATCATACTTTCATGTATAGTTGATCTACATCTCTGGGCATTTCATGATGAGTCTCTCCTTCAGGAGAATTGAACAAGACCTTGTATTTACTTTTTTCTTGTACTTAATGTGTTGCAAATCTAGAGAACACTTTTTTGTGGTACTGGAAATAGAACCTAGGGCATTCACACTGTGCTACATCCCCAACCCTTTTTCACTTTTTATTTTCAGACAAAGTCTAAGTGAGTAAGTTGCTCAGGCAGGGCTAAAACTTGAAATCATCCTGTCTCAGCCTCCTAGAGTTCTGGGATTATAGGCACATACCACCATAATACAACCATTTTAAGTGACTTTATTGGTTTATATTTTTCTGGCCTACCACTTTAGTGGTAGTGTAGATTCAAATTCAGAACCCATGTGTGTAAGATATAGTTCCTTTTAAGCAGAAATAATCTTTTTTTCCTCTCTTTTCTTCTAGCCTGGAGTTGAGAAAGGGAAACCATTTAGTCTTTCAGTGGGGGTAAGTTTTTTCCTAGGTATTCATTCTTGCTGAAAACACTGAGTTTTCAACATTCTACTTTACTTGAGTTGTCAGTCCCAATTTGTATTAATCTTTTATGGTTTGAGAATTTTCTGTTTAGAAACTGCAAAATCTTTAAAATTAGAGGCTCTAGGTTTCCTGTAAAATTAACTTGGCGAGTCTAGAGGTTTGACTAAATAACTCAACAGTTCTATATCCTGGGGTAAAAAACCATGCCCTTACCTTTCTGAGATGTTGTTCATTGTATCAGTTTAAAAAGTTTAAAGGGTTAACTATGTGAGTCAGCAGGGAGCCAGGGTGCTTACTTCATATTCATCCTGAGCCTATACAAAAAAAAAGACATGAAGATTATATAAGTGCTACATGCTGCCTGGGCAGGGATATCCTGCTTCCAATATGAAAGAAAAGAGGC
This sequence comes from Chinchilla lanigera, assembly GCF_000276665.1. NCBI lineage: Eukaryota > Metazoa > Chordata > Mammalia > Rodentia > Chinchillidae > Chinchilla > Chinchilla lanigera. Next base: position 9,764,469 of record NW_004955478.1, on the reverse strand, counting down.
TTGCTCTTCTCTGCCACTCTTCCCATTTGCTCTGGTTGCTTTTGCTATCTTCCCCCACTGTGAGCTATAGCCCTCTGCCCTGTGCCACTCTGCCTTAAAGCCAGCCAAATATAAACTAAAGCCTCCACAGATTGTGAGCTAAATCAACCTTTCCTTCCTTAGTTTTGGGCATCAGATATTTTGTCTCAACAACAACAACAAAATAACCAGAACAGAGTTTGGTACCAGGAGTGGGATTATTACTGTGCCTATACCTAACCATGTGGTTCAAGAGCCTTTAAAAAATAGCTTATAAAAAGAGTTTAAAGAAGTTCAAAGATGTTGCCTACAAAATAAAGTTAAAACACCTTAGCCTGTTCTGTTTGAGAGATTCTAGTCAAAACTCAGAAGTCCAAAAGGCTGATAAAAATCCTGCTGGTAAAAACCAGGTTTGAGAGGTTTCTGTTAAAAAAAAGACTATATTATATACTAGACACCAGACAGTATATGTTATGGGTGGACAAAAATTTGCGTACATTTTGCTTGTGTCCAAAAATTTTGCCTAAAACTGAGTTTAAAGGTGGCAGACTAATTAATCTGGCAAAAAAATTTACAAGACTATCAAATGTTAAGACAGTGACATGATTATTTTAGGGGCTTTTTGCCAGATTTATATTAAAAATCAAAAACAAAAAGCCAAGAAAGATAATTTAAAATGTTATGCTTGATGAAAAGAAAAGCTCCAATAAAGCTATAAATTATGAAAAGAAAGCTAAAAAAATGTCCATTGCTGAAAAAAAAACAAAATAAAAAAGATAGCCTAAAGACATCACAGAAAAACAAGTCTCCACCCATTACAACCTCAAAACTACAAATATAAAAGACTTTATAAAAAAGGGCTGTAGAGCACCAACTTCGTGGCATGGCCACCCCAGGTTCCAAAATTATGGCCAGAACGTAACAAATTTGCTCCTCAAAATTAAATTCAGAGTGCCCAGCAATCCAGACACTCAACCCCTATGGCCAAAAAGAAAAAAAGAAAAAAACAAAAAGCAGCTTCAATACTACTCCAGGTAACAACAAACCTTAATGTCATCCACGTGGTGCTGGTTTTAAACACATACAAAATACAAAAGTTCTAAAGTTAAAAAGGCTTCCGCCTCAATTTCAAAAAAAGGCC
>NW_004955478.1:9757879-9758865 GCF_000276665.1 Chinchilla lanigera | reverse complement strand
GCCAAAAAGAAAAAAAGAAAAAAACAAAAAGCAGCTTCAATACTACTCCAGGTAACAACAAACCTTAATGTCATCCACGTGGTGCTGGTTTTAAAGACATACAAAATACAAAAGTTCTAAAGTTAAAAAGGCTTCCGCCTTAATTTCAAAAAAAGGCCTAAGATGCCAAACAGTGTGCCCCTAAAAATATATATATCTATAAAGCTATAAATATAAAACAAAAAATATAATAAAAACCTCAAAAGCTTAAAAAAGTCAAAAACATAAATTGTCTAAAAAGCACTACAGAAATACCCAAACTGGGCCCCCCCCCAAAAGCCATAAAAGCTATAACCATCAAAAATAACAGAAAAATATAGTCATACTCATGTGTGTAACATATAGTTCCTTCTAAGCAGAAATAATCTTTTTTTTCCTCTGTTTTCTTCTAGCCTGGAGTTGAGAAAGGGAAACCCTTTAGTCTTTCAGTGGGGGTAAGTTTTTTCCTAGGTACTCATTCTTGCTGAAAACACTGAGTTTTGGAGATTTTGCCTTTACTTGAGTTGTCAGTCCCAATTTTTATTAATCTTTTATGGTTTGAGAATTTTCTGTTTAGAAAGTGCATAGTCTTTAAAATCAGAGGCTCTAGGTTTCCTGTAAAATTAACTTGGGGATTCTAGAGGTTTGACTAAATAACTCAACAGTTCTACATCCTGGGGTAAAAAACCATGCCCTTACCTTTCTGAGATGTTGTTCATTGTGTCAGTTTAAAAAGTTTAAAAGGTTAACTATGTGACTCAACAGGGAGCCAGGGTGCTTACTTCATATTCATCCTGAGCCTATACAAAAAGAAAGACATGAAGATTATATAAGTGCTACATTCTCCCTGGGCAGGGATATCCTGCTTCCAATATAAAAGAAAAGAGGCTTGCTCTTCTCTGCCACTCTTCCCATTTGCTCTGTTTGCTTTTGCTATCTTCCACCACTGTGAGGTATAGCCCTCTGCC
>NW_004955478.1:9739705-9756880 GCF_000276665.1 Chinchilla lanigera | reverse complement strand
AATGTCATCCACGTGGTGCTGGTTTTAAACACATACAAAATACAAAAGTTCTAAAGTTAAAAAGGCTTCCACCTCAATTTCAAAAAAAGGCCTAAGATGCCAAACAGTGTGTCCCTAAAAACATATGTATATATAAAGTTATAAATATAAAACAAAAAATATAATAAATACCTCAAATGTTTAAAAAAGTAAAAAACATAAATTGTCTAAAAAGGACTACAGAAATACCCAAACTGGCCCCCCCCCGAAAAGGCATAAAAGCTATAACCACCAAAAATAACATAAAAATATAGTCATACTCATGTGTGTAAGATATAGTTCCTTCTAAATGGAAATAATCTCTTTTTCATTTCTCTTTTTTTCTAGCCTGGAGTTAAGAAAGAGAAACCATATAGTCTTTCAGTGGGGGTAAGATTTTTCCTAACTACTCATTCTTGCTGAAAGCATTGAGTTTTGCATAGTTTTGCTTTACTTGAGTTGTCAGTCCCAATTTTTGTTAATTTTTTATGGTTTGAGAATTTTCTCTTTAGAAAGTACATAGTCTTTAAAATGGGAGGCTTTAGGTTCCATGTGAAATAGAAGATGCCTATGATTAGAATCTTCATCTTTTTTAGTTGTTTTTTTATTATGTGTTTTTTATTACATATTTGCAATACATAATGATTACATTTATCATGAGGTGTTTATACATATACATAACAGTGGGTTACAGTTCTGGAGAACAGTTAATTGTTTTTTGTTCCCTTCCTCTCACATCCCTCCCCTCTCCCTCTAACTCTTGATCCCCTTTCCATTTGAAAAGCTCTATTTCCATTTTATTTTCTGATTCTCTCTTTTAAAAAATCTTTTTCCTCTTACTTCCCTCCCTCCATCTCTTGTTCTCCTTCACATTTGAAAAAGATCTCCTCAAAATGGTCCTTTTCTACCCATCTGTTTGTCTGTCTTGAGTTATGTTTGTACATGTAATGTCAAGTTGATTCTTTACTCAATCATAAGGATAATTTAAAACAAAATTACTTGTACCACTTGAATACCTGTGATTTTTGGTTTGGCATATAAATTTACACCTGATCATAGCTAAAAGGCTGAGAAGCAATAAGTTCTATACATAATTTTGCACATACAGTTAAATCTGGTGAGCACATCCAGGTCTGGTGGTTGAGTCATGTTTTCACAATAGTGTAGGTTTTCCCAACGCTGTAAAATCTAGGACTACAAATTGATAGAACGTTAATTAGGAGGTAATTAGTTACATATTTAAGAAAAACAGGGCTTTGTAAAAGGAAGTTATATAGTTTAAAATTTTAGAATAAAATGTAATTTAATTACAAAAAGCAATTTCATATCAGAATAGCTACGTGAGGAGCTGAGGTCTGATTATCTTTTCAGAGGTTTATTGTGTAAGAATGCTGCATTAACAGAGTGATCCCAGGCACTGACATACTTGCATTTGTCTCTAGGTCGCCCCTCCCTCTGTGAAGCTGCCCAAGGAGATAGCTAGGAAAGAAAGCCTTTTGTGCAAGTTGCCAAAGCAATACAACATTCAGAGGACTTCATTACCTCTTCGTATATCTTCAATTTTTCGGTATTTAAATCATTGTATTTTGTTCCTTGAATATTAAATGTTGTTGTTTTTTTTCTCTCTAGAGTTAGCTACACATTCCACATATAAAATATCTAATGGTTTGTGCAAATTAAGAGACTACATTCTTAGGAAGAATCATGTAAGAGCATGGTACTTGAGATTGGAAAACTTAGATCAAGTCCTAATTGATCTCACTTACAATTGTAAAATTTACATCTCTGGGCCTCATTTTCCACATCGTACAAGACTCTTCTTCCGACAGTAACATTATGTGATTTCGGTTATTTACATGTTATAGGACTGGATGAATCTTTTCCAGATATTTTTACTGACAAGTGATCAAATCTGGGATTATTTGGCTGTTTAAAGATGTTTATGTTTACTCATTATAACACCTTTCTTTAAAAATGTTTTGATTTCTGTTAAGAGTAGGAAAACTGGGACCACAGCCAAAGAACAGTGGGGCATGGGCACTATTTACTTTCTAGGATAAATTCTATGCCACAGAGGTATGTTGTTTAAAAGAAACAAGGTGAAAATTGCGGGGTGAAGAATATGGAGCTCCTTACCAATTGAAAGTTCTTTAAGAAAGGTTCTTAGGACGTTCAGGTTATTGATCGGGTTGACTATTTTAAAATGGTATTTTATGTTTTTTCTTTACTGCTTTGTGATGAGGCTGTTTCTTTGGCAGGAAAAAGGAAATGCCTTCTAACCTCTACCTCACATTGTATGAAGAAGTACCCCATGGATATTTATACGCAGAAGAATTAAGTGGTAATAAGATTGCTTAGAATTTTTTGAATAAATTTTCCGATTATATGCTTTCTCCCTAGTTACTTCTCTTTGTCTACTCCTAGTGGCTTACAGTACCAGTTAATATTACTTTATATAGCAAATGCTTCAGGCCAGGAGAAAGCTAAAGCAGATAGTGTAGTCCATAAATATCTTTTGTTGTATTGATTGGGGTCAGAAAATATTATCTATGGGAAAAGTATATATATACTTCTTTATTTCAGCTTATATATTTTGGAAAAATGGAATTACATAAGATATATAACTTAGTAAGCACTAGAATAGCTGGTTTCACTGGAATATAGTCCTTGATACCTTAATATTAAGGTTTAATGACCCTTTACTTTTTTATTTTCAAGAGAGTAGTAAAAGAAAAAAAAAAGGACAATAGCAGCATACCAACATCACAAACATAAACAAAGCAAAGTAAAGCAAGCACATTAAAAGTGATACAGGGTTTCAAAACAAAATGATAGGAATTAACAGTGGTTGTTATATTACATATTGTTATCTTCAACTACATTGTTCAGATTGCCAGATGTAAGAATGGAAGATTGTTCAAACCATTAAAGCGAATAAAAAAATACTTATTAGATAAAACATTAGAGATAATACAGAGTTTCACTAGACAGGATGGTAGGAATTCACCAATGGTTGTTGCATTGCATATTGTTGTCTTCAAATCAGTTGCTGAGATTACCAGACACAAGCATGCAAAATTGGTCAGCGTATAAAATATTTTAAGCATTAACTGTTCCTTTCAATATACCATCAGACATCAGCAGTATAGTTATCCCAGCTATTCTCTCTATACATATATATCTATATATTTATATATCTATATCTGTATCTATTTTGCCTGCCTTCTTTTGGTTTTCTTCTTTCCCTCATCCCCCAAAATTCAAATCCCTTTGAATTTTGGGGGCCTTATTTTTTTTTAATTCTTTGTATGTCCTAGATAGAAGTCCTTTGTCTGAGGGACAGTTGGCTAAAATTTTTTCCCAATTTGTGGGCTTTCTTTTTACTCTATTGATGATGTCTTTTGATGTGCAAAAACTTTTCAATAAGATGATATCCCAGTTGTTGATTCTTTGAAGTATTACCTATGCAGTTTGGTTTTTGTTCATGAACTCTCTGCCTACCCCTATGTCTTCAAGATTTTTACCTACTTTCTCTTCTAATAGATTTAGTGTTTCTATCTTAACATTTAGATCTTTAAGCCATTTTGACTTAATTTTGGTGCATGGTGATAGACTTGGGTCTAGTTTTAGTCTTTGGCGTGTGGAGAGCCAGTTTTTCCAGCACGATTTATTGAAGAGGCTAGCTTTCTTCCAGTGTATATGTGTGGCCCCTTTGTCAAAGATAAGGTGGCTGAGAGTGCTTGTAGCTGTGTCAGCATCTTCTAATCTGTTCCACTGATCTTCAGGTATGTTTTTGTGCCAGTATCATGCTTATTTTATCATAGTAGCTTTGTAGTATAATTTCAATTTGACCTTTACTTTTTGACACTGACCTTTCTCATCTCTTGGGCTTTTCCTATATTTTTATGAAGTAATTTGCCATATTTTTCTTTCTCTCTTAACTCTTGTCATCATATTAGCTATCTTTAGTGTCCAAGTGGATGACTCATGTACTACTCTAGCTTCATATTTTTCAAAATTAATTATTTTACCTTTATTTGTCTAACTAGCACTGATGTCCACCAATTGAACATTGACATCATGTTGAAGTATGAGACAGTCTTATTCTCTGCTTATCTCTTACGCTTGCAACTTTCTTCATTTATAGTTTTATTTCCTTGACCACCTCATTTGGTTGGTGATGCTCTGATTTTTAACTTTCCCTACCTTTAGCACAGTTGGGATTCCCTGTAAGATTTGGCCAGATGTCTGTCCTGTTTCCTTTGATGCCTTTCCAAGCCTTCATTACTTTCTTCAAATTCTCAACCCTATCTTCTTTAGTCACATTAAATGTTTGTTTGTTTTTCATTTTTGTCAGTAGAACTCATTAGCAGATCTTTTAAAAAATTTTATTAGTACACTTTAAGTATATATAATGATAGTATTCATCATATGGAATTTGTACGTGCACATGATATATCTTCATTGTTTTTCCCCTCTCCTTCCCCATCCTTCAACAGTTTTTCCCCTGCTTATTTAAAAAAGCTTTGTTTCTATTTTTTTTGCTCCTATTTTCTTTTTTTCACTTTCTCTTCCTTCCTTTCACCCTACCCCCTCCGTAGTTCCCCTTCCTACTTGAACATTTTCTTCCTTTTTCACAGTATCTGTTATACATTTTGGTCCATATTTACACTTTTGGTTTCTGACACCAGAGAAATCATGCCATATTTGAATATGTGTGTCTGATTTATTTCATTTAAGGGTATGTTCTCAAGATAAACCGTTTCCCTAAAAATGTCTTAAGTTTATCCTTCTTTATGGCAGAGTAGTACTCCAGTGTCAAAACCCACATCTTCTTTATCTGTGCATTTGCTGATGGGTATTTGGGCTGTTTTCAAGATCTAGCTATTACAAACTGTGCTGCTACGAATATGGGTGTTCATCTATCTCTATTGAGATGCTTTTAATTCTTTCAGGTGGATACCAAGAAGGGGAATAGCTGAGTCAAATGGAACTTCTAGTTTTAGTTTTTTGAGGAATCTCCACATTGATTTCCACAGTGGTTGCATCAGTCTGTACTCCCACCAACAGTGGAGAAGCATTCCTTTTTCCCCACAGGCAAGCCAGCATTTGTTATGGGTTGATTTCTTGGATAATAGCCATTCTTTCTGGAGTGATATGGAATCTTGTGTTGTTTTAATTAGCATCTTGTGAATGACTGATGATGTTGAAAATTTTTTTGATGTTGATCATTTTTTAATATATTCATTTGCAATTTCTACTTCTACTTGAGAGGTGTCTATTGATTTCAGATGCCCATTTTTGGAGTGGGTCTTTAAATTTGGGGGAGTTCTGATTTTTTTTGAGCTCTTTATATATTCTAAATATTAGCACTTTGTCTGAGGAACAGCTGGCAAAAAGTTTTTCCTAGTCTTTGGGTTGTCTCTTTACTCTGTTGGTGGTTTCTTTTGCTGTGCAAATCTTTTTAATAAGATGAAGTCCCAGTTGTTTATTCTTTGTGATATTTCCTGTGTGAGTGAGGTTTTGTTCAGAAAGTCTTTGTATATACCTATGTGTTTGGAGTTGATTCTGCACATTCCAGTCTATTTTATTGAACCTTGGGTCTGTTTGTTTGTCAGTACCATGCTGTTTTTATCACTGTAGCTTTGTACTACAATTTCAAGTCAGGGATTGTGATGCCTCCTGCCTTGCCTTTGTTGCCCATGATTGACATTGCTATTCTAGGTCTGTTCTGGTTCCAAATGAATTTTAGGATTGTTTTCCCTAATTTTGTGAGGTATGCTGTTGGTATTTCATTGGGATTGTATTAAATCTATATAACAAATTTGGGAGTATGGCCATTTTCACTATATTGGTTTTTCATACCCAAGAGCAAAGGATATCCTTCCATTCTCTGATACCCTCTTAAGTTTCCTTTTTCAGAGTGCTATAGTTTTCAATGTAATATCTTCTACTTCCTTCATCAGACTGGTTCCTAAGTATTTCAGTTTTTTGATGCTATTGTGAAAGATGTGGGTTCCCTAATTTCTCTCTTATTGAGTTTGTTATTTGTGTTCAGGAATGCTATTGATTTTTGAGTGTTGTCCTTGTATCCAACCATGGTACTGAATTTAGTTATTAAATCTAGAAGTTTTTTGGTGAAGTTTTTGGGGTCTTCTATTTAGAGTGTCATCTCATCCTCAAAACTAATATTTTAACTTTTTCATTTGCTATCCTTATTCCTTTTATTTCTTTCTCTTGTCTGATTGCACGGATGTTTCCAGAACTTGAATAGGAGTAAAGATAGTAGACATCCTTGTCTTGTTCCTGATTTTAGAGTGAAAGCTTTCAGTTTTTGTCCAGGTAGTATGATGTTGGCTGTTGGTTTGTCATGGATGACTTTTATCAAAACAAGATAAAGACCATCTATTGCAATTTTGTAAAGTTTTTTTTATCATGGGTGGTTGTTGGGCCTTTTCTGATGCTTCTTCTTTATCCAGATTAACATGTGGTTCTTGTCCTTTACTCTGTTAATATGGTGTGTTACATTTATTGATTTGCATATGTTACACCCTACCTGCACCCCTGGGATGAATCCTACTTGGTCATAGTGTATAATCTTCTTGATGATATGCTGCATTCTGTTTGCCAGTATTTTATCAAGGATTTTTGCATCTATGTTCGTTAGGGAGATTGATCCATAGATGTCTTTTTTCGTTGGATCCTTCTCTGGTTTTGGTATGAGCTTTTTTCCAGGAATGAGTCTGGGAGTCATGCTTCCCTTTCACTTTCATTACACAGTTTGAGGAGTAGTGGTATTAGATCTCTTGTAATTTTCTTATATAATTTAGCATTGAATGTGTCAGGGCTGGTGCTTTTCTTTGTTGGTAGGTTTTTAATTACATGTTCAACTTCATTGGCTGATATTGGGTTATGTAGGATCTTTCTATCTTCTTGACCCAGCTTTGGTAATTCATATGTATCTAGGAATCTGTCTACTTCTTTTGTGTTTTCCATCTTATTAGAATACAAGTTCTTGAAGTAGGTATTGATCTTCTGGATTTTTAAGGATTCATTGTGATTTCAGCCTTTTTATACCTAATTGCATGGATTTGAGTCTTCTCTTTCCATTTTTGGATAAGGTTGGCTAAGGGTTTATCAATTCTATTTAATATTTTTTGGGGGGTGTACTGGAAATTGAACTCAGGACCTGTGGTTACCAGGCAGGTGCTTGTGCCACTGAGCTATATCCCTGGCCCTCCTTTATTTTTTCAGAGAACCAACTCTTCACTTGATTGATTCTTTGTATTGGTTTCTTAGTCTCTTTTGCATTAGTTTCTGCTTTATAATTTCCTCCCTCATATAAGCTTTGAGCCTGACTTGCTTATGTTTTTCTAGAAGCCTGAGTTTGAACATTATGTTGTTTGACTCTCTCTGTTTTTCTGATATGGGAATTCACCCTATAAATTTCCCTTGTAGGCCTGCTTTCATTGTGTCCCATAAGTTCCAATATATAGTATTGGCATATTGTTTAATTATAAAAACTGTCTAATTTCTTTTTAAATTTTATCTGTGACCCATTGTTTATTTGGAAGGGTGTTATTTAATGTGTTTTTATGAAGTTTTTGTGGTTTCTTTTGCCACTGGTTTTCAATTTCATTGTACTATGGTCTGATGATATGCATGGGATAATTTCAGTTTCTTTACATTTACTTAGGCATATTCTGTGAGCTAGTATGTGGTCTGTTTTGGGGAACATCCCATGCGGAGCTGAAAAGAATATGTACTCTGATGCTGTGGGATAGAACACTCTGTATACATCTACTAAGTCCCCTTGTTCAAATATTTGGTTCTGTTCTAATATTTTGTTGTTAATGTTTTGTCTAGTTGATCTGTGTATTTGTCACACTGTTGTATATAGCTCCCCCAGTACAGTTACATTAATGTCTATTTGGTTTTTTATGTCTGTTAATACTTGTGTTATGTAGTTGGGTGCACTAATATTTGGTGCATATGTATTTATGATTGTTATCTGTTCTTTTTGGATTGTTCCCTTTACAAGAATGTAGTGACCTTATTTGTCTCTCTTGATCAACCTTGGCTTGAAATCCACTTTGTTGCAAATAGAATAGCAAATAGAATAGCAGGAACCCTTTGAGTTCCTGCCATATAGAGTATTATTTTTCATCCTTTGACTTTCAGTGTATGAATTTTTGAGTTAAGTGTGTTCTTGTATGGAGCATATTATTGAATATTGTTTCTTGGTCAATTCTGCCAGTCTGTTTCTTTTGATTGGTGAATTGAGACCATTAACATTGATGGTTATAACAGATATGTATTCACTTATCCTTGTCATATTATTTTCCTGTTGGTTTTTTTCTTTTCTGTCTTTTTCATTACATGTCTTTACTGGTGGATTCATTCTGTTGGGGTTCATGGAGTTGTAGTGTTTATTATCTCTGTCTAGAATTCCTTCAGAATATTTTGGAGTGCTGGTTTGGTGGTCATGAATTTCTTCAGGTGTTCTTTGTCATCAAGTATCTTATTTCTCTATCAATTTTTTTGAAGGGCATGATCATTTATTTTTTTTAAAAACCACACTGATTATAATGACCAGTATACACATGATAATGGTTTTCTCTGGGATATCACTGTGGTATTTTGTGTATATTAAAATAGTTCAACAGGACTAAGAAAGTTGGAGAACAAAGATCTTAAATGAAAATAGATTTCTCATATTTCTGTTGTTTTAACCCACAGAATTATTTTAAACCCCCTATGAATCAGTAGCATAATGTTAATCAGTTGTGAAGAACATACATTCTCTTAGAAGTAGGATGAACTTCTTTATATTTTAATCTGTAGTTTTTATAATTTAAGTATGACCACCCTGGCTAAAGGAGAATCATAGAAGACATCTCTAATAACTTCCATGCTACTGTTGCACAAGTTTAGTGAGTTTTTTAAAAAATCAAAGAGGCAAATAAATGTGACTTTAAAATCATTAGAAAAACATAGTACTTATTTGTCCAATAGACTCAAACTTAAATTCTATAATTATGGCCTCCAAACTTTTGCAATAAAATTAATATTTCATATATATATAGGATTTGTTTATAAATAGTACTTTGCAATCAACAAGAGAAAGCCACACACTTGGACTCTCTCAAGCGGTAACAATGGAAGAAACAAAGCAAATAAATGAGGCTCTAGAAAAAAATCAAATCAGAAATAAGTTTTCACATTACTTCAGAAATGATGACCATAATGAAGGGTATGATTAGTGAAAGTAGAGAACATACAGCCTTTCATTATTCACTATTTTCATTATTCACTATTTCATTATTTAAAATAATTCTGTGGGTTAAAACAACAGAAATATGAGAAATCTATTTTCATTATTCACTATTTCATTATTCACTATTTTTTAGTGAATAATGTATTTGGAGGTATTCAACATATCCTTGGCAGAGACAAAGCCACATCATGTTAAATCTGGCCCTATGTACCCAAGGTACCACATTCTTTATTAATTTTGAAAGATAGTTTTGCAGGGTATGTCAGTCTGGGTTGGAGGTTATTTTCTTTTAGGGCTTGAAATACTTCACTCCAAGCTCTCATTGGCTTTGCTTTATAAGTGATTTGTTTCTTTTCTGTAACAGCTTTTAATATTTTGTTCTTATGTTGAATTTCTGAAATCCTGATTATTATATGTGTTGGTGTAGATTTTTTTTGATCATGGCTAATTGGAGTTGTATATGTCTCACTTTATCTGTATGTCAAATTCTTTTTCCATGCTGGGGAAGTTTTCTGCCATTACTTCTGTGAACAGGTTTTTTTTTTTTATGTCATTTGTGCTGTCTTCTGCTTTTCACTGACTCTGATCAATCTTATGTTATTCTTCTTTGCATCATCTACCAGCTGTTGGATTGCTTTTTTGTGGTCCCTTGGTATTTTTAAGAAATCTTTCCTTTGTTAACCACAATCCTGTCTTCTAGATCTGATATTCCGTCTTCACATTGGTTCATTCTACTGTGTACACTTTCAATAGAATTTTTTAATCTCCTGCATATCTGATTGAATATTTTTCATGGATTCTGTTGTTTTCCTATGTTGGGCATTCATGATTTCCATCATTTTCCTAAGCTCCACTTTTTAAAAATCTGTATCTTCTCTAGTTTCACTAATCATATCCTTCATTATGGACATCATTTCTGAAGTAATGTGAAAACTTATTTCTGATTTGATTTTTTTTCTACAGCCTCATTTATTTGCTTTGTTTCTTCCATTGTTACCACTTGAGAGAGTCCAGGTGTGTGGCTTTTGGACTGTTCCACCTCATTGCCCCTTGGGTTTGCTTTTGATCTGAAAGTCTGGGATTGTATCTTGCTTCTGTGTCTTCTCATTTTCTATTTTTTTTTTTTTGTTTAATTCCTGGGTTGATGTTTGTAAATTGTTTATGGTTGATATCTGTATTGCTAGTATCAAGAACCCTTATGAAATGTCTCCTCAGAGATGTCTTCTAGATTTAGTTACCTTGTGGATTTTGAGTCTGTTGCAAGGTCCTACCTCTTCAATTTATTGGGGATGAGAAACTGCTGCCTACTTGGCCCAGCCCCTGGTTCTTTGGCAGTAGGTAATAGTATTGTTTATGACCCTCAGGCAATCTCAGTTATAGGATACAAGGAAGAATAACTGATTTGAACAGTTATGTCACTTTGGCTAAAGTTGTACAATCAGTAATAACAATATCATTAAACACCCCCTAGGAAATGACAAGCTGTGTTAACTATTAATATACCACCTTTAACCACCTTTAAACAGGATTTGCAGTTATATAATGAAATCTAAAACAAACCAAAAAATTCTGTACAGTAAATATCCCCTGAATATGATGATGTTACCCTCAGGGGAGAAAATTTAAAAGGGGCTAAGGGGAAAATTAGAGAATTAAAAAAAGAGAAAGGATTAGAAAAGGCTGAAGGACAGAGGAAGATTACCCAAGCTTTGGGAACTGGTAAAACAGACAGGAGAGAAAGAAAGAAAGAACAGAAGCAAGAATAGACCAACAAAAAAAAAAATTAGAAACAATGTTCTCACTCATAAAAAGGAGAACAATCGATCAAGAAAAATAGAGAAAAAAGAATTAAAGGAGAAAAACAGAAAACATCCCTACTTCAGGGTGTGTCTCTGCTGTCACTGATTGACGGGAGGGCCGGGAAAGTCCAGCTCCATCCACGTAGACTGCTCCCTGTATTCCAGCAGTAGAATTATGGCAGTGGTAGATAATCCCAGCAAACCTGAGCCTTTAGTTCCACTGAACTTCAGGCTGATTCTGGTTTCTGGCTGTGAGGCTCAGACCAGATTTTTTTCGGCCTGTGACACTCTGAGTGACTCCTGCCAGCTTGACCTTGGCTCCCTGACTTCCTGCTGGCTTGAACTCAGTTGCACCTCACCGTGAACGTGGAGCTGCTAGATGGAGCCAACCTGCAGATGTTCTGAGTACTACTTCAGTTGGTCCTCTTCCAAAATGGCTACCAGCCAGTTGTCCTGTCCTGGAGGGGCATCTGAACCCAAATAACTCATCAGCCACTGCAGTCTGCAGCATCCACTGGTCCATTCCACTGGTGTCTGGTGCATTTCTCAGTAGAGGCCTCTGGGGTCACCAGTAGTCGCTGCCCCTGCAGGTTCAAGCTACCCCTCTCACACTGCGGGCAGCAACTCAGGGAGAAAACACCTCTTGCACCCTCCCTCTTCTACACTGTGGGCCTTATCTTTACTCTCCCTGTGGGCTCCGATTCTCACTTCAGATCCTTGCTGGGTCCTGGGGCCCCCTTTCCATCCTCATTCTCTTCCTCATGTTGCCATATACCAGTGTCTGGATTCCAAATACCAGAGAGGCTGCTTCTCTTGTGCTCACTATTCCACCACCTTTCCTGCAGTCCCTAACGTTTTGAAAAGTGTTTCTTTAATTAAAATGTGAAAATTTGCTTCCCTGAAATCTATGAAAGCAGATATTTACTTCCATTTAAAAAAATTAGCAAGAACATTTCTCATGAGATTGGCTTTTTATCAGATTTTAAGTGTACAATATAGTGTTGCTCTCTATAGTCACAATATTGTACAGCAGCTCTCTAGAACTTAATCAGGTAACTGAAATTTTATACCCATTGATTAGCAACTTTCTGTTTTTCTCCTCCTTAGCCCTTAGTAACTACAATTCTATTCTTGTCTTTGACTGTTTTTATATATCATATATAAGTGGAAGTATGCAGTATTTGTCCTTCTGTGACTAGCATATTTCACTTACCATAATATCCTCTGGACTCGTCCTTGTTATCACATAATGCAGGATTTCCTTCCTTTTAATAGACTAATTAATATTCCATTATATATATGTCTGACACTTTTTATCCATTGTGTTTTGATGAACAGTCTGGTTGTTTCCATATATTGTCTACTGTGAATAGTGCTGCCGCAAATCTGGAAGTGGTAATGTCTCGTTGAGATCCTGATTTTAAGAAATGGGATTGCTGTATCCTGTGGCTTTACCTTTTCATAGAGTGTTAATAAAGACTGTTGAGAAGAATCTGCCTACATCTTTGCTGTTCCTTCCTCTGCACTTACCTATAAACACCATCCATATCCTTACCTTTCATCTCTTTGGTAAAGGTTCCTTTTCACTAGACTAATACTTTCACTTCTGATTTGCGTTCTGTTTCCTTCTGCTTTCATAGGTTCTGTTCTTTGTAAATTTTATACTCAACATTTTTCAGAGAAGCTCCATTAATTACTTCTTCTCTTCCTTCTCCTTCTCTTTCTCCTCCTCCTCCTCCTTCTCCTTCTCCTTCTCCTTCTCCTTCTCCTTCTCCTTCTCCTTCTCCTTCTGCTCCTCCTCTTCCTTCTTTTTCTTTTTCCTTTCAGATCACTGAAATCTGGATTCTACCTCCAGTACTGCACTAAATCCATTATTAAAGTCACTGTACTCAGTTTTTCTTTTGCACTTAACATTTTCATCTATTGCATCTGAAAACAAAACGTACTATTCAGTGAACTAAACCAAATTCAGTTCAACAGACATTTTTGGGAGAATTTATTCTAAAGTAGCACTAGAAAGAGAAGAATGAAAAACCCTGCCCTCCAGAAACTGACGGTTTAGTGAAGGATGTGGACAATGCAAACAGCCACAATACCAAGAGACGTGGCAGAGATGCACGCTGAATGGTACGGGAGTGCAGAGGAAGGATTAATATTCCTAGGGAAACTTGTGACTACCTCACCCCGTATGATCTTTGTGTTACTTTTTTGACAGTTTCTCATTGGCTCCAAATTTACCTAAGTAAATAATGAGAAGAGAGTTTAAAGTAGGGAATCTGGGAAACAGAAATTGACTCTCCTTTCTCCTTTTAATGATTATCATTTTTTTCTTAAGGAAGGGTAGGGGAGAATAAGGATACTTATTCATTTGAATTGATTAAATGTTTTATTACATATGTGCAGCACTTCATAGAGCCTGTATAATTTTTAGCAAAATTCGAAATGGTAAGATTTATGTGAACGATCTGCCACTGGTCTTTGCTACCTTGAAGATTTCTATAAGTGATTCAGACATGCTACAGGCACTAAAGATTGTTGATATTGATGGTAAGTTTTTGAATATTAGTTTAAGGATCCTGGGAACAGTTTAATTACAAGTGATAGGAAACAAGCTTTAAAATATGTTATAAAACAGTATTTTCGACATAAATGTTATAAGTCATTTTATATGCTATAAAATATTTGCAATAATATTAAAAAATTGGTCCTCAGATACACATAATTGGATTATTAGATTGAATTATGGTATATTCTCACTATTGGTCAATGCCTAACCTACTTTTATTTAATCATGCAATGTTATTTTAATAACAGTAAATATCTGGCCCAGTTACCTAAAATTAAAACTAAGACTGTGACCAGCCATGGGGGTACATGCATGTAACCCAGAACTTGGGAGGCTGAGGCAAGAGGATCGCCATGAGTTTGACGCCAGTGTGGGCTGCATAATGAGACCTTGTTTCAAAAAAACAAAAGCCAAAACAAAGCAAATTAGGACTTTGAGAATAACTTGCTTGTATCTGTAAAGTTCACTGAACAGCTCATTTTTCTGTTTCCCCACCCTGAGGTAAGCATTCATATTTCCTTTTGTCTCTCTCCTCTCAGTAATTACATAATATATATATTTAGGGGCTGGAGATTTAGCTCAGTGGCACAGCACCTGCCTGGCAAGTGCAAGGTCGTGAGTTTGATACCCGGTACTGGAAAAAAAAAACCAAAAACCCAACATATATATTTAAAACCTTTAGTTGTCTTTTTGTTTTTAAAACCTCTGTAAATGTTTATCATGATTTATATAATCACTTGGAGTATTTCAAATAATATTAAGATGTATTAATATTGCTAGTTGCTGCTTTTAGTTTGCTTATTTGTACAGTATTATCTTATGTGAATATATCATGTTTTATATGTCCACACTCTCACTGATGAACACTGGGATTCTTTCTAGGGTTTAGCTACTGTGAGCTATGACCTGTTTTATGATGTAATATGTATGAGAGTTTTCCTTGGGTACATACCTATGAGTACAGTTCCTGAGTTATTACATGAGTTTATTCTATACTGTCATCTGAAGAGGTTGTACATTCACCAGTAACACACTTAAATCGGGTATTCTGTAGATCCACTTTGTTTTCAAAATTTGGTAGTTTAAGACTTTTAACTTTTGTTACTTATATGAAGTCATTTTATAGGCTAGGGAAGCATTTATATATTTGATATATTAAAATTAAAATATTTTATTTTAAACTGTCAAAGGACAGTTTAAATTGAAAAGTTAAAAACTTGGAGAGATTTGTAATACACAGAGAACTTGTACAAATGAATAACGAAGAAGTAGAAAAATGCTCAAGATACATGGTCAGGTATTTCACATAAAAATAAGACAGATGACCAATAGTTATATAGAAAGATACTCAGCATCACTATTGATAAAGAAATGCAAATTGAGATCCTAATAATAACATCTCAGACACCTAGAAAAATGATTCTTTTGCAGTCAAAACTTTAATTTGAAGAGGTATGTAATAGAGAATTGATTACATTTACAGACCATTCCAAGCGTGCTAAGGAGAGACAAGTTTAGAATAAAAATGATACCAGTAAGTTGAAGCAGTGGTCAAAACTAAAACACTTAGTACACCTTTAAGGTTGAAAGCACTGAGCTGCTCAAATATAAGATGTGGATTTATTATCCTAAAAAATTATAACTGGAAAATATTGGAAGTCAAATATTACTAAACAACATAGTAGTTGCATAGTTGCCCATGCTTTCATTGACGTTGCATTAATATGCGTTTATTCATCCATGCATTTGCTTTCACTGACTGTTTGCCTTAGCATGCATTTATTTATCTGCATCTCTCTAAAGCAACCCCAATTTTTTTTCAGCCCTACAGTGACTAGAAGTGTCCTTCAAAAGTAGAAATCGTGTCCCACCATTATATTTTACAGAGAAGTGTTTTTGTTTTACTCTAGTGTTTTTTAGCTTTTACTTTAGTATTTTTAGTTTATAAATTACCAAATGAAAATTATATCTTCACCCCCATCTTTCCCTGAAATCTTCAGTGGTAAATTATTAATAATTTGTGGACATCTTTCTGGCCTTTCTTTTATAAGGGCATGCACACATAATGATTTCAATCAGTCTAATGATTAAATGGGGAGGTCACATGTAAATTTTTTGCAGTTACTAATAGCACCCAAAGAACAACCCTGTATATCAGTTCTTTTACAATTGTGAACATATGTCTAAAGGACAGATTTTAGAAATGAAAAATCTGGGGTAAAGAACATGACATGTATATTCCAGAATTGCCCCATTCCCCACCTTCTCCCCATCCCTACAAAGATTTTTCCAAGGTATAGCCCACCACAATTACCACAAATGCCCTTTAAAAGAAGATACTCTAAACTCTACTTGCATCGACAATAAGTTGTTACCTTTAAAAATCCCATGGATGATTTTCATGTGGTCGACGATGTGGCCCTCCTAATAAGATTTTAAAATTTGATTAACTTGGGCAGGGTAGGTAGCTCAACAGCACCGCACCTGCTGGCAAGCAAGAGGCTCTGAGTTTGATTCCCGGTACAAAATTTTTTTTTTATTAACCCGTAATTTTGAAAATTGGCTGTGGAGAGAGTTAATGTCAAATTATGTTACTAAGGTGTTACCTTACCGGAAACAAGTATACAGTATGATAAATTACTAATTTTAATAGGATCAGGTAATGTAGATATCTTTACATCAGTATTTTATATCTGCTTGTACAGTTTGTTATCAATAAGAATGAAGCATACCATGCCACTATGATTATAGATATTTATCTTTTTTTACATGAGTGCTGCCTAAGTTGAAAAGTGTCAGAATAAGTACACCAAAGCCAGTTGAATCTTTTGGTTTTACTTTCGTCTCTGAATATAATGCGATGAACACGCTAGAGTGCTTTATCGTTATTGTTAAGCCTTTTCTTGCCAATGGAAGTATGAAACTAAAGAAGATTCTTTTTATCTGTTTTGAAAAAGACATCATAATGCGTGGATATTTTGTGAGAAGCAGCCTTGATTTTTAATGGCATCAAAATTTCTAGGGCCGGGGATGTAGCTCAGCAGCACAGCTTCTGCCTGGCAAGTGCAAGGTCCCGAGTTCGAATTTTGGTACAAAACAAAAAAAGAAAAACGTTCTAGACTTCAGTTTTCTTAAACACACACCCCGTCTTTAAACGTTCTATAGAGATGCTAATCAAGCACACAAGTCATGTATCATCGAGAGACCTTGTTCATGGGCCTTTCCACATTTGTTGAATGACTCTGGCTCGGAGAAAAAGAAAGAAAATTGAAGCCAAGTTTCTGTGAAATACTTTAACCCATTCCAGAAATTTTGATATTTTGAAAGACTTTTAGAGGAGATCTTAGAAAAATGAGTAGCTCTGCTGTTTCCTTAAGCGTGTAATTAGAAGAAACTATTGATGCCTACTAGTTCAGCCTGCTTTTTTGACTACTGTGCTGTTATGAATGTATTGATGCTATAAATGAGAATGCTTGTATACAAAGTGTTCTACCGGCCTCTCACCTCTTCAGAGC
>NW_004955478.1:9732008-9739298 GCF_000276665.1 Chinchilla lanigera | reverse complement strand
TGAGACAGGGTCTCGCTATGCAGTTCAGGCTGGCCTTGAGCTCACTTTGTAGCTCAGGCTGGTCTCGAACTTGCAACGATCCTCCTGCCTCAGCCTCCTGAGTGCTAGGATTAAAGGCGTGTGCCACCACACTCTGCAAAGTTGTCATTTCTATCTGCATCAGAATGTTGAGTAATTGCTTTCTCCACGGTTTTTTTTTTTTTTCTCAAGAAACTGGAGAAAAATTTCCTGATGTGTTATATTTTAAGTAGTTTGTATATAGGTTCACTGAGATATAACATATACAGTAAGCTGCACTTACTTGAAGTGTACAATTTGATAAATTTTGCAGTATATAATACCTGTGAAAAAAGCATTACTCTCTGTATGACGAGTGTATCTGGTGCACCCGGTTTCTTCAGACCTCTATTTAATACCTATGGCTCACTCACTGTCTATAGCCCACTCCCTCCTCAGAAAAACACCAATCCACTGCTATCGCTGTAGTTTGCATTTTTTAGAATTTTATGTAAATAAAGTATATAGCATTTACTTTTTTGGTCTGGTTTCTTTCTCTCAACTTATATAGAGATTGGTCTATGCTTTTATAGTGTTGAATACTATTCCATGGTTATACAATTATTTATGAGTTGATAAACATTTGGTTTGTTTCTAGTTTGGGCTATTACACATAAAGCTGGTGTAAATATTCATATACGTGCCTTTGGATGGTCATATACTTTCATTTATCTTGACTAAGTACTTCGTAGTAGAATGGTAGCTGTATGTTCAAGTTTTTAAGAAATTTCTAAATTGTGTTGTAAAGTCAAATCATTTTACTTTGTCATGAACAATATGTAAGTCCAGTTACTCTTTGTACTTACCGTTCTTGAATTGGTCAGCCTTTTAAAATTATAGTCATTCTAGTAGATATATTACATGATTGTGCTTTTAATTTGCATGATGAAGTCCAACTTAGATTTTTTTAGTTTATGGATTGTACTTTAGATGTCTTATCTAAAAGATCTTTGCCTAAGCCAAGGGCACAAAGCAGTTAAAAAAAATTTAACGTAGTTGATTAAAATTGGACAAATTTTGTCATTCTTTGATGGAAAGAAGAGCCTAATCTTATGTTGTCCACTGAAGCAGAAGTTTGGATCAGATGATTTGACAGTTTTCCAGTATTGGAGAAAGTATTTTACACTGTGAAAATAAGAACAGGCCATGTTAATTTCTCAGCAGATGGAAGCTTTTGTAGGTTACTTTTGCTCAGATGACATTAAATTGAAATGTAGGTGTATAATAAGTTTCTTCCTGACATAATGTCTGCTGATGCAAGCCCTGTTAAGCTTAGTTTTATTTACTTAGTGACAGAAGGAAATGAAATCATACTTGTTTAGCTTGAGGAATCTTGAAAATATTGAGATCTTCTTTGATAAAGATGTGTGTTTGCCCAGGAAATGAGATTTAAAAACCCTGATTCTGTACTTTCACAGACCTTATGGGTCAGAATTTTCAGCTGTGGTTGCTGTCAGAGATGACTTGTGCATTATCATGCTGAAAACCACTCCCTAATTCCAACTTCTCATAGACGTTAAGCAACAAAACTTTCTTAAGAAATTTTCATTTGTATAATGCAGATTTAAAAAAAAAGAATTAGCTGTTTCTTTTTGCATAAAGAGTGAGGTGATTTGTTCAATATTGTTCAGTATTTTTTAATATTGTTCAATATTTTCTGCATTTAATGCAGTGCTCATGAGGGAGGGAGGAAGAGAGGGAAGGAAGTGGTGGGGGAGAGAAATCTTTCATTAGAGTCTCAGTTGGATCCATAATGGCCCCAAAAGGTGTAGAAACACTGGTAAGGCTTTTCTAGAAGATGGTGAAATGAGCTCTGTCTTTTAAAAGTCAAACCCAGTATGCCTAAGCACTTTGAAGATAAAATTGGTGCGCTGTGTGTAATTTTTTAACCTGATTACAAATATAGCCATAGACTCTCCATATAAATAGAGAATCTTAATCAAAGAGCACTGTAGTATCTGCCATCATAGTCTATAGTATTATTATTGGGACACTGTTTGCTACTTAATTACAATATGTAATTTTTTCTCATAAATTTTCTTTTCTTAGTCTATATGCAGTGATAATGTTGACTATTATTGTGAAAAGGCAATGGTGTTCTAATGTCAGTTAAGTTTATTTACATTTTTGTCTGCAGTTTTATCTTATGTTCTTAGTGAATTTATTGATATTGTTTGCTGATGGAGTTTTTTACTTTCTGTTTCTGAATCTTTTAATAGTTAATGGAATGCTGGATTTTTCAGATTTCCTTAAGACTCTGAATGATGGCTCTTATTTGGTCTCCCAGGATCCAGGTAAAAAGAATATTTGTCCAGATTATAAAAGAACGATTTTGATAGCAATTGATTTTAAGGTAGGGGTGTATATATTAATTTATCTTCTCTACAGTCCCCTTCCCCTTTAACCTCAGTAGTGTGGGTTGGGAAAATTGCATGCCTTTTTTTTTTTTTTTTTTCATAAAAGGCATGAAAAAACCCTGGATTATTGTCACAACATCCTAACTTTTTATCACCAGTCTCCAGTTTTATCTGCATCAAATTGCTATGCACTGATTCTCTTAAGCCACCATTTTTGTCATACCATGTTCTTGCTCAAGAATTTATATATATGTTCTGTTACCAAGTAAATGTAATTTAAGCGCTTATGCTAAGCTTCCCACAGAATCTTTCCCAGGCAGGAACTCCATACTCCAGTCAATCTTTAATCTCTGTATATGTCACTCTTACTTCATGTTTTGTTCTTTCATCTTTGTGTGTGTTTCCTGTTGAAGTCTCACATTTCTTTTCTCCTCCACTCTTGATAGTGCTTTCTTCCCTCTGTCCAGAATCAGCTTGTTTTGCTCCCTAAAAAATTCAGATACTTATTGGTCTCCTAGTAGTTCACATTACAAATAAATTATAAATATAGTGATTTAGAGTATTCATGTTAATGATCTAAACACCGTGCTACTTCCAAAAATTTGAGCCAAGCGTGGTGGCGCAAGCCTGTAATCCCAGCACTTGGGAGGCTGAAGCAGGAGGATCGTTGTGAGTTCAAGACCAGCCTGGCCTACAAAGTGAGCTCAAGGCCAGCCTGAACTGCATAGCGAGACCCCATTTCAAAAAGACCAAAAAAATAAAAGTTTGAGACCTCTAGTGTTCATGACCCAATTTTAGAATTTCCTTCTTTCTTCATTAGACAAGATCAAGTTCCTATACTCAGTTCTTAGGATAATATATTTTATAATCAGACTATATTTTCTTATAATCAGGAACAGGTGATATAATCGTCTTCTTACTCCTGGAAAAACATGCAAAAGACAAGAGAAATCTAATGTTTATTTAGTCATACATGTAATAAATGTTCTTAAATGACAGCCATAGGCAGCAGGGAATAATATAGATATGATTGCTTGACTTGGTTTTCTTTTTCAATTTCTTTCTTTCTACATTGCTTATCTCCTATGACATTGGTTTTCTCTTGATTCTACTAGGTTTTTGACTTACAGCTTTTTTCTGAGGATAGATTTATATGTGTGATCTCTGAAGTGTGATCTACTTGTTAAACCAATACTTAGAATAACTTATTTACTTCCATATATTTCTTGATATTTTAAATCATGGTGTCTTGGTTACTTTTCTCTTATTGCTGAGACAAAATACCCAATGCCCAAAATGAAGGAAGGAAAGATTTATTTAGCTTACAGTTCGTGGAGGTGTCATTCCATACTTGGCTGGCTCTGAGGCAGAAGGCAGCAAAGCAACAAGAGCAAAGTGGGGAATGGCAGCTGAACAGCAAAGCAGCCAGAGCAAAAGGGAGGAATCACGGCAAGCAGCCTCTTTCCCTCCCTTACATTGTAAACAGGCTACCCCCACCTAAGGGGCATGTAGCTCTCGCATAATTTCCATGCCCTCCTCTTCCACAGGCTCAGGATGTACACAAAGTAAGCACCCTGGCTTCCTGCTGAGTCACTTAGCCAAACCTCTAGACTCCCCAAGTTGACACAATGTATCAACCATAACACATGGTTTCCTATGTTGACCTTATTTTTTCTTTTTGTGGTCAAAGTGTTAGGAGACTAATCAAAAACTCATAAACCTCTTTTTCTTCCTTTTAAAACATCACACATAGTAGTATTTTATTTTTATAAAGTATCCAAGCGATATATGTGTGTAAACATGTGAAAGATCTTAAATTCCTCCTAGCTTGTTACACTTTAATATTCGCCTCAGAATCTTTTTCTTATACTGTTATAAATATATACAGATATATGCATAAATATGTATTTTATGTAATTTTTGCCAAGGCAAAATGAATTATTCTTAGGAGAGGAGGACCAGGGGAGGTAATCTCATAGAAGCTAATTAAAAAGAAAAAGCCAAACATAGCATTGAGAATGAAAACATCTCTCCAGAAAATACAGGGAAAATATAAATATCTTTAAGAGAAATGGAAGTTCTACTATCTTGTTTTGTAAGAAATGTTATATCTTGTTGTTTATATTTCTCAATTATGGAATTTGTTAACTTTTAATATAACTATTACTCATTTATGTAGCTTTTCCCTTTTCATATTTATTGTCCATTTTAAAAACTGGGTTGTTCATTTCTTATTGATCTATAGGTGTTTTCATATTTTTGATATTGCTAGTGCTCTCATTGCTTTATGGAGGAGAGGATTTTTAGAATTCCTCTCTGGGCCACTTTTTGCTCATTGTAGCTACCAGCAGAGTGAATAAGGAATGCCTGGGTTTGCCTCCTGTGTTTTGCTTATTTTAGCACTTGTAGGTCATTATGCTTATTGTATCTTGAATTCCAAGAAAATATAGTTGGACCACAAAATGTTTTTCTGTCTAGAATTGATTGTGAAAATTGTATTTTTTTCCAAGGTAAATTAAAAGATGCAATGGTTAGAGGAGAATTTAAATTTACCTGTGATACACAGCTTTTATTTTTTTTAATTTTTTTTATTTTTTGGTTTTTCTCCGGTACCAGGAACCGAACTCACGACCTTGCGCTTGCCAGGCAGGCGCTTTGCCGCTGAGCTAAATCCCCAACCCCGATACACAACTTTTAATCTGTTTGTTTTAAGAAGGACTTTCTGTGAAAAATTCTATTAGTATGAGTATTTTCTTCTGTGTTGTTTCCCATTCATTTCTGATGCTAAGGAGAGTTGGTGTAATGATATTAAGTTTCTGTGGAGAAATAAAAACCTTACAGTGGTGGTGAAGCTACTGCCAGACCCTCTGAAGTATGATAAAACAAGTGAAATGGAATTTCGTATCTGTGCCATTCTTTTCTTTTACATTATCTTCTCTAAATTTCATTTTTAAGCAATTAATAATCCTCCAGACTTTATATTAAGTTACCTTACTATTGTGGAGTATACCACAGATTAAAATTGTATTAGTTAAAAATTTTAACTAAGAGGTAAGTATAAGATAATGATTAAAAGGATGTATTATAGAATAAAATTGCTAGATTTGTAATCTGGCTTTATGTTTACTAACAGTGTAATCCAAGGGAACTTTCTAACCCTTAGTTTCTTTCTCTATAAAGTATGGATAATAATTTTATAGGCTTATTGTGGGTGATTGAATGAGGTAAGTCATACTTTTTAGTACAATGCCTGATACATACTTAATATTCAATAAACGTCAGCTATTATTAGCAAACGTTAGACTTTATCCTAGAAATATGACAAAAATTGGGTAAATACCTACTTATAGGTAAATATCTAGAGAACCCCGTGCCTACATATGGGTGTTTTCCTCTATTGGGTTATTGACATATCAGCTCCTTCTACAGGAAAAACTGTTGATACTTATGTTACAATAATTTATTTCTTTATTGTTTTTGCAGTATTCCAGGATAATTTGAAGATTTTTCGTAGTATAAAAGGTGGCCGAGTTGCCACTGATGAATTGGTGGCTGTTTTGGATAGCATGGGCATCCCTATAAATTTTGAAACATTTCAGGAAGTGATAAAACATACATATATTGACAGTGAGTTATTTGAATTTTGGATATCAATTCTGTAATTTGTTCTTTGCTTGTCTGTGTTTTCACTCTTGACTCTTTTGCCACCAACTCTGTTGGTGTTGAAAATAAAAGATAGTCTAAAAAACTTAAATGAAAAACTTTAAACTTGTTATATTTAGGTATGCTCAATGAAAGGATAAGAGTAATATGGATTTTTAAAGATTTTCAGGCTTATCTCTTTTATAGTAATTTCTTTGTCTCGTGGATTCAGTGTTAAGGGAATTGGCTTCACAAGTAAAGAGACCTAAATATTTCGAGTTCTCAATTTTGCTATGTAGTTTGATTAGAATATCTTGTTATGCTGTTCAGTTACTCTCTGCAGAGTACCAATTTCTTTACACATGAATATGTTTAGCAGATGTTTGGTATTATATATAGTTATTTAGTGACTATTATAGGTAGTTGTTTCTTGTCTACTGTGCCTTGATCTACACTATTGATATAAAGATGAATTTGTTAGTCAGCTTTGATGTTGCTGAGACAAAATGCCAGACACCCACAATTTAAGGAAGGAGAGGGTTCGTTTGGCTCATATTATCTGGCTCCAAGCAGAGACAATCAAGATTAACCATCATATTTTACCTCTTACTATCTTGACATTTAAACACATTCACCTTAAGCCATACTTGAGCTCCAAATAAGGAAAATAACAAGGTAATAATTCACCTACCTGGATGTAGCAAGCCTATGTACAACTGAAAATGCACATTAGGAATCATCCTTTGTCAAATTCTCAGCAGTTTCAGCATTATTCAAAAGTCCAAGTCCAAACTCTATCCTGAGACTGAAGACAATTCTTAACTGTGAGCCTCTGTAAAAATCAAAGGCAGATTATATAAACTGAAGATACAGTTGCACAGGGTGTACACTCCCATACCCAAACGGGGGAACAAGGGATAGAGAAGATCAGATCAAAGCAAGACCAAAACCCAGAAGGGCACATATTAAATCCTGCAGCTCCATATCCATCATTTAGGGCACCTGATGGGAAGGTGTGAGTTCCAGTAGTTTTGAGCAGCCCTGCCTCATGGCCTTGCCAGTTGCTGCCTGCATACCTCTCAGAGTGGTTGTGACCAATGTCTGCAGCTTCCTCAGCAGACAGTCTGTTTTCCTGGCCTCTCCATTGCAGCTTTAGCTTCACCCTCACAGCTGCTCACACTATACGCTTAAGGGCTCCCTGCAGGGACTCTGACCCTGGGACACGTTGCCTGGC
>NW_004955478.1:9722392-9731430 GCF_000276665.1 Chinchilla lanigera | reverse complement strand
GAGGTGCCTTGAAAGTTTCTCTGTCAGATAAATTAGTCTTTTGCCTTTAAATTCAACCTCACATGGAGTTTTAAGGCATGGATAATTGTAGATAAAATATTTGCCAGAACATAACATGCGTGGCCTCTAGTCCAGTGCTCAGTAGAGTCCTCATTCCCATCTAAAACCCCATGAGCTTAGTCTTTTTTTGGGGGGGTGGGGGAATCCTCGGAATCAAACTCAGGACCTTTTCCTTCCAGGAAGCCTCTGTGCCACTGAGCTGTATCCCCGACCTCTCAGTCTTTACAACCTGCATTCCCATTGACATTTTAGTCTTCTAAGCTTCCACTAGAATTGCCTATCAATCTCTGCATACAGTGTTCTAAGACTTCTCTAGTCTATATCTTGAAACCTTTCCAAATGCCTCCCACAGACCAGTTTCAGAGGCTTCTGAAGCATGTAATCAGGTGTGTGGAGGCAATAACTTAACTTCTTTGGTACCAGTTCTCTGCACCAGGCAGCTTTTCCATTACTGGGAGAAAATACCTGGCACTCACAATTTAAAGGAGGCAAAGTTTAATTTGGCTCACGGTTTCAGTTCATTTGCAGCTGGCTCTAAGGCAGAGACATCATGAAGGAAGGGCGTAGCAGTGGCAACCTGTAGTCTTCAGGTCAACGGGGGAGCAGAAAGCAGGGGGAGAGGACCAGAGGGGAAAAGGCCATGACCCAGATAGAATCCACAAGGTCACACTCTTAGACTCACCCAGACAATCCCTGACGCTGTTCTTTACTATCGCCTGGGCATCTCTCAAACTAGTCATGTTGACAGTTAAACATCACAGTGTGTAAGGCGCAGTTCTTGTTCTGAGGAAGCTTACATTCTAGTGGGGAAAGAGTTAAATAAACTGAAAATTATAATGTGCTGTGACAATTAGATCTCCTTAAAGAAGCATACATTGGGGCTAATAGATACTGGAAGCACCCAAGGAAAGATTATCAGAGGAGGAATGTCTGAACTAAGAGAATCAATCAGTTGAGGTTAATTGTAGGTGTGGGTGAAGGATGAGAGAGACATTTTAGGCTGAGATAAAAGTTTGTGTAAATATGGCAGAATAGTAATCATACATGGGATTCTTTTCAATGGGCTTCCTTGTATTTTTCTTTTGTTAGTGGTGGCTTTATAGTGGCCTTTCGTTGTTGATGTGTGGTCTGGATATAAAACCAGACTGTCTTTCTCTTGTTGCTGGGACAAGACACCTGATGCCCAGAATTAAGGAAAGAAAGGTTTATGCTCACAGTTTGTGGAGGTTTCAGTCCATACTCGGCTGTCTCCAAGGCAGAGTGGCACATGGCAGAGGGCAACAGTTCATGGTGGCAGAAAACAGCAAAAGCAGCCAGAGCAAAAAGAAAGAAGCCACAGAAAGCAAGCCTCTTTCTCCCTTATATTGTACGCAGGTTGCCCGCCCTGGGGTGGCGCATACACTGATAATCCCAGCATTGGACCATGAATCAATCAAAAACTCTAGAAGCCTGCCCCATGACTACATGAGGCTTTGGGGGACATGCAGACACAAACCTTAACAGATTGTATGAAGTTCTATTATGTTGTTGTATGTGGTGGGTTCTGGGGTGGTAGACATGAATGGAGGAATATACTGGAGTGTGAAGATGTCTGTAAAATGAAAATTTTAAAGACTAATCTCAAGCCACATTATTAAACAGTTTTGAGGGCATGCTTTATGAGGAACAACAGAAATCATACAGAACTGTTGCAGCATGTTGCTTTTTAGCTTATGAATTCTGGTCTGGGTCTCTTAAGTCTCCTGCTTTATTTGGGGAGGGAGGCTGGACAAATACTACTAATTTCATAATATTATTGTAGGAATTAAACATAAGCATCTATCATACTGCTTGGTGCCATGAACAGATTCAAGAAAGATGTGATAGACACCTGAGTCATCCTTGACAAATCTGTTTTTCTCTTCTCATGCATTCATTATACCCTTCTCTTATTTTAAGTACCTATCTTGAAGAGATTTCTGCCTCCCTCCCTTTGTCCAAGTTAACATAACACTTCCTTGGGACCCTGCAGTTCATCCTCAGAATCCTAACCATGTCTACTTTTATCCCCTTTATCTGCAAACAATAATCTTCAGAAACCAGAATGTAGGAAGCAGTTGCTAATCAGAAGGCTACTTATCACCAATTTGTTTTAGTACTTACTTTGTTTAAGTGCATACTTGCTTTGGAGGCCTACAACTGGTATATCTATATATCTATACCTACCTCTACGTATATATCTTACTAATTTCCAGGGAATCAGAGTGAATCAAATTTATCCAACATTACAACTATACTGTGTACAATTTAACTCTTCTTTGATTTAGAAATCACTTTTAAAACTTGCATCTTTTTCTCGGGGTCTTCTCATGCATGTTATTGAATAGCTGATTTCTTTTTAATAGACTACAGAACAAATCCGATGTTGTTATAGATAGGAAAGTCAATTTCCAGGCTTTTCCATCTTGCATAGGAAGGAAAGTCAAATACACGGATGCAAGAATTATAGGCAAGACCATTTTTACCTTTGTGCACAATTAGTTTTTTTGTTTGTTTGTTTTGTTTTTTTTTTTGGTTTTTCTCCAGTACCAGGAACCGAACTCACAACCTTGCGCTTGCCAGGCAGGCGCTTTGCCGCTGAGCTAAATCCCCAGCCCCCTTTGTGCACAATTGGAATGGCATTGTTTAAGGCCACTGCACTGTGCTGCTCCTTGTCATGCAATGTCTGAGAAGAAAAATGGTCTTAGACAAGAGCAGAAATGGTAGGAAATTAAAATTATGAATGCTGGCTGCATGAAAAGTGGTAGGTGAGTGGCTATCTGCCATCCACAGTGTAGACACTGCACTGTTCTTTATAGTCTTCAATGTACTTCGTTCGTTTAAAAATCATTTTAAAGTGATAGGAAGTAGATACATTCCTGGGCACTAGGAAAACGGAACTGAAAGGCACATTCTTCATCTCTGAGCTCACAGTCCAAAGCAGTGGTGGCGAACCCCTGTCACTTGTGCCGCAGCAGGCACACAGAACCCTCTGTCAGCACGCAAGCAAGAAGCAGCTGAGCATTGGATATATAACTGCAGCGTTGGCAGTCTGCAATAAGTAAGCGGGTTTTGGGTTGCAGTTTGGGCGCGTGGTCTCAAAAAAGTTCCACCATCACTGGTGTAGAAAGTAAGGTAAGAAGAGTAACTTCTTGAAATACTACCTATAGTAAATTCTCAAAAATGTTTGTAAAATGAATATTATTCAGACTCTCTAGCGTGGGGGCTTACAATATGATTATTTCTTTTGATAACAGACTGTTTTACTGAGGAGAAAAAACCTATACTATTTGTATTTCACAGTGAACTGTTATTAGTTCACTAGTCCAGATATTACCCAAAACTCATAATAGCAGGTCCTCTCTTTCTCCTTCCACACATTATGTATTGTTTTCATGTTAGACTAATATGATGGCTATATCTATATTCAAAAGTAAATACAGCATTTGTATTTATTCTGTTACAGGTAACCACATGGTGGATATTGGAGATATTGTATTTCTTTTGGACGCACTACAGAGCCAGTATGAAGACATTTGTAAGGGAGCTCTTGTTGCCATAGTAAATCTTGTTTATAAGTAAATTCTCAATTAAATTCTAATTTATAGATTTTATCAAAAAGTTTTAACAAAAAATTTTAAAAGTGTTGTTTGAAAACCTCTCTCTGGGCCGGGGATATAGCTCAGCTGCACAAGTGCCTGCCTGGCAAGCACAAGGTCCTGAGTTGATTCCTGGTACCTAAAAAAAAAAAAAAAAAAAGAAAGAAAGAAAACCTCTCTCTAACTCTTAAATGAGGGAAATAAAATTTTAATATAATACCTAAGAATATCTTCTTGATATTAAGAACTCACTATGTAGCCCAGGCTGGCGTCATTATATAATGACAGTCTCATAATTTTCTTTTATCTTACCCTGATACATTGCAGCATAAAGTCAACTTTAAAATAAAATAGCTATACCAAACAATGATAATATTTAATTTATGGTTTGTAGGGCATTCTGACATCCTGATATTGATCCTTTTAACATTTTAAAACATTTTTTTAGTATATTCTTTGCTATCATCCATTGTTTTTAGTTTTTCTTTATTAAGTACTATATGTTGCTTTTCATCCCTTCTTACTGCACTTTGTGTTATTCCTTATAGTTTTCCTCATTTGTCTAAATACCATTTGAATAAGATTACCTATGCCCAGATTTTAAGAATTATGTTTTATGAGGCTTGTTATAATAAAAGAAACTGTCCTAGAATTTCCCTCCAGCTTTTCCAGAGGCAATATTTAAAGTTTTAGCTGATTCATATTTATATTTGCAACATGTATATCTATCTATCTATCTATCTATATCTATCTATCTATCTATATATATATATATATATATATTTGTTTTAGTTTTTTGAGACAGGGTCTCACTCTGTAGTCCAGGCTGGCCTTGAACTCACTATGTAGTCCAGGCTGGCCTTGAATTCACTGCAGTCCTCCTGCCTCAGCCTCCGAAGTGCTGAGGCTACAGGCATGCACCACCACACCTGGCTTATATTGTTAATTGTTGATTTCCTAAATAAAAAAATAATTGACATAATAATTATATATATTTATATGTTTAGTTGATGGCTTGATACTTGCTACAATATGTAATAATTGGTCAGGGTAATTAGTATTCCCATCTTTAACATTTATCATTTTGTTGTTCTTTTTACTAATGTTTGATTTTTTTCTCATTGTTTCTTTTATTTGTTTATATTTGCAATTCATGTTAATTATATTCATTTTGTGGAATTCATATATACATCTTGTTTATTTGTCTGGTTTGTCATAAAGATGTATATTTATTACTGGTTTTACCCAAAACACTGTGAAATGTCTGAGTCCCAATTTATAAAATTGGTGGCACCAGGTGTTCTAGTCTTCCTGAAGGAATTTTCCATAGAGTACTCTGGCTGATTTAGAAACTGATACATTGCATATGGAAGAACTAATATGGATTTTATTGCCCTGTATATTTTGTCATTCCGGGATCCTCATTTACTTACATTTGAGACTCTTCTCCCATATCAGGGCCTGTCCTCATGTTTGGCTGATAGATTTGCATAGAATTCTAAATTGGAGATAAGTTTCCCTCTGAATTTTTAATTTCCTAGTTTTCATTATTGTTGAAATCCAAATTTCTGCTAATTCCTAACTCTTTGGATGTACCTGATTCTTTGATTCTAAAAGAAACTAAAAATGCCATTGGTTATTTAATTTCCTCTATTTTTTTCTTTTATTTTTAGAGCTCTTGTTATTTGAATATTTGATATCCCTCACTAGTTCTCTTTATTTCAAAGCTTTCCTCTTTATTTTAAAGCTTTCCTCTTTATTTGGGCCTTGTTTTCTTTTCTGTTCACATCCGTTTCTCCAGAGAGTACTTAATGTAGAAAAAATGAGATATTCAAAGCCTTCGATTGTGATCATGAAATTGTGACCAAGGCCAGTAGTTCAAGATAGACAACTCTGGAAAGTAAAACTTTCTAAAATCAAACAAGTAATAAGTATCACACCTGCAGTGTACACTGTTATCTGTCATTGAGCATTATGTCAGAAAGGTGAATTTATAATTTCTTTTATATCAAAATGCTTTCTTAGTGTAAATGGAGGCATTATTTCTAGTTATTCTAGACAAAAGCTAAGCTCTTTTTAAGTAAGACTATAACTCTGGTTCTTCTTTTACTCACAAAAATTTAATACATGTTTGAGAATTTTCCTCAAAGAGCAAGATTATGTATAAGACAAAAATTAGAAAAGCATACAAGCAGAAAATTTACAGCGGAGAAAAGTAAATTAGTACATATGGCAAAATATTCACAGTCAATTATTTTAAAAATGCTGTCTAAAATAGCGAGTATCATTTTGTAACTGCATGATCGGAAATACTGAAATTAACTGCCAGGATTGACTAATCTGAGATCAAACTTGCATATTATACTTTATTAATAATTATTTTCATACATACAACTGTTCTGGTGAATAATCTGCAATACTTTTGAAAGGAAGCAAAAAACTGTAGGTCTGCCATCTATGACACTGGACTTCTCGTAACTCATCATTTATTGCTATATCTCTTTTCCTTTCCATAGCAGACAGAACTAATTGTAGATTAAATCCATTCCAATCTGTCCCATAATATCAATTACTCAGGTATTACAGAAGAGATAGACATGGCAATGAAGACTGAGAAATGTTAATCCTAGAATGAAGAAGTACGAGCATGTATCAGAGAAAGAATGTTAATACACTTAGGAATGAAGAGTCAAGTATCAGGAAGGGATGTGGAGCCAAAATAGCACATGCAAAGTCAGAGCAGATCAGATCACAGAAGAACTTTTAGGATGCAGATTGTAGACACACTATTTTAATGATGTACCTAGAGAAAACAAAAACTATAAATACTCTTCTTATGGTGTTTGATAAATTGCACTCCTTTGAAGTGGAGTGGATCTCCATTTCTAAAGCAGCTTTTCTTTTCATTACCTACTTTTTTTTAAAAAAATATTAATACATGTTTGCAGTACATAATGATTATATTCATCGTATGGAATTAGTATATATATAACACATCTTAGTGCTTTTTACATCCAGTTCCGCTCTTTTCTTTCCTCCTCACTCCATCTCTTGGTTCTCTTTGCATTTGCAAAAATCTATTTCCCTTTTTCCTATTGTCTTTTATTTTGCTCTTTAAATTACTTATAGAAATTCAATACTTCTCAGAATACTTCTGAGTACAATACTTTAGAATACAATACTTCAGAAATATAATACAATATTATCATACTTCTGAGAAGTGTGTGTGCATTTCTGTTGCCCATATTTTTTTTTTTTTATCTTTTTGAGACAGTTTCTCTCTATGCAGTTCAGGCTGGCCTTGAGTTCACTTAGTAGCCCAGACTGGTCTTGAACTTGCAACGATCCTCTTGCCTCAGCCTCCCACGTGCTGGGATTATAGGCATGCACCTCCATGCCTGGGTTGTTGACCATCTTTTGACTGGGTTTTTTATTAGGGGGATTTGATTGTTTGAGTTCTTTATATATTCTATATCAGATTTTCTTTCTTTCTTTCTTTCTTTCTTTCTTTCTTTCTTTCTTTCTTTCTTTCTTTGGTACTGGGAACTGAACTCATGACCTCAGGCTTCCTAGGCAAGCGCCTATGCTGCTGAGCTATATCCCTGGCCCTCGAGTTCTTTATATATTCTAGATAGTAGTTCTTTTCTGAGGAGTAGCTGGCAATTTTTTTTCTATAAGTTGTCTCTTCACTCTGTTGGTTGTTTCCTTTGCCTTGCAGAAGGTTTAAATTTGATATAGTTCCATTCATTGATTTTTTGATGTTATTTCTTGT
The DNA here is from genome assembly GCF_000276665.1 of Chinchilla lanigera. Classification (NCBI taxonomy): domain Eukaryota; kingdom Metazoa; phylum Chordata; class Mammalia; order Rodentia; family Chinchillidae; genus Chinchilla; species Chinchilla lanigera. Next base: position 9,723,981 of record NW_004955478.1, on the reverse strand, counting down.
GCAATTGCGGTGCTGCTTAGAAAGACCTTATCTGTACCTATGTCTTCAAGAATGGCTATTTTATCTCCCAGGAGATTGTTTCTGTTTTAGTTTTCATTTATTTATTTTTAAATTGGTTATTTCTATTTTGATATTTAGGTCTTTCATCCATTTTATTTGGCTACGTGGTGACAGATATGGGTCTAGATTTCATCTTCTGCATGTGTTGCCAGTTCTGGCACCATTTGTTAAAGAGGCTCTCTTTCCTCAAGTGTATGCTTTTGGCTGTGTCTCCTCCCTCCATGCACCCGGTGCAGACAGGAGATCCTTACTCAGAAGGCCCATGAACTGCTAACATCGGAGTTCGCATTTGGGCCCTCTCTGCACGTGCCCTGTGCCGCCTGAGGTATTAGAGCAGGTAGTGCATGAGCTGCTGGTGTTGCGGTTTGGGTCTGGGCTTTACTTGCACCCTGACCTCCTGGAGGTCACAAACACAGGAGGTCTGTGATCACTTCCAGTGCAGCCCATGGCTGGCTCCTGTGCATGCCCTGAACTGCCTGGAGACACAGAATCAGGTGATCCACAAATTGTTGACCATGCAGTTTGTGTCTGGGTTCTTCCTGTGCCCTGAACTTCCTGGGCACACAAGTCCACTAGTCCACAATTGCACCACCAGGGCAACCTGCTTCTGGGTCATACATGTGCCCTGAGTTGAGAGGGGACACTGGATCAGATGGTCTGACCTTACAGTTTGCATCTGAGACCTGGGAGAACTATGTACACTTCACCATCTGCTAGAAGACCCCAGACTAAGCAGCACATCTCAGTGGACACTGAGGGGCAAGCCTGACTACCAGGAAAACTAGGGACACTAGCGACCTTTGCTGAGCTGCCAGGGAAGAGGGAGACTGAGCGTTCTGCATCTGGTATCAAGACAAAGGACTAAAACACAATTTCAGAACTCCACCCCACTCAGAACAAGTCCAGGATACATCGACACAGGAGAATTTGGTAAACACACACCTGAAATTGCTGAAATGATTGCAGTGAAAGTAAAGAAACAACTCCATCAGGCCAGAGAAGAGATCAGATCAGAAATAATCTCTCAGGCAAAAAATGGAATGACAATAATAATGAAAGAATTGCTCAGCACATCTAAAGATGAAATATATTTAAAAAAATGAACATAAACAATAGATGGAAACATTAAATGAACAACATGGGAATGAACTAGAATATATGAAACAGAGTCAAAGAGATATCCAGGAAATCAAAGCTTCCATTTAAAACTGGCAAAACCACGTGAATGAAGCCAAAGATAGAATTTCAGATTTTGAAGACAGCATGGCAGCAAGCAATTGTGAAAGAAAGGATCTCTTAAAATCAACAAGGAACCAGGAAAAATCAATTCAACAGCTGCAAGATGAGGCAAAGAGGAATAACGTTCGACTAATAGGAGTCAATGAAACAGCAAGAGGCAACACAAACAACATAAAAAGAATATTTGCAGAAATAATGGCAGAAAATTTCCCAACCGTGGAAACAGAATCTGATATACAGGTAAATGAGGCATATAGAACTCCAACTAGTCATAACCAAAATAAAACTAC
>NW_004955478.1:9719440-9720762 GCF_000276665.1 Chinchilla lanigera | reverse complement strand
AAATTACCAAGGTTGACTTAAGAAGATATAAAAATGCTGAACAACCCAATATCAATTAATGAGATTGAAAATGTGATTTAAAAACCTACCAACAAAGAAAAGCCCAGGCCCTGATGGAGTCACAGCAGAATTTTACAAGAAATTCAGTGAAGATTTAATATCAACACTCCTCAAACTCTTCAGTGAAATTGAAATGGAAACAATTCTGCCTAACTCATTTCTGGAGGCAAGTATACTGATACCAAAATCAGAGAAAGATTCAACCAAGAAAGAGAACTACAGACCAGTCTCCCTAATGAATGCAGATGCAAAGATACTCAGTAAAATACTAGCAAATAGAATGCAGCAAATCATCAAAAAAATCATGCACCATGACCAAGGCGGATTCATTCCAGGAATGCAGGTGTGGTTCAATATTCGCAAATCAATAAATGTTATGCACCATATCAATAGACCCAAAGACAGTAACCACAGGATCATCTCAATAGATGCAGAAAAAGATTTCAACAAATTGCAACATGCATTCATGATAAAAACCCTACAGAAAATAGGAAAAGATGGTCTTTACCTCAATCTGATCAAAACCATCTATGGCTAACCAACAGCCAACCTCATACTAAATGGACAAAAACTGAAAGCTTTCACTTCAAAATCAAGAACAAGGATGTCCACTGTCACCACTCCTATTAAATATTCTTCTGTAAATATTAGCCAGAGCAATTAGACAAGAGAGAGAAATAAAAGAATAAGGATAGGAAAGGAAGAAGTAAAACTATCGCTATTTACAGATGACATGATACTTTACATGGAAGGCTCCAAAAACTCCACAAGAAGACTCCTTGAATTAATCAACAAATTCAGCAGTGTAGCTGGATACAAAGTCACCACCCCAAAATCAATAACATTCCTATACACAAACAACAAACAGGCTGAGAGAGAAATTAAGGAAACCATACCTTTTACAATAGCATCCAGGAAACTGAAATATTTAAGAATCAATCTAACAAAAGAAGTAAAAGATCTATTCAATGAAAACTACAGTACTCTGAAAAAAAAGAGATTGAAGAGGATTTCAGTAAGTGGAAAAATATTCCTTGCTCATGGATAGGAAGATCCAACATTGTGAAAATGGCCATACTCCCAAAACTGCTGTACAGTATCAATGCAATTCCCATTAAAGTACCATTAGCACACCATGCAGATCTAGAGAAAACAGTCCTTAAATTCACCTGGAACCAGAAGAGACCCAGAATAATAAAAGCAATCCTGGACAACAAAGACAAGTCAGGTGGAATCACAATCCCTGACCTAAAGTTATACTA
>NW_004955478.1:9701981-9718185 GCF_000276665.1 Chinchilla lanigera | reverse complement strand
TTATGTATGTATGTATATGCAGGATAGCTAACATAGTTGTACTACTGTTTTCTATTGCTTTACTGAAATGAACAGTTAATGATTACTTGTTTGATCAATCTTGCATGTCTCTATTTGTTTTCCTGAGAAACCACTTCGAAGATATCAGTATGTAATACAACAACCATTGTTAATTTCCTACAACTTTATCTGAAACTCTATATTGTTTGTATTGTTCTTATGCTAGTTTGTAAATGGCTGTCTGTTTGTTAATATGTTTTCCTTCTTTTATTTTTAAAATAATTTTAAAAAATCATTGCCTATACCAGTGGTGGCAAACCTATGGAATACATGTTATTCTTCTTTAAGGAATAGGTGTTAATATATGAGTTATTTTTTCTAAACTAATACCAAGTATTCAGGTTTAATTACAATATGGGGACTTTGTGATAAGTAAGAGGGTTTTGGGTTGCAGTGTGGGCACTCATCCCTAAAAGGTTCACCATCATGGGTTTATACTAATCCCTTGAAATCTTGCCCTCTGTTTTCCTTTAGTAGATTTATAATTTAAGGTTTTATATTTGGATTTTATTTTATTTTGAGTTTAAATGTTGATTTTTCTACCTGACAGTATCACTGATATTATTCTGTACCATCATATGAATTTTGGAAGTTAAACTTTAGTTTGGAATATTGGGTTAATATTTTCATAAAGATGTTATTTTATACATGCAGTTATTCCCCCCAAATATTGAGACTATTTCTGAGGGTAATTATTTTGATTCTAACTTCATAAACTTTCTTCTAGTTTTGTACCTTTAGAACTAAAGAGATTTCTATCTATATTAATTTATAGGTCCATATATTTCTAAACTGGGAAGAATCAGAGAATAAAAATGATTTGTTCCAGTAGGCTATCACTTTAGTTTCAGTGTAACTTTTTACCCCTGGATTTGCATTAAAATATTTAAATATATTAAACTATAACATATATCCTAGTAAATAGTTTAATATTTTGATCAGCCCTTTTAGTTTTTTAAACTTGTTAAACTTTGTTTTATATATTTAATTGGTAATATGTTGAATGGGTTTTATGAAGACATTATTTTTGAAATATAGTAAAAATTATATGGGTAATAAAATAATTGAATATGTTTCTTTTGTAATTATGGAAGATTCAGATTTGGATGAAATTTCTTCAAAGAAAAAGTTATCAAAGATAGCAAGATACGCTCTACGATATAAGAAGAAATACAGTTTACCTTCCAGCCTGACTGAATCATCAATGTCTAAAAATTTAATTAAGAAAATTCCCCAATATCATGGAAAAATTGTGGAAGAAAATGATTCTGAAATTAAACAATCAAAAAATTTTGGGCAAATAAGAAAATTTCCAGGTGAACCGTACTCAAAGAATGGCATGAATTTTAAAAAACATTCAGATAAATCTGAGAATTATGACTCAAGGTCTAAACTACAAAACTTGAAGAGTATTACAAACCTCAAAAAGTCTCTGGATAAAACTGATATTTCTGATATCCCCAAACTTCAGCAACCTGATGTGAGAAGGCATTCCACTCTCCTAAAACATGTTTCATCTAAGGAAAATACTTCAATGAATACCCTGGGTCAGTACCATATACATAAGTCAGAATCGAGGTCCTTGAGTTCTTTAGTTGTCACAGAAATGGGCAGTATTTATCTGTCATTAGATGTAAGCAGTTATCAGTCTCCTGAGTAACCAGCAGTTCTGATGCCTAGGCCAATGTATGTGATTTTACGGCTTTGATGTTGGTGCCTTTTTAGATGTCCCCTTTTGGGGGCGTTTAACCTTCTGTTATAAGCTTATTAAGTGATTAATTGGAGTAACTCAAATTCCCTAGAAAGGTGAGGGCCTATTTTCCTTTGAGAATATTTATGATTTATTTAAATGAATATGTAGAAAGTCTGAAATTTTTATTTAGAGTTCCCCCACTTTAATTCATAGTGCTTTACATACTATCTCTTATGGATGGAAAATAATATGACATATCTAATGTCACTAAAGCTTTTTGGTCTTCCTCAAAGATGAACAATACCTTTCCAACAAATGTGTGTACTTCTTTTTGTGCTACTTCTATCAAAATACCTGTGTTTTAAAAGAAACTTACTGAATTTTATATTGCATTTAGTATTTAATATGATAGTTATAATGGATGCCTCGTGAAAATTAAGTGATTCATACACTAATGTGTAATTGAAACAAGTCTGTTGAAAAACAGGTATGATCTATTAAGGAGGATTAAAGACTTTCATTCTGATTCCTTTTCTGATGTGCTGCTACTACTCTGTGCCTTCTTCTTCTGAGGGTTCCCTGTGTTTCAATAAAAATCAAAGCCCCGGAGTAATGGGATAATGTAGTAGTAGACATTCAGCAAGTGGGTAGACAAGTCTTCAAAGGAGTGCTATACACCTTCCTTGTGTAACTGAAATCAAATGATTTCATCCTTCACTGCTGTATTTATGTTCTGTACATAAAGAAGTATTAGATAGTTTATTTGGTATAACTTCCATAAAGAAACTGATGGTAATTGGGTGTCTATGAAATGTGAATAATGCAATGATTTGAATTTCAAAAATCTAACTTTTAATTTAAACTAATTTTGCATTTATAATTGTTGCAAAAGTGGAAAAAAATTCTCCTGATACACTCTAATTTTACCAAGTGTTAATGTCTTATGTTAGTACACAATGATCTAAACCAGGAAATCAACGTTGATACAACCCTACTTACTAATTTATAGACCTTATTCAAATTTTGTCACTTTCTATAAATGTCATTTTTTTGACCCAACATCTAATCCAGGACGACATATTACATTTAATTGTCATATTTTCTTAGATTCTTTCAGTCTGAGATGGTTCCTTAATTTTTTTCATCGCTGTGACACTTTTGAAGATTAGGGACTATCTAATGCCCTTCACTTTGGGTTTTCCTTATATTTCTTCTTTAATAAATTCAGGTTATAAAATTTTTGACTAGAATACCACAGAAGGATATTATACTATCTCATTTCATCATATTAAGAGGCTCATCATGTCCATGAGTACTGTATCTGCTTTTAGAGTTTTATTTTTTAAAGGTTGTGAACTGAATGCATGGTAAGGTAAATTTATGGGAAGGAAAAGAACTCTTAACTTTATGCTTGGACTTCTGTAATTTAAAAAATCAATGTTTTGATATATTTTAATCAGAAGCAAGCAGTTTTGTCTGTGTAAGAGCAGACCTTTTCTTCAAACTAATAGTTTATAAGTTTATAGAATTTTGAGGCAGTTTTGTGTTTGAACTAAAAGAGAAATAATATAAGACAACAAAAATACGGAGAGAAAAAGTCCTTCCATTTGGTAATATTGAAGAGATAAAACTTATTCTCTATTAAAATTTTAGGTACAAATGAAATAAACACAAATTCTGATACTTACCAGTCCTCTACCTTTCATATACTTAGAAAATGTCTGTGAAGCTATCAGTAAGCTCCAAGAAAATTACATTGCTCCAGAAGAACTCCAGTGCATTTTGCCTTCATTAGGAATTACTTTATTAGATGAAGACTTACAGAAGATTACGACAGAGACTACTAGCAATGGTAAGAGAATGATAACACCAAATTATGAGAAAATTATGTTTTCTTGGAATAGTTTTAACTATCAGAAGAGTTTCTCTCAATCAGGTATGGATCAGAATGGACCATTGTAAGGAAGATTAGGGAAGAAGAGATATAAAAATGGAAAACTATAAAAAAAATTCCTGAAAATTCTGACCTAATGAATTGATTTGGCAGAGTTAAGCCTTTCATAGCTCAGAATTATTTCAGTAAGGTTCTTCTGTTCTTTTCATAGCTGGGTATTCTAGAGGAGGCTGATGTAGCTATAGAGAGGTTCAGGTAATAAGACTACAACATCCAAGGGATATAAAAATCTCTAGGCAAGTACTCTAGGAGTTCAAGGGGGAAATAATTCGCGATTTTAAAATTTCGGGGAAGTTTAGAGCTTGTGATAAGGAAGGAAGGTGGTTACCACCAAGATGTTCGATGGCATATTTCAGTCACAAGCCTAATCTCAAGGAAGAATTTAAATTTCTAATTTAATTTCTTGTGCTAGAAAAGTTGTTTTATTAGTAACTAAAAATTATACAAAGCAGAAGCTCAATTGAGGAGAGGGAAGAGGAGATACTTTGGGGAAAGACTGACTTGGAGATAACATTAGATATGAATTCTCAGAACCTGGGCACAGTTTCTTAGCTCAGACAAATAGGATAGGAGATTTATGTGTGTATCTACGTCTATCTATATTTACCTAATAAGTCATTAAACCATTTCTATTGTTTATCAGGATTAGTACAAAAACTATGGGAAGTTTATACCTAAAATGGTTAATTGGACCATATGGATGCTAGGCATGTGGATGGGGATATGTGGATCTGTCAGGGCTGGTTAATATTGTCCAGGTATCTTAATGGATAACATATTGACTGGTTCTTATGATGGTATAAAATAGACTCCCTAACATTCTAATAGCCCACCTACAGAGACACTTTTTCTTTTACTCATATTAAGAATTTAGTATCTAATTCAGTCCTTAGTGTGTAACAGTTACTGAAAAGCAGGAACTGTGTCTTACTTATTTTTGTGTCTGTGGTGCTTAACATAGTTTTTGGGAGTAATATACCCTAAATAATTGTTGAAATAAAATGAACTGACCAAATTTAGAAATGTTGATCTTCAGACAGAATATGAATATGAAACAGGGTGATGAGATGAAAGATCTTCTTTTTTAAATAGTTAAAATGTAAATCTACCCTTTTGCCAAGTTACAACAGAATATATAATCAAAACTCTTTATTTTACAGAAAATGGAATGGTGAATTTAGATGACTTTATGATGGCTCTCTGCAAAGAGCAAAGTCCTTCTGAATATGATGGTAGGTAGGAAATGTATTTCAAGTGATTTGGAAGAAAGAGCAGTTAGATTGAGATAACTTACATTCAGTTGAACTGAGCTAGCTTTTGGATAAATACTTAATACCCCTATGACCTTTAGGCAGTTTTTCAATTTAATTTTTTTATTTTAAAGAGATCCAAAATAAAAAAATAAAAATGATACAGAATGTCAAACCGAGATGATAAGAAATCAACAATGGTTGTTTTATTGCATATTGTTATCTTCAAGGTAGTTATTCAGATTACCAAATGTAGGGCATGCAAAATTGATAAAAAAATTAAGCATTCACTGTTCCTTTCAATAAACCAATAGGAGTTACTAGTATAATTATCTTATATATTTTTTCTCTTTCTTTTTCTTTTTTTCTTTCTCCTTCTCTTTCTTTCTCTCTTTCTTTCTTTCCTTCCTTCCTTTCCCTCATCCTAGTTATTCGTTCCTTTTGAACAGATTTTTTCCCTTTCACAATATCTACTGTACCTTTTGTATTTTATTTACTCTTTCAGCTTCTTACACTAGGGAGACAATAATGATGTTTACACATGTGGTCTGATTTATTTCACTTATGTTTATGGTCGCTAGTTGCATTCATTTACCTATAAAACCCTCACATTTATCTTTCTGTATAGCTGAGTACTACTCCATTGTATAAAAATACCACATCTTTGTTATCCATTCATCAGTTGATGTGCATCTGAGTTGTTTCCAAGATTTAGCTATGACAAATTGTGCTGCTATAAGCATGGGTGCACATATATCGCTGTGGTGTGATGTTTTCAATTCTTATTGGAAAATATCCAGCAGGGGAATGGTTGGGTTGAATGGGACCTCTAATCCTAGTTTTTTGAGGAATCTCCACACTGATTACCACAGTGGTTGTACCAGCCTACACTGTCACCAACTTTGGAGAACTTTGTTCCTTTTTGCCCAAAGCTCAATCAGCATTTGTTATTGGTTGATTTCTTGATTTCTAGGGTAAGATGGAACCCCAGTGTTGTTTTAATTTGCATTTCTTGAATGACCAATGGTGTTGAACGTTTTTAATATGTTTATTTGCTGTTTGTATTTCTTCATCTGAGAAATTTTGGGGGCATGATTTTTTGTAATAATTTGTATGTTTTAGATAGAAGTCCTTTGTCTGAGGGACAGTTGGCTAAAAATTTTCCCAATTCATGGATTTTATTTATGCTGTGCTGGTGATTTCTTTTGATGTGCAAAAGCTTTTCAATAAGATGAGATCCCAGTTGTCGATTCTTTGAAGTATTGGTTTTTGTGCATGAACTTTCTGCCTATCCCTATGTCTTCAAGATTTCTACCTACTTTCTCTTCCAGGATATTTAGTGTTTCTGTTTCAATAATTAGATCTTTGATGCATTTTTCACTTTACTTTAGTGTATGGTGATAGACATGGGTCTAATTTTAGTCTTTGGCATGTGGAAAGCCAGTTTTTCCAGCACTATTTAGTAAAGAGGCTAGCTTTCTTCCAGTGCACATGTTTGGCCCTTTTGTCAAAGATAAGGTGGCTGAGTGTATTTGTAGTTGTGTCTGCATCTTCTAATCTGTTCCATTGATCTTCAGGTCTGTTTTTTTGCCAGTACCATGCTGATTTTATCACAGTAGCCTTGTAATATAATTTCAAATAAGGGATTTTGATGCCTTCTGCCTTGCCTTTGTTGCCCAGGGTTGCCTTCACTATTCTATGTCTCTTCTGATTCCAGATGAATTTTAGGAATGTTTTCTCTAGATCTGTGAGGTATGCTAATGGTATTTTGATTGGGATTGCATTGAATCTGTATAACAGTTTTGGGAATACGGCCATTTTCACAATGTTGGTTTTTCCTCTCCATGAGGAAGAATTATCTTTGCATTTTCTGATATCCTGTTCAGTCTCTTTTTTCAGAGTACTGTAATTTTCACTGTGTAAGTCTTTTACTTCCTTTGTTATACTGATTCCTAAGTATTTCATTTTTTGAAGCTATTGTGAAGGGTGTGGTTTCCCTAATTTCTCCCTCAGTGAATTTGTTGTTTGTAATTTTTGAGTGTTGGCTTTCTATCCAGCCACACTGCTGAATTTGGTTATTAAATGCTTAGGCTTTCTGGTGGAGTTTTTGGGGTCTTCTATATACAGTATCATGTAACCTGCAAATAATGATAATTTCACTTCTTCCTTTCCTATCCTTATTCCTTTTATTTCTCTCTCTTGTCTAATTGCTCTGGCTACTATTTACAGAGGTATATTTAATAGGAGTGGTGATAGTGGACATCCTTATTCCTGATCTTAAAGTGAAAGCTTTCAGTTTTTGTCCATTTAGTATGATGTTAGTTGTTGGTTTGTCATAGCTTTTATCAGATTGAGGTAACGACCATCTATTCTTATTTTCTGTTGCATTTTCATCATGAATGAGTGTTGGACTTTATCACAAACTTTTTCTGCATCTATTGAGATGATGGTGTATTACATTTAATCATTTGTGTATGTTGAACTATCTGTGCATTCCAGTTGGTCATGGTGTATAATCTTGATGATTTTCTGAATTCTGTTTGCTAGTATTTTATTGAGGATTTTTGCATCTATGTTCATTAGGGAGATTGGCCTGTAGTTCTCTTTTTTGGTTGGTCTTTCTCTGGTTTTGGTATCTGGGTATTCTTGCAGCCAGGAATGAGTTAGGATGAATTACTTCCCTTTCAATTTCATTAAAGATTTTGAGAAGAATTGGCATTAAATCTCTAAATTTCCTGTAGAATTTACGTATGAATCTATCAGGACCTGGGCTTTTCTTTATTGGTAAGTTTTTAATTACATTTTCAATTTCTTTAACTGATATTGGATCATTCAGGACTTTTGTATCTTCTTGGTTCAGCTTTAGTAATTCATATATATCTAGGAATCTGTCCATTTCTTCTGTTTTCCATCCTATGAGAGTAAGGTTTTTCAAAGTAGGTATTAATGATTTTCTGAATTTCCACAGGATCTGTAGTGATTTCATCCTTTTCATTCCTTAATGCATGAATTGGAGTTTTTTCTTTCCTTTCTTTTGATAAGGTTTCCTAGGGGTTTATCAGTTTTATTTATTACTTCAAAGAACCAACCCTTCAATTCATTAATTCTTTATATTGTTTTCTTAGTCTCCATTGTTTTAATTTCTGCTCTGATGTTTATAATTTCCTCCTGTCTTTGGGCTTTGGATTTGACTTGGTCTTCTTTTTCTAGAAGCTTGAGGTGCAGCATAAGGTTGTTTATTTTGCTCCTTCTGTTTACCTGATGAGAGAATTCACTGCTATAAATTTCAGTCTAAGTACTGCTTTCATTGCATCCCACAGGTTCCAGTAAGTTGTATCTGCATTTTTGTTTGATTATGAGTGTTGTTTAATTTCATCTGTGACCAAGTCATTGTTCAGGAGGTTGTTATTTAATTTCCATGTGTTTATGGAGCTTTTGTGATTTTTTTTTTTGTCAATAATTTCTAATTCTATTGCACTATGGTCAGATAATGTGCATGGGATTATTTCAATTCCTTTGCATTTACTTAAGCATTTTCTGTGGAGTAGTGTATGGTGTATTTTAGAGAATGTCCATGTGCAGCTGAGAAGAATGTGTATTCTGATATTGTTGGATGGAAAACTATAAACGTCTACTAAGTCCATTTGATGATAAGTTTGGCTCAGTTCTGTTATTACATTGCTGATATTTTCTCTAGATGATCTATCTTTTTGTGACAGTGGGGAGTTAAAGTCCCCTATTATGACTGTGTTTTTATTTTTTTGATTTTTCATGTCCATTACTATTTGTCTTATATAATTGGGTGCTCCTGTATTTGTGGATATATATCTGTGATTGTTATCTCTTCCTTTTGCGGTTTTTCCCTAACAAGTATATAGTGTCCTTCTTTGTCTCTTTTGATCATTCTTGGTTTGAAGTTTACATTGTCTGCAAATAGAATAGCTACCCCTGCTTTTTTCTGGATTCTTGTCACATGGAATATTGTTTTCCATGCTTTGACTATCAGTCTATAGATTTCCTTTTGAGTTAAATGTGTTTCTTTTATACAGCATATTGTTGGATTTTGTTTCTTGATCTGCTCTGCCAGTGTGTTTCTTTTGATTGGTGAATTGAGGCCATTTACATTAATGGTTATTACTGTTATGTATTGGCTTATCTTTGTCATGTTCTTTTCCTGCTGGTGGTTCCCTACTTTTCCCCTTGTTTAATTGCTTTCCCTGCCTGGCAGTTTCTTTCTTCTTTCAGTACTCTTTGTAGGGTTAGTTTGGTGGTCATGAGTTTCTTCATTTGTTTTTTTCTCATGGAAGTAGTATCTTATTTCTCCATTAGTTTTAAGAGATAGTTTTGCAGGGTACATCAATCTGCATTGGAAATTGTTTTCTTTCAGGACATGAAATACGTCACTCCAAGTTCTTCTTGAGTTGATGGTTTGTTTTGAGAAATCTTCCATGATTCTGATGTGCTTTTCTTTAGAGGTGATCTGTTTCTTTTCTCTAACAGCTTTTAATAGTCTATTCTTGTGCTGCATTTCTGGGATCTTGATTATTACATGTCTTAATGTAGGTTTATTTTGGTTATGTCTAATTGGAGTTCTATATGCCTCACTTATTATATAGATGTCACATTCTTCTCCCATGCTTGAGATATTTTGTGCTATTCTGCAAATAGTCTATTTATATCATTTGTGTTGACGCCTGCTTTTTCATTGACACATATCAGTCTTATTTTGTTTTTCTTTCCATCATCTTCCAGCTATTGAATTGTTATGTACTGGTTCCTTGTTATTTTTGAGAGATCTTTCCTTTCATGATCTCTATGCTGCAATCCTGTCTTCAAAGGTCTGAAAGTCTATCTTCAGTTTCGTTCAAGTGGTTTTGCTAGCTTTGAATGGAATTTTTAATTTTTTGGATATCACTTTGAATCTGTTTCATGCATTCTAATTATTTCCTAATTTTTCATTCAGGGTTTCTATTGTTTTTCTATGCTTCTCTATTTTTTAATCTATGCCTTCTTTAGATATGCTGAGCAATTCTTTTATTATGGTTGTCATTTTTTTTTTACCTGAGAGATTATTTCTGATCTGATTTTTTCTATCACCCAATGGAGTTGTTTCTTCACTTCAGTTGTTATCAGTTCAGAAATTTCAAGTGTGTGATTTCCAATATCTTCTATATTGATTTCTCCTGAATTTGTTCTGGGTGGGCTGGAGGTCTGGGATTGCAGTTTGTTTCTTCATTTTGACATTTTCTATTTCAAAATAATTTTTTCTTTTGTTTTCTGTGGTAATCCTTGTGAGTTTTGGTAGTAGGTAGCTATATCACTAATATCAAGGCCTCTCCAGGAAAAGTCTGTACTTCAAGGATATGTTCTGTGTGTAGGAGATTCTTTGTGTGTCCTAACATCCTACCTTCCTAAGTTATTGACAATGGGATGTTGGCTTCTGTTTGCTTCCCTCCCCAGTCTTTTGGTGTAGGACTGTGGTAATGTTATTATCCTAGAGCTTCCCAATACTGTTACACAAAGGAGAACAGCTGATTACTACAGATATGACATCTTAGCTAGCATAGTAAGTTAGTAATAAGCACCATTTAGAAACAACTGTCATAACTATTAATTTTGTACTTTAGACCATAGGAGCAAAGTCTACAGTTATATAACAGAAAAAAAAATCATAAATTAGGATTTTGTATGCCAAGTGTTTCCCTTTGTTAGAGTGGATTTACCTTGAGTTACTGTGGACAAGATAGTTGCTGCATTCTGAGTACTTTCCATGCTGGCTGCCTGATCTGAAGTGTAGCAGTATGGGCCAGGCACCAGGGTTCCTCCAGACCAAGGCTCCCTGGATGGAAGAGGGCCTGTGGCTGGGGTTTCTCCACACCTGCATTCCTTACTGAGCTTCCTGAGGCTCCCTGTCACTCCTGTAGTGGTGCATGGGGGGTTAGGGGGCTGAGTTTCTCCCCTCCCAAGCAGTTCACTGAAACTTCTAAGGGTCCCAAGGCTCACTGTTGCTCCTGCAATGGTGGTGTTTGGGGGGCAGTGACTGTCCCCTCCTGAGTGGATCATTGAGCCTCCAAGGCTCAGTGTGGCTCCTGCAATGGTTGGGGAGTTGGGAACAGAGTCTCTCCCCTACCAAGTAGTTCTCTGAAGCTCCTGATACTCCTGAGGCTCACCGTCACTCCTGCAATGGTGGTGGGGGTGTGGGGCACGAGTTTCTCCCCTTCTGAGCAGCTCACTGAGGCTCCTGAGGCTCCCAAGGCTCACTGTCACTCCTGCAATGGTGGGAGGTTCTTAGCCAGTTTAATCACCAGTTTAAAAAAATGCTTGCTATGTCAGTGTAATGATAGCTACCTCACAGGATTGTCATCTAAATTTCTTTTCATTGGTACCAGTTTGCAATGCATAATGAATACATTCATTCTGGGTAGATGGCACATGTACATGACACATATTAATCCTTTTTACATCCCCTTTCCTTCTCTCATTCCCACTGTCTTCATCTCTTGAGCCCCTTCCCATTTGAAAAAGATTTCTTTCTTTTTTATTGTCTTTTCTATTGCTCTTTAATTCATTTATAATTTGGATTTTTCATATGAGAGAAACCACAGGTTATATAACCTTGTGTGTTTAATCTATTTCACTTAATATTATGGATTTGATGTGCATCCATTTTCTTAAAAGTGGTGCAAATTTATCCTTTATAGCAGAGTACTACTCCATTATGTATACATATATTATTATCCATTCATCTGTTGATGGATGTATAGGCCCTGTCCAAGGTTTAGCTGTTATGAACTATGCTTTTATAAGCATGAATGTACATGTAGCACTGTGATATGAATCTTTAATCTTCAGAAACATACAAGTAGATGAATAGCTGGGTTGAATGGATTTTCTATTTTTGATTTTTTGAGGAATGTCCATACTGATTGCCAGAGTGGTTTACTAGTTTACAAAATGTAGAGGGGTTCCTGTTCCCCACATTCTGGCCAGTATTTTTAATTACTTTGTTTCTTTTTAAATTTATTTTTTTGGGGGGCACATGTTTGTAGTACATAATGTTTACATTCCTTGTGGGGAGTTGGTACATGTACATAACACATCTTAATGATTTTTTTCAGAATTGTTTATCTCCTTCTACTTCCCCCTCCATTTCTTGATCTCTGCCCATTTGAGAAAGATCTATTTTCCTAGATCTTTCCTAGATCTTTCCTAGATCTTTTCCTTTTCTTATTATTTATCTTTTATTTTGAGTTTTTTTGTTTCTCATATAAGAGAAACTGTGGCATTTAACTTGTGTGTCTGATTTATTTCAATTAACATTATATTCTTAGGGTGCATCCATTTTTCTACAGTTGACCCAAGTTTATTGTCCTTTGTAGCAGAGTAGTACTCCATGTGTATAAATACCACATTTTCTTTATTCATTAATCTGTTGGTGGGCATACAGGCAGCAATCATGTCAAATTAAAAAGGTTTTGCACTGTCCCCCAGTCAATGCCACCAGGGTCTGTGCTTCCAGCCAGGATGGGGGGGGGGAGACTCACCCTGACACTGACCAGCCTGAGCACCCCACTCCCACTCATTGGTGCCAGGGCCCACTACTGGGGTCTCCTCAGCACATGGCATCAGAGCTGACTGCCAACACACCCACCTGACTGAAGAAGAAACCCATCCTAGCAGGAGAATTTTGCTTCAGGACTGAAGTATTACCCTATCACAGAGGCTGGGTGTGAGAAATCCTTGAGAGATAGGCTTTGAGAAGAGGGAGGGCTAAATAGGAATCTTTTGGGAGGCCCAGGATCAGACTAGAAAGTTCATAGGGCCTGTAATCTGTTGGGCAAAATCATCAAAGGGTGTGAACCTGAAGGAATACATAATTACTCAAGTAGTATCTTTGAGGTCTGACATTACTACCTACACCCAACAGAAACTAGTGATCTTGTAGTTCTGGTTAAGGGATGTTTATGAGTTGTTTCTAGGGTTTGTCAATACCCAGTTGATATTTGATGCCAGTAATGGCACTGTATTTATTACTATAGCCAAAGTAACGTAGTAGTGGATAACTATTGGCTTTCATTTTTTGGGAGGGGAGCGTAACAGAAATTGAACTCAGGACCTCACACTTGCCAGGTAGGTGCTGTGCCACAGAACTAAATCCCTGGCTCTTAAATAGTGGTTTTCTATCTGTGACAATACATGGACTTCCTAAAGATCATAGACAATAATCAGTGGATATACAGTCACACAGCAACATGGGAAAGCAAGTCAGCAGAAGACTGTCAAGGTCTCCCAACTCCTGTAAGGCAGTTAAAGGGGACACAAGTGGAAAGAAAAGGAAATACCAGCTGGTGGAATTCTTTGAGATGGTTACAGAAAAGATGAATAAAATAGACGAGCTCCTAGAAAAAATGGACCAAAAGTTCACAAATATCATTCGTACTACTAAAGGTATCTAATTGGGGAAATACGTAAAAAATTAGAAGAGTTGACCGAATCAGTTCAAATCATAAATGACAAATTCACCAAAGATGAGAATCCTTGAAAAGTTAGCAGACAGAAATATTTGAAATAAAAAACTATAGAATTCATAAATTGCAGAAATGACCATTGTAAAGAAGTGTTTGAATTTGAGGACAAATGGTTGATTATGAAGAAGTACTCAGGGCAGCCACAAAAAAGAGAACAAGAAGAGATCATCCAACAGCTACCACATGACACTAAGAAGTTTCATCACTAAAAAGAGCAACCTAAGACTAGTTAGAGTTAGGAAAAAGCTAGAAGATAACATAGATGGAATTAATTATTAATAGGTTTATAGAAATTATAGCAGAAAATTTCCCAAGTGAGAAAAGAATTGAACATACAAGTAAGCAAGGCTACCAGAACACCAGAGTACTACGATGAAAAAAGCAGCTTACTGTGGTAGTTAACTGACTCATTGTCAACTTGAGTGAGAATGTCCCGCTGATTTCAGTTAGCGTGGTTATCAGAATGGTATAAAAGAATGGGAGGGAAGGATGTCAGGTGATGGTCCTTAAAGGAGCTTTGTTGCAGCTGCTTTTCTTCACCAGAGTTTCAGCAGTTTTTCTTTGAAGGAGCTTTAATTGTTTTCTTTCTTTGGAGGAGCTTCAGCCCTTGTCTTCATCTTAGATATTGTCTCCTGACCTCCAGTGCAGATCCCTCAGCCTTCTGACTTGGATTCTTCAGCCCTTTGGCACAGACACTTCAACTTCCAGCACTGGCCCTTGGGCCTTTCCAGTGTAGGTTCTTCAGTCTCCCATGGTGGATCCTTCGGGCTCCTGATATGGACTTTCACATGACACTGCTATGGGCTATGGGCTCTCAACTGGATCCTTTGGGTCTCCAGCATGCAGACAGATGTTTTACATTCTTGTACATCTGACTCTAGTAAGCAATGACTAATACACTCACCAAGACATATCCTTATTAAATTTTCAGATATCTCCCCAATAACCCCCAGAATTTTGAATGCAGTCAGAGAAAAACAAAAAATTACATATAAATGTAAACCAATTATAATTACAGCAGACTTCTCAACATAAACCTTGAAGGCCAGGAGAGCTTGGAGTGAAATATTTCAAGTCCTAAGAGCAAATAACTTCCATCCTAGATTAACATATCCAGCAAAGCTTTCCTTCAAAATAGATGCAGAAATAAGGACATTTGATGAAAAAGACCGGCTCAAGAGGTATATAATTACAAGATTAGCAGGCCAGAAAATATTTAAGAGTATCTTAGACAAAAACAAAATGAAACCAAAAAGTGAAAAATCCAGATGAAGTGAAAACACCAAGTAAGGTTAATGGATAAACAACAAAAACGCCAGGAAAAGAAAAACAGAGGAGTCACCATCAGAGAAAGAATGCAATGGTGGTAAATAACACATTTCAGTAATATCTCTCAGTGTTAATGCCTTCAACTCTCTAATTAAAAGACACAGATTGGCAGAAGGGATCAAATAAACAGAACCCAACAGCTGGTTGCATTCAAGAAACTCATCTAACCCCAAAAGATATTCATAAACTTAAAAATGAAAAGATAGAAAACAATATTTCATGCACAAGTACCATGAAAAGAAGCACAGGTAGCACTTTAATTTCAGACATGATAAACTTCAAGCTAAAACTAATTTGAAGAGACAAGGTCACTATATACTACATAAGAGAACAATCCCACAAGGTGAGATAATACATATAAATTGCACTGAATACTGAAGCACTTAGCTTTCCAAAAAAATGCTGCTGAGCATAAAAGATTTAATAAATGTGGACACAGTCATAATGGGATTTTATCACCCCATATTTTCAAAGAGATAGATCAACTAAATGAAAAATCAATAAAGAAATCTACAGAGTATCGCACCCTATTTCTGGAGCACATGATGGAGCACATGATACGTGCTCCAAAATAGATCACATACTAGGCCACAAAGCCTGCTTAAATATGTACAAAATAATTGAAATCACTCCATGTGTACTATCAGACCATTGTGCAGTGAAATTAGAAATCAGTGACAGAAGAGGTAGAAGCACTTGGAAACTTAATAGCACACTCCTAGACAAGAAGTGGGCCACAGAAGAAATCAAGGAAGACATTTAAAAATTTACAGAAGTTAATGAAAATTTCTGTACAACTCACTGGAAACTCTGAGACACTATGAAAGCAATCTTAAGAGGGAAGCTCATGGCAGTAAATTAATTTACTCGAGTAAATGACCCTGTGCAGAACCTCAAGATACTTGAGAAAAGACAACAACCAAAGCCCAAACCCAGATTGAAAAGGGAAATCATATGGATTAGAGCAGAAATCAATGAAATTGACACTAAAATAACAGTACAAAGCATCAACAAATGTAAGAGCTGGTTCTTAATAAACAAAATAGATAAACCCAAGAAAAACTAAGAGAAAGAAAAATCACATCAGTGCAATTAAAAATGAAAAAGGTGAAGTTACAACAAGCACTGTAAGTACCTATTATAAAAAATTGTATTCCAGGGGCTGGGGATTTAGCTCAGCGGCAAAGCGCCTGCCTGGCAAGCGCAAGGACGTGAGTTCGGTTCCTGGTACCAGAGAAAAACCAAAACCAAAAAAAAAAAAAAAAAAAATTGTATTCCAATAAGTTGGAAAATTCTGAAGAATTGGACAAATTCCTAGACTCATACAAATTACCAAAACTAAACCAAGAAGATGCAAAAACACTGAACAACCTAAGAACAAGCAATTTAG
>NW_004955478.1:9699730-9700656 GCF_000276665.1 Chinchilla lanigera | reverse complement strand
AAAAAAAAAAAAAAAAAAAAGGCTCCGAAAGCATACATTGGAGGAAAGATAGCCTGTTCCACAAATGGTGCTGTGAGAACTGGTGTCTGTTTGTAGGCAATTGAAATTGGACCAGTATCTTTCACCATGTACCAAAGTAAAATAAAAATGGATCAAAGATCCACGCACTAAAACAGAAATACTGAACCTTCTGGAAGATAAAATAGGTAAAATGCGTGAAGTCATAGGTGTAGGAGAGGATTTTTCAAATAGAAGTGCAATTGCACAAGAAATAACAGCAAAAGTTAACAGATGGTATTACATCCAGTGAAGCTTCTGCACAGCAAAGGAATCTATCACTAGAGTGAAGAAATAACCTACAGAATGGGAAAAATTTTTGATAGCTATTCCTCAGACAAAAGGTTAATATTAGGAATATGCAAAGAGCTAAGAAAAATCAGACCACCTAGAATAAAAGACTCAATCAAAAAATGGACAAGTACAATGTGCAGATAATTCTCAGAGGAATAAATGCGAATGACCAACAAATGTATGAAAAAATGTTCAACATCTCTGTTCATCAGAGAAATGCAAATTAAAACAATGCTAAGATACCATCTTATACCAGAAAGAATGGCAATCATCAAGAAATCAAAAATAATAAATGCTTGTGAGGCTGCAATGAAAAAGGAACCCTCATGTTGAGAATGTAAACTAGTACAACCATTATGGAAATTCCTCAAGAAAATAAAATAAAATGAGAAATTCTTTTGACCCAGTTATTCCCCTTTTAGGAATCTTCTCCAAAGAGCTAAAGACATCATACTGTAATGACACATTCATACCAATGTTTACAGCAGTACAATTCATAATAGCTAAATCCCAGAAGCAACCTGTATATCTGTCAACAGACAAGTAGAGTGTAGACTGGTACAACCACTGTGGAA
>NW_004955478.1:9683845-9699080 GCF_000276665.1 Chinchilla lanigera | reverse complement strand
AGAGAAAAATGCAAGTTGGCTATGCTGTTAGTGAAAATGTTCATTTTTGAAAAGAAAGGTTCATGCTAATATCAACTGGAGAAATTTTTATGCCATATCTTGTACTCTGAGTAACTACTTTGAAGATGACCATATGCAATTTATTAACTATTGTTATTCTTCCATTATTTTGTTATGAAATTCTGACCAACCTTTTTTCAATAAAAAAAGAATTTTTTTGTTTCTGTAAGGATGGGTGGAAATGATTTTCTATTCTTCTAAACCTGCTTCAAAATGACTTGCTATTTTTACCTTTAAAATTACAAGAACTTTTAACTTTTAAATGAGAATTTCACTTAAATGAAAGAATTTTAGATGAGAATTTCTTTCATGAGGACATACCTTACTCCACATATTTACATGTAAACACCGTATTTTAAGGAAATACCTTAAGGATTCTCTGACTCAGACATCACTTTGGTCACCATGTATTTGCTCAGAAATCCATAACAAATCCATAGTGACTTCATGAAGCAGATTAATTATTGACAATTATTTTGATGCTATTACCGAGTTTCCTTCCTTACCTACCTTGTTTATTCAAGAAGACTTTTGCAAGTTTAATCTGTGCTAGCATATGCATGTATGCATATATGTACTCTATTTTTCATCTCATATTTTTTATTCAAATAATTTAAAGCATCATCTCTACTTTGACGTTTTTCTTAAAACATGAATTCCAATTAGCCTATCAACTCCCTTGCTTCTCTATACAGTACCTACATTTCTTTTTATAATGATTCCATTGTGGTATAAATTCATCAGTGTAAACACAATAGAAGACTGCCCAAATTTGTGAAGTATAAGTTCTACACTGTTATAAAAAGATACACAGGATCATTATTTCTGAGAAGTAATATTTATACTTATAGATTAATTAAACTGAATTTATCAAGAACCAAACTATAGATTGCCACAAGACTATCTCTCAATTTACCACTCTACTAGTGAGAGATAAATTATGAGGGAACTTTAACTTATCAAATTAAGAGGAAACTTTTTGTAATAACTTTATGCCTAGATATTTTTATTTGTGATATTGTCAGTGCAGTTCAGTTCTCATTTCTCAGTACAGAGACAATACAGCAAAATAGAGTATAATGTTTAACTCTGACTTTAAAACATTAATTTATAGTATTAAAGACGCTAGTTATGCTTTGAGTATATAACATTTCTGAAGGGACTTACATTTTTGCTAATTTAGTATTACAAGTAAAATTTATTACTGGTATTTTCACTTTGAATTATATTTAATATGTATTAGTACACTGTTTTCTTTTTAGTGTTGACAGATGTTGTTAAAGCCATTGATAAAATTAAAGATGAAAATGTTGATTTTGAAGATCTAAATACTTGTCTTCAGAATTTTGGAATTTACCTTTCTAAACCAGAACTTGAGAAGATCGTAGGGTTGACTGAAGCTGATGGTAAGTGGTACATTTTCAGGCAAAGAGGATGACACACTAGGAGGGAGGGTCAGTTTGTGATTGTTTTTCTCAGAATAATTACTCCATTTTTATTAGTGTAAAGTATTTTAAAATTATACCAGTAAAAATTATAAAAGTACTCGGAAATATAACAAACACTCAAAATACCATTATTTAGAAATACTATTATTAATAATCTCAGACATTTTTTTCTAAGCGAAAGTAAAAGTGATAAGTTTCTGATCTTGTTATCTGACAAGGTAGGTGTTAGGACACAAGGCACTAAGTTGGGCAACAAAGCTTGCTTTATTATTAATAGTCAAAGCCCACAGTCCACAATGAAGGGTTACCAGATTGAGGTACCAGCCCGTTCAGATGAACAGCAACTTTCCCAAAGGGAAGGTGAAAGTAGGCTAGATGTATAAGTGGGCTGTAAGTTGATATAAAATAAAAATGGCTGCAAGTTTATAATTGTTGCTGTTATATTTTTTTTATTTTGTAGATATTTAAATATTTCCATAATAAGAAGTAAAAGAGAAATAAAAAAATCCAACCCAAGTTGTACAAAATATGTATTAAAAAAATAAGACTTTGTTGACATATTAAGGATAGTATAGAAAATGGGAATATATCACACTTCCATAGATTCGAGATTTCAAAAGGTCATTTTGTTTAACTCAGGTGCTAAGTATGCCCAACCCTACTGAGCCTCCTAGATCAGAGGATATCTGGGGATGTTGAAGGATGGTCATAGACTAGATTGTCAATTCCGGAGTTATCTCATTAACTAAAGCAACCTAATAAAAGCCTGGTTTTAAAAATAGACTGATTCTAATATTTCTATGAAAAAGCGAAGTTAAGAATAGCTAAAAAGCTCTCAAACATGTGTGTCGATGTGTATACTGTGAGAGGGGCACAGGGGTAGAGAAAATGACCATAAGACAGGATAAAGACCTCTCAAACGTGTTCATGTACACACATTAGGACACATTATGAGATACTATATACCTATACATTTAAAATATTGTACACTGGTAAAGTAGTAAAAGGATTTGGGTCAATTTTCCTGGTGCTTTTGAGTGTTTAATTTTTGCCTCTAAATTAAATTGCTTCTTCCCTTTTACCTACACATTTTTCAGTGGCTAGTATTTTGTTATGTGATGTATATAATTGTATATTCCTGCATATATTACTTTATGTAATTCAATATTTATTATAATAATTTAGTATTTAAAGATAAAGAAGACAATTTGTTTCTTTTCCCTTTAGAAACACAAAAAGTAAATTTTAAAGAATTCGTTAGTACCATGATGAACAACACGGAATGCTTCTCTGAAAAATTATGTAAGAACATCATGTCTTGTGCATTTTATAGATCGAATGGTTTGACGGACTTTAAAAGATATAGTTGTGAGATACTAAAAGAGCTGTCTGACAGATAACGAGGCAAAAAATGTCTTCTCATTGTGGGAACGTTGATGCCATTCAGTGTTTGAGTACTGATGCACAGAATTTCTAGTTTCAGCTCTGTTTCTCAGCATTTCTTTCCATCTTCCAAGTTGTTCAATAACATTTATGAGCCATATATATATATATGTTGAGCTGTAAGTGTGCTACTATGAAAAAGGTAGTCTATGTCACTGTGGAGCTCATCATAAAAACTTAAGTGTCTAGAGATGGATCTCTGTGGTATAACATGTGAGCAGACACAAAACTCTAGGTTTGAGTCCCAGCACTGGGAGAAAAGGGGGAAAAAGGTAGTTATGTATATTTTTAAAGGAGTGAAGTTAGTACTTTAAAAATTATAAATAGCACTGTGTTATTTAATGCTTGCATATTGGGTAATGGATTTTAATTAACATTTTGGCCTTGTGAGTAGATTTGCTTACTGTTTAAGATTACACAGTATATAAAGATGAAGGGATTATTTACATTGTTCATCACTATTTTTCCTGAAAATTCTAATTTCATGAAAAATTCAAGTTTTATTTACTATAGAGTTGTATAGTATGTTTTTTCATATCTTTAGTTATGTTTTCTGTCTAATTCTTTATATTATGTAATTATGTTTACTTCTTTTCTCTTTTTGCATCAGGTTGCTCAGGGCATATCCTCTTTATCAGTTTTGAATACTTCATTGGGACTTTCTGTCCATTTACCCTATCACTTTTTCCTTGCTCATCAGTCTCCTGTTACCACTTTTCCTCCTTACCCAGTTTAAATTTTATAATATGTGTTTACTTAATACCTTCAACTCTCTTGCTTCCCTACTTTCATTGCACCTGTGCACTTTTTTTGCACCCATTCACCAATCCTGAATGAACCCATTTACCTTTCTTCTTGTGGCTGACAGAATTTCTGAACAAAATCACACAGGTGAGCAGATTGTTCAGAGTGCTGCTGTAAAATCTTGGTCATCAATGTTTTCTAGCCCTCACCACTATACAAGAATTATTCACTTATTCTATAGTTAGATCATCCTCCTGTTCTTGTACTTAAAATCCTTATATTCTCAAATTTCCAATTTTGCCCCAGTTCTTGCATCTTTTGGCAGATAACTTTGCCTTCATATTGAAGATAGAAGCCTATCTCAGTTGTGAGAATAGTAAGATATTTCCTTCTGGTTGTAGTGGTCCACATTTGTAATCCCAGCTACTTGGGAGGCTGATGCAAGAATTGAGATAAATTTGAGACCAGTCTCAGCAATTTGGGGGAATCCTGTTCAAAATAAAAAAATAACAATAATAGTAATGATGGCTGGGGATGTAACCCAGTAGTAGAGTGCTTGGCCACTAAGTGCAAGGCCCCGGGTTTGATCCCCAATATCGAGAGGGGAAAAAAAAGGATATTTTCTCCTAAAGTTTTTTTTAGGTTCTCCTAAAGTTTAAAAAAAAATTGTATGCAAATCTTTAATTTTCCTGAAAATTTTTTTAATATATCAGGTGAAATTGAGGTCTGATTTTTTTCTCTTGAGGATCAACTATGCCACTTTTATGCTAGTTCCCTAGTTTGGAATTTATATATTATGTGAATTTATTTGAAATGTGACATTCACAGATGGTGGTCTTGGGCTTTAGATTATCATGGGAAATATTGTTTTGGAGGGAGAGCTCAAGCTTTTCTCTTCAATTCCTAAAAAGAAGGCAGCCAAGGGGTTTTTAATCCTTTTTTTTTTTTTTCAGATAGAAAGACTTTCTAGGGTTTTGGCTTTATGTAGACATCTCAATTACAACTCTAGATGTGTTTGCACCAGAGAAAAATATTTCCTATTATTATTGTTATATTTATTGGGTGCTTATGATACATCAGTGATATTCTAAACACTGACCGCCATGAATGCTCGTACCAGTTTTTTGTTGTGTTTGTAGATGAGCAAACCTAGGCATGGAAGTTTTTGAGGAAAAAAAGCCTACCTATTGTTACACAACAGGTATTTGGTAGTATTGAGATTAGAACTCAGGCAGAATTTGCCCTCAATTTGCACATTGTATACCGTATAGTTATGGTGGGATCAGCTTAAGCATATACCCAGTTAATTTTTCCCCCATTTTTGGCATTTGTAGTTTTTCCTTTGTTTTGAACTTAGCATCCTGACTACACATAACTTATAGTCATTCCTAATCTTCCTTCTCTTCTGTATGGCCCTAGCTTCACTGCTCCTACTCCCCTCATCTAATTCATTACCAAATTTTTTGTTTGCTTAGGAGGGGGTCTCACTATGTTGCCCAAACTGGTGTTGAATCCCTGAGCTCAAGCAGTTCTTCTACCTTATCCTCCTCAATGCTGAGACTCTAGGCCTGCACCAAATATTTTTATTGGTATTTTAAAACTTGGTGTAAAATTTGTTTTGAGGTGGAAGTGGAAACAAATCTGGCCGTTGTTAGTCTACTATATTATCAGTTCTTGGACAATTTTTTCTTTTTTTCAGTGCAGTGATGTTAAACTCAGGGCCTTATGCTGAACAAATTCTCTATCAGTGTGCTGTATCCTCAACCCTTTCTATTTTCAGTTTGAGCCAGGGGCTCCCTACATTACACAGGCTGGCCTCAAACTTGATATCCTCCTGTTTTAGTCTCCTAAGTAGAAGCAGGATTACAGTCCAGCTCTAGCAACTGTTAGTACATGTTTCATCTTTAAAATCACTCTTGTTTTCTGTAACACTGTTATATCCTAGTTTCCCTCCCACTTTATAAGCTCTTCCTTTGTGTTGTTGTTTACTGGCTGCTGCTTTTTATAGTTAACTTTAAATATTAGCACAATACCAGCCTCTGTTCTCGTTTCCATTATTTAAGGCTCTTCCAAAATAATTTTACTGTTTTAAATGATACCTATATCTTTTGGACTTCTAGCTTACATTAAACTTAATGTGTTCCCCAGAAACCTTATTCTTTCCGCAGTCTTTGACATCACTCTCTGCCAGACTGGACAGCACAAACCTAGGAGTTTATGGCCCAACCTCCTCATCTTTCCTTCCGCTCAATTTGTTATTAAATATTCTCAATATTATTCTTAAAATACGTCATTAATTTATCCACCTCTCATTCTCTTCATCACTGTTACTGTTGTCAAAGCCAGTGTTATCTTTTCTCTCTGGACGATCGCACTATCTTCCTGTCGTCTTCCAGAGAATCTGTTTTCTATAAAGCAATTGAATGATCTTTTCATAATTTTGTAAGAAGATTTCTTTATTCTATTTAAAATGCTACAGAGGTTTTATATTGAAATTCTGATAAAAACAAAACCTCTTACCGTTGTCTGTAGTGATAGACTGAAAAGGAAGAAGGAAGCATGGAGAATTTTTGGTGAAGCTATACAATAAAAACTATTTGAGTCATTTTTTTCTCAGTTGGAAATTTTTGTTAATTCAGACTTTTGTAAATCTGAAGTTTATGGAAAATTAGTCTTTATAATGATTATGAGGGTACGATAGTCCTTGAATATTTCAGAATCCTCAAAGTCATATTGAAATATTATTGTTTTAATACTTAAAAATTAGCTGTTCATTTATATTTCTTATTCTTTTAAATCACAAAGTCCTCAATTTTTCACTATTCTAAACAAAAGTTTCCTTTGTTAACTTCTTGGATAAGCATGTTATAAAACTTGTGTTTTTATTCACCCTTTAGCATTGCCTGATACTATTGAAAACCTCCACAATATCGTCAAGGAAGAGATAAGTGTTTCTAACCTGTGGAACACTCTGTCCAGTTTGAATAATAATTTAAAAAAAGATGAGTTCCTAGATGCACTGAAATTAGCAACAGTTCGTGGTAGGTATTCCAAATACTAAAATTAAGAGACGTGTAATTATGACTTTGTCTTGTTTTTTTTTAATAGCCAGTTTAATAAGTATGCGGTGATAGCTCATTGTGGTTTTAATTCCATTCATCAGACAATTAAAGATATGGAACATTTTTTTCTGTTGTCCATTTGTATGTCTTTTTCTGAGAAATGTCTATTCAAAGTATTTTCCTATTCTGAAAAAAGTGGTTTTTTTCTTGCTATTAAGGACTTTGAATTCTTTGTATACTTTAGGTAGTAGTGTGTTATCTGATTTATGATATACAAATATTTCTCTCAGTTCATGGGTTGTTTCCTCATTCTATTATGTCTTTGCCCTGAAGTAGCTTTTTAGTTCGATGCAATTCCCTTTGCTTATTTTTGCTTTGGTTGATTGTGCTTTGGGGGCATATTTAAGACATCTCTGCCTAGACTAAATGCTGTAGAGCCTTTCTTTTATGTTTTCTCCTAGAAATTTTATAGTTTCAAGGCTTAGTGAGCTATTAGTGTTCTAACTATTGAAATACTAATATATCCATTTAGGAAGTATAAAGTTCAGATTGTTTGGCTGTTCTATAAAAATATTAATATGCAACTCTAAATTAATTGAATATGCATTGAGTACCTTCATTTTCTGTAGCATGTTACTGGAAAGCAATATAACAGAGTGAGCACAGAGGGAATGATTAGGAAATATTAAAAGATCTATTCAGATTTTATAATAACACTGCTTGGGACAACTTCTGATTCAGTTGTGATATTAAACTGCAATAACTGTACCTCTTGAACAGTGCTCCCATGTTCTGAACTCGGAAAACACATCTGCTTCCGTCCTCTGTGTTTGTCACTTTGTAATCTCATAGTTTTGCATTCTTGTGTAAAAATTATTAGTAATTATTTGTCAGACATGGTCGTAAAACCATTGGACACTAACAGTTATCTTCAAATTTATCTGGCATAGATATTTTATTGTTAAATTGTTGAAAATTTAAACTAAGTCTGAAGTCCATTTCTTAGTTTTGTCTAGGACTTTATTTTAGTTTTATATTTTAGGAATATGGATTATAGAGTTTCTTTTGACTGATGGAAATTGAGAACTTATACATTATAAACATTTATTCATTTTGTAATATTAACCTTTTGTTTACTCAAATATTAAGAGGAAATATTCTTATGAGTACATCAAATAGTCTAAATGTATATGAATTGCTTCAGTGAATCTGGCTTTTGCTTAGTGAAGCTGACCTATTGAAAGTATTTTTCTCAGGAAAGAAACTGCTCAAAAGGAAAGAACAACTGGGATGGGGGAAAGAAGAAAAGAAGGAAGGAAAAAAATATATAGAGAGACACACACATACAAGATAGCTAAGATAATTGTACTGCTAATTTCTATTGGTTATTAAAAGGAACAGTTAATACTTAATTGTTTGATCAATTTTGTATGCTTATATAGATAATCTGAACAACCACTTTGAAGATAGCAATATGCAATGCAATAACCATTGTTAATTTCCTATCATCTTGTTTTGAAATTCTGTATCATTTTTATTGTTTTTTTTCTTACTTTTTATTTTCTTTAAAATAAAAAAAATTCTCTCA
Source organism: Chinchilla lanigera (assembly GCF_000276665.1). NCBI lineage: Eukaryota > Metazoa > Chordata > Mammalia > Rodentia > Chinchillidae > Chinchilla > Chinchilla lanigera. The sequence continues at coordinate 9,690,735 of NW_004955478.1, read as the reverse complement.
CAGAAGGTGACAAAGTACAATTTGAAGAATTTGCAAAATGTGTAAAGAATATGCGTGATACCTCCAGGTTAGAAGGTAAGTACTGGGTTATTTGTCACTATTAAATTTACTTTTACTGAATGAATTTCTTTGAGTTTCATTTTGTTCTGATCCTGCTAATTTCTGGTTAACCTATTGGGATTGATCTATTGACAGGTAGGCAAAACTTGATTTTGATTAGAAGTTGACAGCTTCTATAATGTAAGGGAAAAAAGGCTTTTTATAGAAAAGGGGTCTATTAAAATACTTCTAAATTTTGTTTTTGTTTGCTGGGCTTTATACAAAGTTAGCTATTGCTTTAACAAATTTTCATATAGGAATATTCTGTATATAATTTTTAATATACAGAACTCAGATGGGACTCTATTTAAAGTGAACTGGTTTCTATTATTATAGGATTTCTCATATATCTGCAGCTCCTTGATAGACATTCCTCATCATCTGTCTTTACTTTTTGTTAAATAAAATATTTTTCATGTGCATTTTGGTAGAACAATTTTTATAGTATTGACTTCTACCTTTATTTAAAAGTTAAAAAGAAGACTAAAATCAGTGCAGATGGTACTTGGCAGATTTACCATACATTTTGTTTGGCAAATGCATATGTTTAAAATGTAACACCCCTGGTAATTTATCTGCATGAGTGTTTGGATAACTGTTTCTTTAATAAACACTTCCAGGGGGAAAACTCATCATAAATCAATATTTAGGGAGACAAATGCATAATTATTTTTGAGCACAAAGAAGTAGGAAGTACTTCAGATTGTCAGTACCCAGCCTGCCCTAGGATGTGACATATCTATCACTTCTAGATTAAGAAAACGTTTAATAATTTTCTGTTGAAATCTCAATATGTTATTTGGGTCAAGTAACATAACTACCATTAACATACATATTACATTACTAATTAGAGTAATTTTGCTGCACAGAAAGAGAAAACGGCATGGGCTATGGAGTAGGCAGGTATGGGTTTGCAGTTCTCCCAGTTAACATCTGGATGACCTCCCTAAGCCATTCTGCTTTCCTCATATTTAAAATGAAGCTAATAACATCAAGTTTCAAGTTTTCATAAGAGTTATCAGCATCAAAGACAATAACTTGTCTAGCATATAATGTAGTCATTAGGAATATGGTGTGTGCTTATTAAGTGGTTGTTATTTTGAAATCAAAGAGAAAGACTGGTGTTTAGGATAGGTACTTTGGGGGGGGGGGTTGGGGGGGCTTCCCAGTACCGGGAACCAAACCCATGACCTTGTGCTTGCCAGGCAGGCGCTGTGCCGCTGAGCTAAATCCTCAGCCCCTAGGGTAGTTACTTTTTATAAGGAGGAAAAGGAAAACTTTTGAAACTGAACCATTGAGTTATTAAACCAAGGAAAGTAGATGCAGGTTAGGGACCTGATCTGGGAAATACTCACAAAGATTAGGGAGCTGTCATTGCTGAACAGTGCAGTATAAGGCCCATAATTTAGAGGAAGAGTTAGACAGGGACACCTGAGTAAGAAAGAGCTAATGTGGCATGGCCGAAGCTGCTATGTTTGTGTGAACAAGCTTGCAAGTTTGGCTGGCATCTGCGAACTGGGCTTTTCAGGGAACTCTGTTACTGATAAAGTTGGTCACTGTGCCTAGGCTTTTTTTTTTTTCAGAATTTGGAGGTGTTGAGAGAATAGGCTGTGTGAATAGAGTTCTGTGCTTTCCTTCAGTGTATGCACCAAGGAATTATGGGCAGTGTTTGATCTTGTAGATCTTAGAGGTAGATCAGGAAGTTCTAAGGAATGATGTGGATTAAGCATAGCCATTGGCACAGATGGCACTGGAAAGGAAGTGAAAGCTCTTTGGAGTTAAAAGGTTAAAGTGCTCTAAGACTCTAGGATCTCCCTTATTGTTGTTGGATGGTAATGGGACTTAGGATGGAGGGAGGATTATGATTAAGATGCCAAAATACTCAGCAAACGTGAAGGAGCGATCAGAATGTACATAATAGATAATGGAAGGAACAGTAAAAAAGATCAAGATGTGAGATATACACATATATCTCAGTACCCCACAGAGAATATATTATGTATTCCATGCATATACTAATTTTAAAAAATTATAGAAATGTAATAGATACTGGTTTTGGGGAGTGTCATAGTTGAATGAGAGGCCTGAAAAATAAGGAGAATGATGAAGTTTATGTGGAAGTAGAACTAAAATAGCCTGACAGCCCCTGGAAGCTAGCAGAATGACCATCTATTTCCTGACCCTATTGCATGTGGAGTATGGGAGGATGAGCAGACTTCACTTAAGATGGTTGTGCAAAGAAGCAGTGTTTCTTAAAAGAAATCAGATTTTAGTTAAGACAAAGAAGCAGATTTGTATAGGTGTTTAGGAGCTGGAAAAGCTCAAATTGCCACCTGCAGTTGCCTTCCCGTGATGTTGGGGGAACAGAAAGTGAGACAGAATTTAAGGAACTAAGATGCTGTGATTCCTGCTTGCTGGTTTCTATTGTCTTTAATAATAATGATTTTATTAATATGAATATGACTTTGAGGCTTTACGATATAATTCTTTTTTAAGTGCTTTTCATACATTATCATACTTACCTCATCATCCTTATGAGGTGACATTGTTATTTTTATGTTTTAGCTAGGAGATTTTGAACATTACGTAGTGGTTAAGGTAGTAATTTACGGATGGCCACACAGTTTTTAAGACATCTTTATTAGTGCCTAGTAACTGAGTGTCAGTGTGGTATTTTCATACTTGCATATATTTTGATTGCATCCATTTCCTCTGTTATCCTTCCTTCTACCCTCCATCCTTATTACCTTCCTTTTGTCAAATAATAGTCTCCCTTCTGCATGCATGCCACTTTTCTATTTCGCATATCAAGGAAAACCTGTAGTTCCTGTCTGAGTCTGGCTTATTTTAGTTAACATGATCTCCGGTTCCATTCATTTCCTTGTCAGTGACATGATTTCTTTCTCTTTTATGGCTGAATAGTACATCTCTATGTGTCTTACATTTTCTTTATCCACTAACCTGTCGATGAGCATTCACAACGATACCGTATCTTGGCTGTTCTGCATTGCACTGTAATACATATGGGTAGGCAGGTGTCCCTGGAGTGTGCTGACCTTAATTCCTTCGTACGTTTGTTGAGGTGAGGTATAGCTGGACCATATAGTAATTCTATTTTTAGTTTCTTGAGTAACCTCCCTATGGAATTCCATATTGGCAGCACTAATTTACATCTCCCTCATCCGTACAGACGGGTTCCCTTTCCCCACATCCTTGACAGCATTTGTTGTTTTTGTATTCTTGATGATAGCCACTCTGACTGGAGTTAGATGGAATCTCAGCATTTTGATTTGCATTTCCCTAGTGGCTAAAGACTGTGAACACATTTTCTTATACTTCTTGGCTATTTGTACTACTTCTTTTGAGAAGTGTCTGTTCAATTTATATGTCCACTTATTAATTGGACTATACAATAATTTGATGTTAATTTTTTTGCATTTTTGTATATAATAGATATTAATCCTCTGTTGGAAGAGTAGCCGGGAAAGGTTTTTCTCTCCATTGTTTTCTTTGCTGTGCAAAAAACTTCTTAATTTAATGTAGTCCCATTTGTTGATTCTTGCTGTTGTATTTTGTGCTGTTGGACTGCGTTCAGGAAGTCCTTGCCAGGAGGCCAGGGATATAGCTCAGTGCTACAGTGCTTGCCTGGCAAGTGCAAGGTCCTGAGTTTGATTCCCAGTGCTAGGAAAAAAAAAAAGAAAGTTTTTGCTTGTGCCTATAGCTTCAAGTGTTTCTCTTGTTCTCTTCTAGCAGTTTCAAGCTTCAGGTCTTATACCCAGGCCTTAGATCCATTTGGAGTTGATTTTAGTATAGGCTGAGAGGGACCTAGTTTCAGTCTTCTCCAAGGCGATATCTAGTTTTTCAACACTGTTTGTTAAAAAGACTGTTTTCTCCAAAGCATGTTTTGGGCTCTTTTGTCAAAAATTAGGTGGCTGTAGTTATACGGGCTTTTTCCTGTGTTCTCTATAGTATTCCGTTGTTCCACTTGTCTGTTTTTGTGCCAGTACCATGCTGGCTGTTCTTTTGTTTTGTTTTACTTGTTGTGGCTTTATATTATAATTTGAAATAGGGTGTTGTGATGCCTCCAGGATTGCTTTATTGCTTATAACTGCTTTGGCTATTCTGGGTCATTTTTATTTCCACATGAATTGTAGGATTGTTTTTCTAGGTCTGTGAAGAAAGTTATTGTACTTTTCATGGAGATTGCATTGAATTTGTAGATCGCTTTTGATACTATGACCGCGTTGACAGTATTAGTTCTCCCCCGATTCGCGAGCATGGGAGGTCTTTCCATCTTTAAAGTCTTCTTCAGTTTGTTTCTTCGGCATTTTGTAATTTTCGCTGTGGAGCTCTTCTACCTCCTCAGTTAGGTTGACGCTTAGGTATTTTAATTTTTGAAGCTATGTGAATGAAATTGTTCTGATTTCTTTCTTGGTAAATTCATTATTGGTATATAGAATTTTTTTATTTTAAAGAGAAAAAAATGATACAGAATTTCCAAACAAGGTGATAGGAAATTAACAATGGTTGTTACATTGCATATTTTTACTTCAAAGTAGTTGCTCAGATTACCAGACATAGGCATGAAAAATTGATCAAAAAATATAAGCTCTAACTGTTCTTTTAAATAAACTAATAGAAATTAGTAATACAATTAGCTTAGCTATCTTGTGTGTATTTATACATATATATTGTTTTTTGCCTTTGGGCAGTTTTTTTCCCTTTCACGATATCTATGGTACCGTTTGTATTTTATTTACTCTTTGAGTTTCTCACACTAGGGAGACAATACAATGTTTTCACATGTGAATGTGATTTATTTCATTTATGAGTATGGTCTCTAGTTGCACCCATTTACCTATAAAAGTCCAAGTTTATCTTTCTTTATAGCTGAGTAATGCTCCATTATATAAATGTACCAGAACTTTTTTAATGATTCCTCAGTTAATGGGTATTTGGGTTGCTTCCAAGATTTAGCTTTGACAAATCATGCTACTATAAACATGGGGGCACATATATTGCTGGGTATGATGTTTTCAGTTCTTCTGGGAAAATACCCAGAAGGGGAATAGTTGGGTCAAATGGGACCTTTGATCCTAATTTCTTGAGGAAACTCCATGCTGATTTCCACAATGGTTGTACCAGTCTATACTGCCACCAACAGTGGAGAAGGGGTCCTTTTTCCCCACTGCCCAATCAGCATTTGTTATTAGTTGATTTTTGGATGACAGCCATTTTTTCCAGGGTGAAATGGAATTTCAGTGTTATTTTAATTTGCATATCTTGAATGATCAATGATGTTGAACATTTTTTCATATATTTATTTGCCATTTGTATTTCTTCATCTGAGAAATGTGTATTCATCTCAGATTCATGTTTTTGGATTGGGTCTTTGAATTTGGGTGGCCTCATTTTTTTCAGGTCTTTATATGTTCTAGATAGAAGTCCTTTGTCTGAGAGACAGGTGGTTAAATTTTTTTCCCAATTTGGGGGTTTCCTTTTCACTCTGTTGGTGATTTCTTTCAGTGTGCAAAAATCTTTTTAATATGAGATCCCAGTTGTTGATTCTTTGAAGTATTTCCTGTGCAGTTTGGTTTTTGTTCATGAACTCTCTGCCTACCCTTATGTCTTCAATATTTCTACCTACTTTCTCCTCCAGTAGATTGTTTCTGTTTTAATATTTAGATCTTTGATGCATTTTGACTGTACTTTAGTGTATGGTGATAGACCTGGGTCTAGTTTTAGATTTCAGCATGTGGAAAGCCAGTTTTTTCAGCACCATTTGTTCAAGAGGCTCTATTTCTTCCAGTGAACGTTTGGCCCCTTTTTCAAGGATAAGGTGGCCAGGTGTGTTTATAGTTGTGGCTGCATCTTCCAGTCTATTCCATTAGTCCTCAGGTCTGCTTTTTTTTTTTTTTTGCCAGTACCATGTTAATTTTATCACAACAGCTTTGTAGTATAATCTCAAGTCAGGGATTGTGATACCTCCTGCCTTACCTTTGTTGCCCAGGATAGCCTTTGCTATTCTATGTCTCTTCTGGTTCCAAATGAATTTTAGGATTGTTTTCTCTAGATCTGTTAGAGATACTAATGGTATTTGATTGGGATTGCATTGAATCTATGTAACAGTTTTGGGAATATGGCCATTTTCACAATGTTGGTTTTTCCTCTCCATGAGCAAGAATATCTTTCCATTTTCTGATATCCTCTTCAATCTCTTTTTTCAGAATATTGTAATTTTCACCATATAGATCTTTTACTTCCTTTGTTATACTGATTCCTAAGTATTTCATTTTTTGAATGCTATTGTGAAAGTTGTGGTTTCCCTAATTTCTCTCTCAGTGAATTTGTTGTTTGTGTATAGCAATGTTATTGATTTTTGAGTGTTCACTTTGTATCCAGCTACACTACTGAATTTGGTTGTTAAATCCATAAGTCTTTTGGTGGAGTTTTTGGGGTCTTCTATGCACAGTATCCTGTCATCTGCAAATAATGATAATTTCACTTCTTCCTTGCCTAATCTTATTCCTTTTATATCTCTCTTTTGTCTAATTGCTCTGGCTAATATTTCCAGAACTGTGTTGAAAAGGAGTGATGATAGTGGACATCCTTGTCTTGTTTCTCATTTTAAAGTGAGAGCATTTAGTTTTTGTTCATTTAGTATGATGTTGGCTGTTGATTTTTCATAGATGGCTTTGATCAGATTGAGGTAAATAGCATCAATTCCTATTTTCCGTAAAGTTTTTATCATGAATGTGTGTTGGGCTTTGTCAAAAGTTTTTTCTGCATCT
>NW_004955478.1:9676583-9682988 GCF_000276665.1 Chinchilla lanigera | reverse complement strand
TGATCTTCTGAATTTCCATAGGCTTTGTAGTGACTTGATCCTTTTTATTCCTTATTGCATTAATTTGAGTTTTTGTCTTTCCTTTTTTTGATAAGTTTGGCTAGGGGTTTATCAATTTATTCTTTCAAAGAACCAACTCTTTAATTCATTAATTCTTTGTATTGTTTTATTAGTCTCAATTATGCTAATTTCTGCTCTGTTATAATTTCTTCCCTTTTTTGGGCTTTGGGTTTGACTTGCTCTTCTTGTTCTAGAAGTTTAAGGTGAAGGATTAGGTTGTTGATTTTTGCTCATTCTGTTTTCCTGATGTAAGAATTCCTTACTTTCCCCCTCTGTTTAATTGCTTTCCCTGCCTGATGGTTTCTTTCTACTGTTGTTCTTGGAAATGTTGTCATTTTTTTATCTCTGTCTAGAATATCTTTCAGTATTCTTTGTAGAGTTGGTTTGATGGTCATGAATTTCTTCATTTTTTTTTGTCATGGACATACTATCTTACTTCTCCATTAATTTCAAAAGATAGTTTTGCAGGGTTCATTAACCTGGGTTGGAAATTGTTTTCTTTCATGACCTGAAATACTTTACTCCAAGTTCTTGAGTTGAAGGTTTGTTTTGAGAAGTCTGTCATGATTCTGATGGGCTTTCCTTTAGAGATGATCTGTTTCTTTTCTATAATAGCTTTTAATAGTTTGTTCTTGTGCTGCACTTCTGGGATCTTGATTATTATATATTGGAGTGTAGATTTATTTTGGTTAAGGCTAATTGGAGTTCTAGATGTCTCACTTAACTGTATGTCAGATTCTTTTCCCATGCTTGGCAAATTTTGTGTGATTAGTTTTGCAAATAGTCTTTTTATGTCATTTGTGTTGACTGCTGCTTTTTTGTTGACATCTATGAGTCGTATATTTTTCTATCCATCATGGATGTTTTTCTATCCATCATCATGCACCTGTTGAATTATTTCCTGGTTCCTTGTTATTTTAAAGAGATCTTTCCTTTCATGATCTCTAGCTGCAATCCTGTCATCAAGGTCTGAAAGTCTATCTTCAGTTTCATTCAAGCAGTTCTCCCAGCTTTGTGTGGAATTTTGAATATCTGGAATATCACTTTGAATCTGTTTCATGCATTCTAATTATTTCTTATATTGTTCATTCCAGGTTTCCATAATTTTTCTAGGCATCTCTATTTTTTTTAATCTATGTCTTCTTTAAATATACTGAGCAATTCTTTCATTATGATTGTCATTTTTTTTAACCTGAGAGATTATTTCTGATCTGATTTATTCGATAGCCTGATGGAGTAGTTTCTGTAGTTCTGTTGCAATCATTTGAGAAATTTCAGGTATGTCACTTCGCATTTATTCTATGTCAGTGTCTCCTGGACTTGTTCTGGGTGGGCTAGAGGTCTGAGAATGCATTTTGCTCCTTTGTCTTAACATTTTTCATTTCAAAAAATTTTTGTTTTCTGTGATGATCTTTGTGAGTTTTTGTAGTAGGTAGTTATATCACTAATATTAAGTCCTCCCCAGGAAAAGTCCTTAGTTCAGGGATGTATTTTGGGTGTAGGAGATTCTTGGTTTGTGTCTGTTCCAAGATTCTGCCTTCCCAATTCATTGAGAGTAAGATATTGATTTCTGTTTGACTCAGTCCTCAGTCTTGTGGAATACAGCTGCAGTGATGTTGTTATGCCAGAGCTTCCCAGTATTGTTATATAATGAGGACAACTCACCACAACGGATATGACATCCTACTTACAGGTGTACAATTAGTAATATTGATAGCATCAAGCACAATTTAGAAACTGACCAACTGTGGTTACTATTGTTTTTGTACTTTAGGTCATATGAACAAAGTCTATTTTATACAGAACTGGTCTGTTAAATTAGGATTTTGTATGCAAAGAATTTCCCCTTGTTAGAGTGGATTTACTGTGGCTTCCTCCAGATGAGCTGGTTGCCATGTCCTGGGCATTTCCACACTGGCTGCCTGTCCCACCATGTATGGTTATGGGCCAGGCACCAGAGTTCCTCTGGACTGAGGCTCCCGTGATGGTGTAGAGGCAGTGGATGGGATTTCTCCCCTCTTACATGGCTCACTGAGACTCACTGAAGCTCCCTCAAGGCTGGAGGGGTGGTGGGCAGGGTTTTTCCCCTCCTGCCTGGTTCACCGAGGCTCACTGAGGCTCCTGTGATCAAATTATTGGTTTTAATATTAATTATGATTGAAACAACATTGAAAATGAAGCTAGATTCCAGATGTTAGGCTACAACTGAATGTTTCTTAAATTGAAAATCCAAGATGTATAAATTCTTGTTTTATATTTTACATTTTTGAAGCTTCTAAAATTTATTTTACCTCTATCTGGATGATCTAATTTTGTTTACCATCATTAGAATTCTATGAAAATCTATTTTCTATAATTGCAGTGAAAAATTCACTTATATATTAAGGATTTTGATTGTGCCAATTTTATATCAACACCCGAGAAACATGAGTAACCTAGAACTCTTCACACACTGTAAGGCTGACCACAGAATTTTCTGAATGCTGGTTACTGTTGGTTAGGGCTCACTAGAGGAACAGAATCAATCAACAGAATATTTGTCTAGAGAACCTTATAAAATGTAGTAATTAAAACTTCAGAGAATTCCATGCTGCATATTTTACCACTTATCTATCTATCTATCTATCTATCTATCTATCTATCTATCTATCTATCTAAAGGGATTGATTAGCTAGGCTTACAGCATCAGAGAATAGTTCACAATGATTGTCTGCCTGCTTGCTGGAGAGCCAGAGGATCCAGTAGCTGCTCTATCCGAGAAAAGGGAAGCCATAGAGCAAGAAAACTCAAGTATGCAGCATGAGTTCAAGACTGAAGGCCTGGAAGCTCCCTGGAGACTCACCAGTAGAAGTCCACATGCAAAGGTTGAAGAAATTGGACCCATATCTGCAGGCAATAACAATAACAAAAGATGTACCTGCTCAAACAGAATGGAGCTTTTCAAATATAGGCTAATTTTCTCTTTTTTCTTTTTCATTCCATCTGGGCTTCAAACCTATTGGGTGGTGTTGCCTACAGCAGGGCAGGTCTTCCATCTCAATTTGTTGGACTACATGTGAATAATCTCTGAATACTCCCAAAGCTTTACACAGCCCCCTCTCAGGGGCACATTGCATAGTCTCCCAGGCCTTCCATTGAAACGTGGGTAGAAGGAACGACCATACAGTTCTTGCATTCCGCCTGCCTGAATGACCAGTATCACCTGGATGATGCAGAGGTCTTCTATCAGCTGAGCAGTAGCGTCTCCTGCCTTGTACTGAGGCAGCAATACTCTCTCAGTGTCTGGATGGTTGATCATGGTGAAATGAATCCTGGGAAACAATTTCCTAGGCAGTCTTTCTTAAGCAAGAGGCCCAGGTATTCTCTCTTCAAAGGAAGGATTTCATTTTTGTATCCTTAGGCCAGTCCTAGGTAGGGTTTTGCTGTTTCCTGAGATACTCTCAAGGCATCTTTCTTTTTGTTCACTCCAAATATAAAACTTGGTTTTTGCTTTTAAATGGCACTAATCTCTTCAACAGCTATACTTCTTTTGTTCCAACTTTGCACATGTTTCTATTTGGGCCAAAATTTAAGTTTTAAAAATATTTTTGATCTGTTTTTGTTCCTCATTTTCACTATAAATATGGCTTAAATCAGGCAGCAATACCTATGTCACAACCTGAATGTTGGTCTACTTTGAAATTTCTTCTGCAAGATTAGTTCATTGACCTTAAACTCAACCTTCTGTAAAGTCTCAGACTATGAGCAAAATGTAGGCAAGTTTTTACAGACTATAACATGTGTTACCTCTATTCCAGTTCCCAATAGAGTCCTCATCAAAAAGCTCATCATCCTTACCTTTACTGTTTGCATTCCTATGAGCATTCTGATCTGATCCCTGAGAATTGCCTATGGTCAGATATAGGATAGGCACAATAATGACCCCATCCTCTGGGACCATTTTACAGGTTTCAGCTTGCTTGTTGCTTGGACAAAATACCAAACATCTACAACATGGGCTTTAATTTGTCTCATATTTTCAGAAGTTTCACCTCATGACTGACTGGCTCAAAGACTGGAAAATAATGGCAGAAGGATGTGGTGGAGCCAAACTTCTCAGTTCATAGCCACTTGGAAGTAGAGTAGGTTCAAAAGAGCTCCAGAGAGGAAGGGGCCATAGACTAGATACAGATCTCAAGGTGACACCTCTGTGACCTGCCCAGACACAAAAGTGTGCTTTATCAATTCCCAACCAATCAATTTGACAATTGAGTTTAAACATCATAGTTACTCTCTGAAGTCTCTTGTTCCTAAATTCAAGGTGTAATAACAATACCCCATGGGCTGCCACTGACAAAAGTCTTCAGTGATGGGTTCTGCTGTTTTTTAAATCGGATGTTTAATTATCAAACTTATTTCTTTATTTCTAGAGTTAGAGAAGATTGCCTTAGCCCTTGATTCACTTGAAGGCAACATGATAGCTGGGAAGAATTTGGAAGACTTTCTAAGGAATGTTGGGATTCAGTCACCTAAAGAAGCCATAGAGAATATTACTCAATCAAAGTTTGTTTCTGGTAAGCAATTGAGTCTTCCTCTTGGATTGTTTATTGTTGTTGTTGTTTTGTAGGAGTATCTATTTTAAAAGGTGTGCAGAGACTGTAAATATTTGCTTATGTTGCTGCAAACATTATCATTGAAAAGGAACTTTTATATTTTATTTTTCTCTTTTGCAGCTATAAGGAATATTTTTGACAAACCATTCTAAATTTTGTGAAGAGTAGGGTTATTGAAATCCTTTCCCCTCTGATATTTTTAGTTAGTGATGAAGAACAGCCTAATAATTCAAGTTCTGTACAGAAGTGCTAATTTTACTATTTTTTGGCCAAATGAAGTCACTAGACTTTTTTTTCTGTTTTGGTTCCAATACAGGTAGAATTGTGTGTAACATGTCTATAAACATGTAGGATTATGATAAAGCAAAATGCATGGAAATGAATCTACAATACTTTGTAAATAAAATGTTCAAGCAATATATAAAATTTATGTTAATATTTATATAAGCTTCTTAATATTATCTTGTCCAGGAGTTCTTGTTTTTACTTCCCTCTTTTCTTTCTAGAAGATGACATGGTGAATGTTAAAGACTGTATGAAGGCTCTGAAGGACACTCAGAAATTTTCAAATTTTATTGGTAAGAGTCTCATGGTAAAATTATCAGAGGACAATAATGTGGCCTTAATCAAAGGGCATTAATTAAATATTATAGAGGCATGCAAATCTTTTAGTATCTGCTTGATTTGGTTATGGTTTGTCCCCACTGAAACATGCTTGTGAAGCTAAGAGAGTGGAACTCTAACCTGATTATTGAGTTTAGAGGGGGCACTATTGGGTGCTGATTAGGATTAGAGAAGGTCATCAGGATAGAACCCTTGCTCATAATTTTATAAGAAAAGAAAAAGACCAGAGGGTGCATACATGTGCTTTCTGTCTCTTTTATCACTGTGGGATTTGGTTAGCAAGTAGATCATACCAGGTGTGATCCCTCAACCTTGGGTCAGAACCCTTTGTGAGCTAAAATAAACTTCTTTGTAACTTACCTAGCTCATGGTATTGGGGCATACTGCAGCAGAAATCAAACCAAAGCACTTATCTGGGTCAAGTATTTGGTTCATGTGTACTTGAACGCTTCCAGTTATATGGAATTTAAATCTTATTTTTATTTATTTTTATTAGTGCATGTTTGCTATATATAATGTTTACATCCATTTTGTGTAGTAGGTACATATATTTAGTGTAGCTTGATTCTTTTTATTCACATTCCCTTCCATTCTCTTTTCCCTCTCTGTCTCTAGATCCCCTCCTCCCATTTTCATCTTTTTCTTCGTGTGTTTGTGGCATGTCATGATTACATTCATCGTGGTTGGCTGGTACATGTACACAACATACCTTAATTATTTTATGTCTCCTTTCTCTCCCCATCTCCTCTCACCCTTTACTGTTTGGTTCCTTCACATTGGCCAAAGATCTGTCTCTTTGTTTTGTTTTTATGTCTTTTATTCTGGTCTTTATTTATACTTTAAAATTCCCATAAGAGAGAAACCATGCAATACGTAAGCTATGTGATTTATTGCATTTCACACTATAGTCTCAAAACACCCCATTTTCCTTCAAATGACCCCTTTTTCCTTTTTTATGGTAGAGTAGTACTTTACTGTGTATAAATACTGCATGTTCTTTATCCATTTATCTGATGATGGATATGTAGGCAGCTTTCAAGATGTAGCTATTATGAATTGTGCTGCCTTAGGCATGGATATGCAGGTATCACTGTCATATGCTGTCTTCAATTCTTTCAGGAAGACATCC
>NW_004955478.1:9671858-9674679 GCF_000276665.1 Chinchilla lanigera | reverse complement strand
AAGACCGGCGCTCCCTGCCCATGGCTCCCTGTGCACTGGAAGCCCTCCTTCCGGGGCCTACGAGGCAGGGAGTCAGTATGTCATTTTTTTATGTAGCATTGTAGTACAACAGTAGCATTGTAGTACAACTTCAGATCTGTAATTGGATGCTTAATGTTTTACCCTTGTTGCTCAGGACTGCCTCTGATATTCTGGGTTTCTTCTGGTTCCATATCAAATTTAGGATTGTTTTCTACAGTTCTGTGAAGAATGGTATTGGTGTTTTGGTTGGGATTGAAGTAAATCTGTATAATAGTTTTGGAACTATGGGTATTTTGACTATATTGGATCAGCCTATCTAGAAACAAGGGATACCTTTCCATTTTCTGATGTTCTTTTTTATCTCCTTTTCCAGACTACTGTAGTTTGAGTTGTAGATGTCATTCCCTTCCTTGGCTAGACTTGCTTCTACATATTTAATTTTTCCTAGATGCTATTGTGAATAACACTGCTTTCCTAATTTCTTTCTTGGTGGTTTTATTGGTGTGCAGTAATGTTATTGATTTTTGTGTGTTCATTTTATATCCTATTGCATTGCTGAATATGTTTATTAAATCTAGGAAGCTTCTGGTGAAATTGTTTGGATCATAGGACAATTTTACCTCTAGTAACAGTAGAACAGTATTTAGTAGTAATAGCATAGAATTCACTATTAAAGATCATAAAGCTTACTGGTTATACTAGTAAGATAAAGGGGGTGTAGAACTAGAGAATTAGAGAAATAAAATTAAAATATTAATTTGAAAAATCACAAGAGAAAAATGGGATAGGGGATTCTGTTGAGGAATAAAATGAAATTGATAGGATTAGAAAACAGTTACAGAAAAGAACACAGAAGAAAAAGGAAAGGAAGAAGAAGTAAAATTGGGAAAAAAGAACAATAAGAAGGGAAAAAGAAAGGAGAAAATTAAAAAGCAAAAGAAGAAGCATTTTAATTTGCATTTCTTGAAGGACTAGTTATATTGAACATTTTTCATACATCTGTTTGCCGTTTGTAGTACTTCTGAAAAGTATGTATTTCCCTCAGATGCTCATCTTCGGTTTTGATTCTTTTCAGTTCTTTATATATTCTAGATATCATTGTTTTGTTTGAAGAACACCTGGTGAATTCTTTTTTCCTAGCCTGCTGCTTGTTTCTTTGCTGATTCTTGTAGTACTTCCTATGTAATTGGAGTTTTGGTCATAAAGTCTTTGCCTCCACTTACATCTTCAAGAGCTCTGCCTGTTCTCTCCTCCAACAAATTTAGTGTTCCTGTTTTAATACTTCAATGCATTTCAATTTTAGTTTAGTGCATGGTGAGAGGCATGGGTCTAGTTTTAATTTGGGCATGAGGAAAGCCATTTTTCCACACCATTTATTAAAGAGGTTATCTTTTTTCCAGTGATGCTGTTTGACCCCCTCTATAAGGTGGCTGAGTGTTTTTGGAGTTTTTTTCTGGGTATTTTTTATCTGTTTCATTGATGCTTGGGTCTGTTTATTTGTTGCAAGTACTATACTGTTTACATCATAGTAGCTCTGTAATATAATTTCAAGTCAGGGACTATGATGCCCTTGCCTTGCCTTTGTTGCCCAAAATTGTTTTTGCTATTCTATATCTCTTCACATTCCAAGTGAATTTTAATAATGTATTCTCTAGGCTTGTGAGGTATATTGTTGATATTTTGATCAGGATTGCCTTAAATCTGTATGACAGTTTTGGGAGTATGGCCATTTTTACTATGTTAGTTCTTCCTACTCAAGAGCAAGGGATATCTTTCCATTTTCTGATATCCTCTTTGATCAAGCTCTTGCCTTATAATTCCATTCTTGGAATGATATTTTACATTTATGTTGTTCCATTAGTAGCTTTCCAGAAATATAAGAATCCTTATTTTCTTTCCTTCCTACTGAATTAAATTTCCCTTAGAATCAAATTTCACTTAACCTGTCCTTCACTGTTCTACTTTTTTGTAAATTCCTACCAATGACTAATAGCTGTATTATAAGAGAAAGTAACCTATTAACTTATAATTACTTTTACAGGAAATTTTTGATAATTTCTTATCCATTTATTTAATGAATCTGAGAGATTCTTTTAAAGCAATACACTTTAGCCAAATGATTTTTTTAATTGAAGAAAGTTAACTGAAGTTTTCCTATTCCAGTTGTATCCTAAACATACATTTAATTCTGAAACGGGTAAAGTTAGCTGATAAGAGTAAGGAGTGCAAAGAAGGAAAGTACAAAGAGAAGAACTGGAGTTTGGAAAATTCTATGGAGATTGGAGGAGAATTTTACTGAAACAATGAACTTATTAACAACTAGAGAAACTTCAATATAACCCAAATTCTAAACATTCAACAAAAGAATTTTAAGCATAAAGAAAAGGATTATGTATAACTATCAGTGTTTGTTAATAAAAACTGTTGGAATGTAGAAAATTATTGGAGTGGGGGTGCAGAAGATCATCACAGTGGCTAACGGGGTACTCTGTTTATTTAAATGACCATATATGTCTAGTGAGTGACACATTGAAGACTGTAGATCTAAAAGAGTTCATCAGTTTTATTGTTATGCCCCAAAGCCTTAGATCCATGAGCTGAATTGTATCTATATTCTCTGTAGCACTGAATGAGACTATCAATACATTGGATCACATGAAAGAACGTTCTCAGTTTGATAAAGAAAAATATTCAGATTTACTTGAAAATACTGACAGACATCCTGTTACTGATGATACTCTTCAAATAATAAAGGATAACTACTTTGCTGAAGGTGAGTTGATTAAGCAAACAACCTTGT
>NW_004955478.1:9668512-9671746 GCF_000276665.1 Chinchilla lanigera | reverse complement strand
CTTTTGCCGCTGAGCTAAATCCCCAGCCCCTTCTATTCCAAATCTTTAGTTTTTTTTTTTTTTTTTTAATAAAGGGAGTTCAGGCATAGGCTTTTTAGTCCAAATGTTTGATGTTATTTTTATTCTAAATTTTAATACAGATATTTCAATTTATATTCCCAAATTCTCAATCTTAATCTTTAGTTTCTAAATAACACCATGAACTTGTTGATATGCTGTTCACTATAGACCAGATTGAGTACTATTCCTCATATTAACCTACAGAGATTTTCTTACTATAGTATTAAATAGTTGAATGGTTTGGTGGTCTGGATTTGAAGTTGTATGGCTTTGACACTTTTGTCCTGCAGTAATTTAAAGTTAACCTGTTTTCTTCATGATCTTTTATGTGTTTCAGAATAATACTGTGGCTTTGCAGCTTGCTTTCTTTCTTTGGTTAAAGGCTCCCAGGGAAAGTACTGTTGAGTAATTCATTTAAAATGTTTCTGTAGTCAATTTTAAGCATTTTTATGTACAAAGAATTTACTTTATCTATCTACATTCTCATCTCTGATGTACTCAGATGGATCTTACCCATAATTTAGGAAGTCATATATATTGCCACTGCCTATAATTTCCCTGATGGAGTATTTGGCAATGTCTAGAGACAATTCTGTCAAAATTGATGATGAAGGACCACTGGCGCATATTGAATAGAGGCAAAGGATACTGCTAAACATTCTACAGTGTACTTTAGATCATTTCCTGAAAGTATGTATTATTATTTATGAGGTAGTACACCCTGGGTTATATAACATGAATCTAATCATGATTATCAGACAGACTCCTAGTGGGAATTTCATAAAATAATTATCCTGTCTTCTCAAAAATTGTGATGCATACACACAATTTCTAGTTCTATTCACTGAGAAGCTCTAAAAGCAATAATACATCAATAGTCATGAGCAAATAGCATTCATACTTTAGTTTATAAACACCAGGGTTTCTGGAAGAAGTGGTCAGTTCCACTGTTGGAGAAGGTAAAATATGAGCCAGAAACATTTTGTGTCCAGTGAGTCAAGTAGTGCTTTAAAATAAGATAGGGGCTTGTCTGAAGAACTGAGAGTCAATCTGAAAAAGGCACCAGTGGTCAAAATTGGAGCAACTTAAATAACAAAATAAATATTGGTAGAGTTGGATTATGTCAGAGAATAATAAATACAAATCAACTAAGTAAATAAATGGGGGAGAAGGTTCAGGTCTTCCTTATAGTAAAATTCCCATTAATAAATGAGTAAAGCAAAGAGAAAATCAGAATTACTATGAAGCATAAACAATAATAAGTGTTGCAGAAAGGGCTACTGGTAGATGCTAAAAATAGTGGGTGAAGTGTCAGAAAAAAATGGGATTTTCTTTGGTTCAAGGAATCTCCCCCAACTTATTTGTTAACTACAAAAAGAAAGAGCACTGTGATGGATAAACTGATAGAAACCACTGTAACCAAATGATCAAGTTCAACATCAGCAGAAGTTGCCACATTTACCTCATTAACCTATGATGTAAAGCAATGAAAAGGACACAAGTGTGAGAACAATTTGCTTGATATAAGGTTATAAAAGGTGAACCCTTGAATCCAAGAACAGGCAAAACTTCTTGAACACAACTCCAGTAGCATAAGAAATAATTCCAAGGAAAAAACCCCAAACAAAGGATTACATCAAATTAAGAAGATTCTGCTCAGCAAAGGAAAATAATCAACAGGGTGAAAAGACAACCTACAGCATAGGAAAACCTTTTGTCAGCTATTCTTCTGATAGAAGACTAATACCTAGAATTTGTAAAGAGCTAAAAAAAAAAAAAAATTACCCCCCCAAACATATGACCCAATTTTAAAAATGATCAAATAAATTGAATAGGTACTTTTCAAAAGGAGAAGTACCAGTGGCCATAAGAAAAGGTGCTTATCATCTTTATCCTTAGGAAAATGCAAATAAAAACAGCTTTTAGATTCCATCTTATTCCAGTCAGAATGGCTATCATCAAGAACACAGGAAGCAACAAATGGTGGAGAATACGTGAGGGCAAGTGAACTCTTCTGCATTGTTGTTGGGAATCTAAAGTAGTTCAGTCACTGAGGAAATCAGTGTGGAGATTCATCAAAATACTAAAAACAGAAATTCCATTTGATCTGGTTATACCGCTCTTGGGTATGTTCTTCAAGTAAAGACATCACACTGCAGTGATAGTCATAAGTACATATCCATGTTTGTAGCAGCATGATTCACAATGGCTAAGCTCAGGAAACAACTTAGATGTCTACGGACAAATGAGGATAAAGAAAGTGTACATGTACACATTGGAATATAGCTGAATATGGCTACAAAGAAGACTGAAATCATGTCATTTGCAGGAAGACAGATGGAACTTGAGACCATGTTGTTAAATAAAATAAGCCAGGCACAGAATGTTAATATAACATGGTTTCTCTTATATGTGAAACCTAAACTAGGTTTAGGTGATAAATAAATAAGTAAAACACGGGAGTTGATAGGAAGCAAGAAGTTTGACTTTTTGGATGTGGAGAAGAGAATCAAGCGGGGGGACAAAGGCAGGTTAAGGGATACATTGATGAAGTTGTTACACGCATGTACCAATTCCCCACAGTGAATGTTAGTATTATTTACTGAAACATACACTGATAAAAATATGTGATAGTTACAGCTCTCATATTTAGGTCTCTGATCTATTTTGAGATAATTTTTGTAAATGATATGAGATAGGCAATCCAGATTTTAAAAAGTACTATTCCCTCTCCCTCCCATGATTTGTCTTGGCACTGTCATAAAGGCCTAAATTGACCATCATAAGTAGTATAGCTTTATTTGTACTCCGAATTCTTTCTTTGAGTTATATGTCTCTTCATATGTCAGTATGTGGATTTATTTCTGGACCATTTTTCTACTGATATGTTTATCCACCTTGACATCAGTGCAGTAGTATCTTGATTACTGTAGCTTTATGATAGGCTTTGAAATAAGGTAATGCCTCTTTCTTTTTTGGAGGGGGGGACTGGGAATTGAACTCAGGGCTTCACACTTGGCAGGCAGGCGCCATGCTGTTGAGCTATATCCTTGGCCCTATTGCTTGTTTCTTTGTTCTTTTTGAATATTGAATTTTTTCAAATGCTTTTCCATTTACTTAAATGATCATACTTTGATTATTCTGTTATTATGATGAATTATACTATTACATACA
>NW_004955478.1:9612221-9668287 GCF_000276665.1 Chinchilla lanigera | reverse complement strand
TGACGTTAGCTTTAGTTTTCAAATACTTGTTTTAGGTTGAGTAAATACTCTGTTATTCTTAATTTTCTGTGGTTCTCTAAAAGGGATTATCTCTTCCTTCCCAGGAGGCAAAGATAAATTCTACAACTTTGACATTCACAAAGATGATCTTACAGCTATTTCTGACATTCAGCAAAATTTAAATGCTATAGGAATCCACCTAACAGATGAAAAAATACAGACGACTTTGGATAATACTAATCCTAATGGTGAGTAATTATTTCACTTTAATCCAACAAACTCAGTATTTTAAAAGGTTCACCCTCAATGCCCAGGGAGATGCAATCAAACTCTCTCTCTCTTTCTCAAAAATTTAAAGCTGTTTTTTCTTACTTTTTAAAACTTTTGTATTTGTAGTGAAGGAATTTTTTTTTTAAAGAGAATAAAAAAACCCAAAGTAATTTATTTTTAAAGTAATATTTCTGATAGCTTTTATTTTAGGCCTAATATGCACGTCATGTTCATCACAAGATTGTTTTCCATCTGGCACTTTATTTTTGTGTTTTATAACTGACTATATAACATCAGATGGTCTTTTGAATGAGTTTATCTAATTTGTTTCTTCTTTTTTTGTAAAAAAGATGAAGTGGTACCTTTTAAAGATTTCATCAGAGAACTGACTAACAATGATGAATTTATTGAGTGTCAAAGTAAGTATGAAATTTGAAATGAATATAAAGAGAAAATTCACGTTTGTAGATTAGTATGCGAAGGGGTATAACTTTAAATAGAACCCAGCAAGCCTTCTTCCTCACTCTCTCAGTTAAATGTAATAGGAATATGGATTTCAAACCTAAGCTTTAAACTTTATGAACATATTTTCATAATATTCTAGAATTGTTATTTTTGAATTTACTTCTTCCTTTTCACGCATTCTGCTAGTTGTATTTTTGTTTTTCTTTGTAATACTGGGAATAGAGTCAGGGATACTCTATCACTAAGCTCTATCTCCAGGCTCTTTTGAGACAGGGTCTTACTAAGTTGTCCAGGAAGAACTCAGACTTGCCTTCCTCCTTTCTCAGCCTCCTAAAGTGGTGGTGTTACAGGCGCTTACCACCATGTGCAGCTAGCTTGCATTCTCTAAAAATCTTACCGTGATTCATCTGTCTTGTTATCAAAGTAATCAGCTTTTGGTTTCTTTAGTCACTGTCTTAGTCTCTTTTCTCATTGCTGGGACAAAGTACTTGATGCAGCATAAAGGAGGAGAGGGTTATTTTGGCTCATGTTTTAGTCCATAGTCGGCCGGCTCTGAAGCAGAAAGCCACGGTGGAAAGAGTTCCACCTCACCTTAGCCAGAATGTTGAGAAGCGATGATGGTGGAAGGATTTGGCAGAAAACCCTCAAAAATCAAAAAACAACACTGTTGACGTCATCATGGTCAGGAAGCAGAGGGAGAAGGAAGGAGCCAGCGAGGATATGTGCTCTCCCCGCTCACACCGCGGTGACTTCCTCAGGCCCCAGCTCCTAAGGGCAAATCAGCTATGGTGCCCCGTGGTTAATCAGCTGTCAAAAGCCCTGGCCATGGCTGCGTGAGGCCTCTGGGGGACAGCTTGACGTAGGCCATCATAGTGCAATCACTTCTATTGGTTTTTGCCCTTTTATGTTTCTGTTTTCTTTCTCATTCATTGTTTCTCATTAATTTGGGTTTACTCTCTGGTTCTGTGTCAGGAACGTTAGTTAATTGTTAACTGAAACACTTTGGAGTCTGTTTTGACATTTTAGCACAATAAGACATTATAAAAACTGTGGATTATAGACACTGAGATTGAGAATTGGGATTAAAATCCCTAAGACAGGGATTTTAAATCATTGTTTAAAAAGTACATTTTAAAATAAATGAATGCAATTCTAATCCGTGTCTCGGGAAAATTTTTGTGGGACAAAATAATTCTGCAGTGATTTGAAAGACTAGTGGTCTATGAATAGTTAAAAACATTTGTAAAAAAGAACCATGCTGGCGAACTTGCCTTTGCACATGTAAGGACATATTATAATGCTATTATAATAGAACAGTGCATTACAATATAGAATATAGAACCTGCAGAAATTCTCATATATGGGAATTTGGCTATTGATGAAAATAATATAGCCACTGAGGAAGAGATCTATTATTTAGTACATGATTTTAAAAATTGATTCATGTAAAAGAATAAAGTTGAATCCCTACTTCATATCATATATACAAAATAATCTTCAAGTTAATTAGTAGATGTTAAAATGAGCCTAAAAGGCAAAACCATAGATCTGGTGGAAGAAAATATTGGTGAAAATATTTTGCCCTGTGATTGTGAACATTTTCTTAAATATGACTTCCTAAAGTATAACCAGAGGTTAAAAGAATATTTGATTATGTCAAAATTAAAATTTTCTGTTCAATGAATTACTCCAAAAAATTACCATATACATGAAGACTGAAAGAAGATAATTATAACTTTTAGAATAAAGCATTGCTATTTCAAATATAAAGGAAATATTGGTAGAAAAAATAGAAAAATGAATAATGATTTAAGATATCATTATAGGGAAGGAGAAACAAATAGCTAATATGTATATAAATATCAGTAATAATACTCACAAATTGCTGGTGGATGAATAAAATGGTATTATCATTTTAAATAGCACAGTTATTGAAACTATGCATATTTCTTATGACTCAATAATCCTATTCTTAGGTAAGTAGGCCAGAACATTTTTTTGTAGAGATGCATACAGGGATGATTATTGCAACATTTTCTTGTAGGAGAAAATAAATGATAGTAACCTGGCTATCTGTCCTTATGGGCATGGTTTTGTAAAATATGGTCAGAAGCAATAAACTAGATTTATATCTGCACTATATATAGGTTTCAGCAATGTACAGTTCAGTGAAGAAATAGCATAAATTTATAGCATAAATATTTTATACAAGTTAGATTATTCTAATGCACATAAGGTGCCACCATATTTTTTCAGGTAAACACATTAAATAGTCAAATGAGACAGACTGAAGAGAAATAAATAAAAGGTAGAAGAATAGAACTGGAGACAAAGGTTAAAGGAGAAAAGTGAAAAGAGAAAATTAAGCAGGGTCTTGTTTAGTGATGATAATACACCATGAATTAAAGAGCAACTCAATTCTGTGCACTTGAAATGTTTAATAGTAAGAAAATACTAAACTGACAAAGTAGATGACATAAAGCAGGATGTATACACAGAGAAAAAGGGAAAAGAGATTGAGGTTTAAAGGGCAACATTAATAAACTTGATTTAAGAATTATATAGATCAGAAACATTACACATACTTTTTTTAAAAATGCCTATGAAACATTCACAAACATATGTGATCTATTTGCATTTCAAAGCATAATTTCACTGAATTCTGAAAGTCAGAAGTTTTTCAGTCCACATATTCTGACTACCATATAGTAACGCTGAAATTACTTATGAAAAAATATGGAAAAACTTTTGCTCTCAAGATTAATAGCAGATGTTCTTCAAAATAATTCTTGGGTTGAAAAATAAAGTCTGAAATTAAAAATTATTTAGAAATGAATGCCAATGAGAGCACTACATACTAAAACATGTACAATGTGACCAAAGCAGTCTCATAGGAAATGCTTTCTGTACTTTTTGTAGAAAATGAAAAATATCAAGAATATTTCAACTTAAACGTTGAATGCAAAAAGCTAACTAGCTGCATAAATACCTAAATAATAAAATAATCCCATCGAAAAGTAGTGATCAGGAGCTAAGAAATTTGAGAGCAGAAGTTACTGAAGTGGAACATATACTCTCTAAAAGAAATTATTCCTTTAACCAAAAGTTGGATCTTTAAAAAGACTGAATATATAACTATCTCAGAGTTCAGTAACACTTTACGTTGTTCTTTATTTGAAGATTTTTTTCCTAGCTGGGAGTAGTGGTGTAAGCCCGTAATCTCAGCACTCTGGGAGACTGGGCAGAAGGACTGCAGTTTGAGCATAACCTGAGCAACTTAGTGACTAGTGTGACCCTATTTCAAAATAAAAAATAGAAAAAGGGATTTTTTTTCCTGGTAAAGGAAATAAATAGAGCCCATATTAATAAAACTGTCAAAACTCTGGATACAGATCTTTAAAACACAGCTGAGTAATAATGAAAATTAAGTTATTGAGACATCTGTTTATTTTTTTATTTTTATTTTTATTTTTTTCCGGTACCGGAATCGAGCTCACAACCTGCGCTTGCCAGGCAGGAGCTATGCCGCTAAGCTAAATCCCCAGCCCTGAGACATCTGTTTATTGCCATATTGTTAATAACACTCTTATTCTTGCCAACCTTATGGATAAGAACAACAGGGCTACTTTTCCAATTTAAAAAGGATTTTAAAAAATCATGATGCTGTTTTCTTTGAGGTCATTTTGATGTTTTGTTGGTTAGCTTTATGAGTTAACAATTAAGCTAAAATATTTCAGTGTTTCTTGTTTCTAATCTAAGCATTTAAGCCTATAAATTTTGTGGAGCTTTTGGTTTAAAGATATTTCAGAGAGGTAAAATGTATTGGACATTCTAGAGAATGAATACATTTCTTTTTTATTTTATAGAGAAAAGAGCAATAAAAACAATGATACAGAATTTCAAAACAAGATAATAGGAAATTAACAATGGTTGTTATACTGCATGTTCTTATCTTCAAAGTAGTTGCTCAGATTACAAGATGTAGGCATGCAAAATTGATCAAACAATATATACACAAAACATTCCTTTCAAAGAACTAATAGAAATTAGTAGTATAGTCATCTTACCTATCTTATGTGTATATATATATATATATTTTCTTTTCCCTTCCTTCTTTTCTCCTTTCCTGCATCCCAGTTGCTTTTTCCTTTCAGCAATTTCTTCCTCTTTCACAGTATTTATTGTACATTTTGAATCTCATTCACTCTTTTAATTTCTTACACTAGGGAGAGAATATGATGTTCATATATATGAGTCTGATTTATTTCACTTATGAGTATGGTCTCTAGTTGCATCTATTTGCCTATAAAAGCCACAAGTTTATACTTCTTTAAAGCTGAGTAGTACTCCATTATATAAAAATACCACATCTTTTTTTATCCATTCCTTAGTTGTTGGGCATTTGGATTGTTTCCAAAATTTAGCTATTACAAATTGTGCTGCTACAAGCATGAGTGCACATATATCACTGTGGTATGATGTTTTTAATTCTTCTGGGAAATTACCCAGAAGGGGAATAGCTGGGTGGAATGGGACCTCTAATCCTAGTTTTTTAAAGGAATCTCCACACTAATTTCCACAGTGGTTGTACCAGTCTACATTGCCACCAACTGTGGAGAAGGGGTCCTTTTCCCCCACAGCCCTGACAAAATTTATTGTTGGTTGATTTCTTAATGATATCCGTTCTTTGTGGGGTGAAATGGAATTTCAGTGTTTTTTAAATTTGCATTTCTCAAATGACCAGTGAAGTTGAACACTTTTTCATATATTTATTTGTCATTTGTATTTCATTATCTGAGCAGCTTGTATTATCTCAGATGCCTATTTTTGGTTTGGGTCTTTGAATTTGAGGGGCCTGATTTTATTCAGTTGTTTACCTGTTCTACATAAAAGTCCTTTGAGGGACAGTTAGCTAAAATTTTTCCCACGCTGTGGGTTTTCTTTTCACTCTATTGGTGATTTCTTTTCCTGTGCAAGAACTTTTTAATAAAATGGGATCCCAGTTGTTGATTCTTTGAAGTACTTCCTCTGCAGTTTGGGTTATGTTCATGAAGTCTCTGCCTACCTCTATGTCTTCAAGATTTCTACCTAGCTTCTCTTCCACTAGATTTAGTGTTTGTTTTAATATTTAGATCTTTGATCCATTTTGACTTTCGTTAAATGCACAGTGATAGACATGGGTCTAGTTTTAGTCTTTGACATGTGAAAAGCTAGTTTTCCCAGCACCATTTATTAAAGTGACTATCTTCCTTCCAGTGAACATGTTTGGCCCCTTTGTCAAAGATAAGGTGGCTGAGTGTGTTTGTAGTTGTGTCTGCATCTTCTATTCTGTTCTAGTGATCCTCAGGTGTGTTTTTTTGCCAGTATCATGCTGATTTTATCACAGTAGCTTTGTAGTATAATTTCAAGCCAGGGATTGTGATGCCTCCTGCCTTGCCTTTGTTGCCCAGGATCGCCTTTGCTATTTAAGTTCTCTTTTGGTTCCAAATGAATTTTAGGAATGTTTTCTCTAGATCTGTGATGTATACTAATAGTATTTTGATCAGGTTTGCATTAAATCTGTGTAACAGTTTTGGGAATATGGCCAAAAGTGAATACATTGCACTTGAATCATTTTGTTATGTGCTCATCTAGACAGATCAAACACCAAGTGCTTTCTTATTTTGTCATCAATATCTATCCATAGGAATAGAAGATGTGTCAAACATTGTTAATAATGTCTCTGATGGAAAAGTTGAAGTGAAAGACCTATTATCTACCTTGAAGAGCCTAGAGAAACGTTTAGATGAAGATCAGCCTGAGGTTTTACTGAAATCTGCAGCGGATGGTGAGTCCTCTAATTACTTCTTCACTGTCATGGTTAGAGGATAAATATTCACGCAGAACACTTTTTCCTTTTTAAGGATAGAAATTCTGTATGTGGGGCTGGGGATTTAGCTCAGCGGCAAAGCGCCTGCCTGGCAAGCGCAAGGTCATGAGTTCAGTTCCTGGTACCGGAGAAAAACCAAAAAAAAAAAAAAAAAAAGAAATTCTGTATGTTTGGAGGGGCTGTTATGAAATTGGTAAGTCACATACACAGTATGATTAAAAATATGGTGAATGTTTAAATTTTTAAGGCACATTGCCCTGAATCCTCTTCAGAGTGCCCCTTCTCTCTTTGAACATGTTTATTCCATTTTCTGAAACAGTTCCGGCAGTCCTTTATCATGTCTTGAGTTGTGCTGTCATGGCCGCCTTGCTGTCCTGAATTGATTCAAAACGCTTAGCTTTCATGCTCATTTTGACATTGGGGAAAAGCCAGGAGTCACTTGGTACCAGATCCAGTCAGTAAGGTGGCTGAGGACACAGTGTTTTTATGAGCTTGCCTTTCTGTTGGATGACAGCAGTAGCATTCTCTGTATTTTTTATTGCACCTCATAAAGACACTCGTAAAAGAGGGCTCCAGAACCGCTTAAGAAAAACAATGGAATGAATGTGGTCAAAGTGAGGGGGGCAGTCTGAAGGAGATTAATGCTGATGTGTCTTTACTGTAATACATATTTTAAAATTTAAGCATTTCCTGCATATTTTCATCACTCCTTATATTAGCCACAGAATTGTTACAGTCCTTTTGGAAAGTCTTTGGACAATCTCTTATTTGGACAAGACTAACACAAAGAAGTAATCTTATTATTAATGTTTTAAAAGCAGATGTTCATTTATTGGAGTGTAATGGTTAAAATTAAAAATAAAATAGAGACCTATTATTCCACTTCCCCCATGCTATATTCTAGAGATAATATACTTCGTAAGACAGAGCTTCTTAGTCTCTTGGGTTCCTTTGATGTGGAATCCAAACTTAGGCATCTTACCATTGTAGGACTCACATAATTGTTAGACTAGATGGGATAGTGAAAGATGGTACTAAGATTCATCAAACGACTTCTAGAATGGCCAGAAGGCGTCCACTGCATTGTCTTACTTACATGGAGAATTTGTGTGGTGTGTGGCTTGTAGTTTGCCTCACAGATGAACAGAAATAGCATTTGTTTAGCTATTTGCTGTTGTTGAGGGTAGAGACTGGACTGCAATCAATTTTTGGTCCATTTCTCTATTGTTGTATTGAAGAAATGTTTATCTCTTGATTCTGGAATTCCTTTATTATTCATCATATTAATCAAATAAATCTTCTGTCACTAATATTGTTCAACTGAGAAGTTTTATGTACATTGATCTAGATATTTGTACTCTGAGTTGCCTTTGTTTTCAGAATGAGACATTCTGTATGCTTTTTTGGCTCAGTACATTCTAAAGTATGAGTAAACATCTCTTTAACTACCAAGTACATGAATTTCAGTTAATATGCAGCACTAATACAAGGCGAGGTATGCCAAGGGTTTATGACTGCTGAGACTGTCTTCATTCTACTGTGGCACTGTTTAACTACAAACAGTGATCTGTAAAACTTCTGAATCTTTCAATTTAGAAATTTATCTAATGATAATTTTTATAAAAAATAAAAATATATAGGTATTCATGTTCACGGAAACATTGAAAATTTGAGAACAACTTAGATGCCCAATGCTTATGGCTTATAAAGTATTGTCATCTGCTCAAAAGGCAGCTATGAAGATATTAACTATAAAACTGTAATAATCTGTAAAATAAAAGCTAAAACATGCATAAAAGGCATAAATTATAACCTCATAAGTTACTTTAAAATAGGTATATAGAAAACCTATAAAAGTGGACATGATTACCTTTAGTTGTGTGTTTAATAGGTGAATTCTACTTTCAAGATTATAGTGCCACCTCGTTTTTAACAGCAAATACTTTATAAAAACCATGAGATAGGCCAGGCATGACAGCACATGCCTGTAATCCCAGAATTCGGGAGCTGAGACAAGACTGTGAGTGAGCAGCCCATCTGGGCTACGCAGTGAGGTTGTGTCTTAAAAAACAAAAATAAAACAAAACAAAAATCATAAAACAAGAGAGGTTATATAATCATTTTGATGAATTTAGCTACTTTTCTGTTTGTTGCCCAAGTCTGCTATATAAGAGGAGTTTGCTGCATATAATTTGTGTTGGCATAAATGATTATGTAAGGAAATGATAAATAGATTCTGTCACCTTTCTAGCGGTTAATATCTATTTACTGATGTTTAACACTGGCAAATATACAGTGTATTTCTATATTTTCTTTAGACTGAGTATTGTTTTTCTTTTTGGCTGTCTGTTAAATTGCTCCCATAATTTTTTGCAGTATCATATTTATGTTGAAGTCTGTCTTATTAGCATTTCATAAAGAGTCCATGCTGGCTTGTAAATGGTCGTCAAGTGACTAATCTGATCATAGTATTCTTAAGCTATTAGAAGCCTGCAGTTCTTACTTCAAAGCCTATGGGTATTTTGAAGACCCCTAGCATGACCACAAGTTAGAAGTGCTGGAAATGTGATTCTCTGCTTTGGAGCTATTTAGGAAAACCTAAAGGAACTTGTACAAATTGTCTTAAGAATCTTGTTTCTTTTTATCCTTTTCACACCCTTACGCTCCTTCCTTCTTTTGTTGCACCTTTCAGTCCTTTATTCCTTTCTTTTTATTAAATTCAGTGCTAGATCCAGCCCTTGCCCAAAATTCAGACAAAAACGTAGAAACCATATGTAGGAGGTGTGAATCTTAATGCATGCACTGAAGAGATTCAAGTCTCTGTTTTATTTTATTGTAAAATATATCAGACTTAGCAGAAGATTGTATTAAAAATACATGCACAGTTCAAGGAATAATGTCAAAAACCACTCTCAAATTAGAAAATGAATCATTTTTAGTATTCTAAAAGCCTCCTATATAAGCCATGCATGATTCTACCCCTCTCATTTGCTAGCAGAGGTAATTCTTATGCTGTCATTTGGGATAACCATTTTTTCTAGCTTTTGTTTATAGTTTACTATATATCTGTCCCCTAAAATATAATATCTATCTATATAATGTGTCTGTGTATAGTCACTTTGACTTGTTCTTGTATTTTATATAAATTGAATGATACTTTATATATATTTGTAGTTTGCTTTTATCTCAGCATTGTTAGATTTATCCAGAGGGATTGTAGTTAGGATTTGTTCATTTTTACTACTGAATAGTTCTCCATTGCAAGGGCAAATCACAATATAAAAGCAAACGCGCTCTGTTGTTCATGAACTTAGAATAGATTCAAGTCTTTGGATAATTCTACTATGGAAAAGAATGTTTTGTGTTTAACTCTTGATGCACAGATGCAAGACTTTCTTTGAGCATATTATTAGGCAAATTGCTAGGTCTTAGGATATGTTCATATTCTACTACTTTTTCTCATTGACCTATGTTATTTCTGCATTTGTTGTTTGTAGTTCTATGTTTTCTTTCTTTGGTCTATTTTTCTATCTTTGTATATCAGTTCCACATACTAGTAATGTAAGTAATGTCTGATGTTTTCAAAGTAGATGTAATAGTTAATGATTAGTTGTTTGATCAATCTTGTATGTCTCTATTTGTTTTCCTGAGAAACCACTTTGAAGATATCAATAAGTAATACAACAACCATGGTTAACTTCCTACAACTTTGTTTGTAACTGTTTTGTTTGTATTGTTCTTATGCTATTTTGTAAATGGATGTCTGTCTGTTGATATGTTTTCCTTCTTTTATTTTTAAAATAACAAACAAAAAAAAAACCCAAAGTAGATGTAATGATTTACATTGCCAGTAAAGTATGAGGGTTCTTTTTGTTCTGTATCTTACTTAGCACTTGGTATTGTTATATTGTTTTGTTTTGATTTTTATTTACGCTGATTACTAATAAAATTGAACACTTTACCTATGTTTTTAGCTATTTGATTTCCTATTTATAATGAAATGCCCATTCAAGAGTTTTGCAATTTTTTTTGAAATTTCTTTTTTTTTCCAATGATGATTTAGGGCATCTTTATATATTTTGTGTGCTAGTCTTTGGCACTATATTTTGCCAATATCTTCTGTCAGGCTGTAACTTGTCTTTTTGAGGCTTTATGGTATCATTCATTGAACATTACTTTGTACTTTAATGTATTCAAATCGATCAATTGTGGCTTTATTGGTAAAGAGGTACATTTCATATCTTATTAATCCTGCTACTCTCTTGAGATCCTGAAGGAATTCTTCTATATTATCTTCTGAAAGCTTTATAGTTTTGCTTATTGCATATTATTTGTTGAGAAATTGTCCTTTTCCTCATTGACCTATATTATTCCTGTGTTTCTTAAGTGTTTGTAATTGTATGTTTTCATTCTTTGGTCTGTTTTTCTATCCTTGTATATCAGTTCCACATACTAGTTTTTAAATTACTTTTATCAGTATGTTTGCAGTGTATAATGATTACAGTTACCATGGGAGATTGCTACATATACATAACACATCTCAGTTCTTTTTATTATGGGAGATTGGTACACATACATAACACATCTCAATTCTTTTTGTCTCTTTCCCCTAGCAAAAACTATGCTATCCTGGCAGTAGCAATGAAATCAGCAATAATAGAGTTGAAGACAAAGTGGATACTGACATACCATAAGAACCAATAAAAGCTACTGCTATACCACCCTTAATGATCTAAAAGAGAACTATTAACTAAAATATAGACACAGAAACAAACCACAGTTTGACATACATTAAGTACCTACTAATACAATGACTATACCGCAATTGACAGTAGATAAGATTTCAACAAAATAGCATAGAGTCAACTAAATATCTACAGATTAAAGCTTGGTGGTAATGCTAGTGAAGATGGAAGGGGTAAAGAAGGGGAAAAAAAGGAAGCTGAATCTGAAAAATAAAGAATAAAAAGATAAGGAGGTACTAAAAGTGAAATAAAGGACCCTATTAAGAGAGAAGAAAATTAATAGGATTAGATATAAGTAACAGAAAAGAATAAACAAAGACAAAAAGAGAAAACAGACCAATGTAAAGGCAAAAAAGAGAAAAAACAATGAAGAAAAAGAGAAATAGATAAAAAATTCCTTCATTTAAAACTTTTTATCAGTGTATGTTGACTGTAATGGTTACAGTCATTGCAAAGAGTTGGTTCATGTACATGGCATGTCTTATTTTTTATTCCCTTCCCTCTTTCCTCCATCTCTTGGTCCCTATAACTTTTGCAAAACATCTATCTCCTTATTTCCAATTATCTTTTATTTTGTTCTCTAATTTATTTTTATTTTGGGTTTATCAGAAAAAGAAATCATGCAATATTTAGGCTTCTGTGTCTGATTTATTTTACATAGCATGGTGGTCTTAAGGTATATCCATTTTCCTATGAATCACTCAAGTTTATCCTTGTTTATTGCAGAGTAGTTTTCCATGGTGTATAAGTAGAATGTTTTCTTTATCCATTCATCTGTTGACAGACATATATTCCACTTCCAAGACTTAGCTCTTTTTTTATTTTAAAAAATAAAAGAAGGAAAACATGTTAACAGACAGACATCCATTTACAAAATAGTATAAGAACAATACAAACAAAACAGAGTTACAGGCAGAGTTGTAGGAAATTAACCATGGTTGTTGTAGTACTTACTGATATCTTCAAAGTGGTTTCTCAGGAAAACAAATAGAGATATACAAGATTGATCAAACAAGTAATCATTAACTGTTCCTTTCTCTAGAGCAATAGAAGACAGTAGTACAACTATGTTAGCTATCCTGAATATACATACTTACATAATTTCCCCTTCTTTCCCTTCTCTTTTCCTATACCCCAGTTGCCCTTTACTTTTGAGCATTTTCCTTTTGTTTCACAATGTCTATCATACTTCCTAGTTTTTATTCACTCTTTCAGATCTTACACTAGTGAGACAATATGATGCTTACACATGCAGGCCTGATTTATTTCACTTATGAGTGTGATCTCTAGTTGTGACCATTTACCTATAAAAGCGTCAGGTTTATCTTTCCTTATAGCTGAGTAATATTCCATTATATAAAAGTACCACAATTTTCTTATCCAATCCTCAGTGGATGGACATTTGGGTTGCTTTGACAATTTAACAACTACAAATTACATTGCTATGAACATGGGTGCACATATATTGCTGTGAGATCTTGTGGGAAAATACCCAAAAGAGGAATAGCTGGGTTGAATGGGACCTCTAGACCTAGTTTGCTGAGAAGTCTCCAAACTGATTTCCACAGTGGTTTCACCAGTCTGCATTCCCACCAGCAGTGGAAAAGAGTTCCTGTTTCTCCACAGCCTCACCAGCATTTGTTATTGGTTGATTTCTTAATGCTAGTCATTCCTACTGGGGTGAGATGAAATCTCAGTGTTTTAATTGGCATTTCTCGAATGGCTAATGATGTTGAAATTTTCTCAAGTATTTATTTGGCATTTGTATTTCTTTATCTAAGAAGTGTGTATTCATCTCCGCTGCCCATTTTTGGATTGGGTCTTTGAATTTGGGGGTGCTGATGTTTTTTAATTCTTCATATGTGGTAGATAGAAGCCCTTTGTCCAAGGGACAGTCAGCTAAAATTTTTTCCCAATTTGTGGGCTTTCTTTTTACTCTGCTGGTGATTTCTTTAGATGTGCGGAAACTTTTCAGTAGGATGAGATCCCAGTTGTTGATTCTTTGAAGTATTTCATGGGCAGTTTGGTTTTTGTTCATGAACTCTCTGCCTACCCCTGTGACAAGACTTGGCTCTTATGACTTGCCCTGCTATGAATATGGGTATGCATGTCTTACTGTAGCATGATCTCTTGAATGTTTGTGGGAGGACACCTAGGTAGATAATAGCTAGGATCAGTGGAATTTCTATTTTTACATTTTTGAGGAATCTTCTTACTGATTTCCATAATGGTTGTACTAGTTTACATTTCCATCAGTAATGTGGAAAGTTCTTTCTCCCCACACTTTGTTAGCATTTGTTACTATTTGATTTTTTTTTAAACAAGGACACTTACAATTTACATTGTTGGTTCTGCGGCTCAATAATGTCATGAAAGATCCGTGAGCCTCCCCCTTTCCCTTGGCCTTGCTGCCTCAGGTAGCTGCAGTTCCTGGCATCCTATGGCACAGCCTAAAGTGGATAGACAATGAAAGGAGCAAAACCAAGGCGGTAATCAGGCAAAAGATCTACTTCAATTTTTTCCTTTAAATTTTTTTTCTTCATCCCCTTTCCCTCTCCTTCCTACCCGCTGCCTCCGTCTCGTGTGCCCCTTCCCAGCTGAAAAAGCTCCATCTCCCTACTTCCTATTACCCGCCTTTTATTTTGCTCTTTACTTTTACTCTGGATCTATCATGTGAGAGAAACCATGAACTATT
This sequence comes from Chinchilla lanigera, assembly GCF_000276665.1. Taxonomy (NCBI): domain Eukaryota; kingdom Metazoa; phylum Chordata; class Mammalia; order Rodentia; family Chinchillidae; genus Chinchilla; species Chinchilla lanigera. The sequence continues at coordinate 9,654,243 of NW_004955478.1, read as the reverse complement.
TAAGCTTATGTGTCATTTATTTCACTTAATATTTTTCTTTGGCAGTGAATCCATGTACCTACGAATGCCTCATTTATGCTTCTTTATGCTACAGTCATTTTCCATGTAAAAATCACTTTCTAAAGTCTACCATCTGATGAACAGGTTTAGCTGTTATAAACTGTGCTGCTACACACACGGGTACACACGGATCACTGTAGTATGACTGTAGCTCTTTGGGGAAGATACCTAGAGGAGGACCTGCTGGCTTGAATGGAATTTCAAGCTTTAGTGCTGTCTCTTTTTTTCTGCCTACCTTTATGCCCTGCTGTTTTGTGAGGCTCCCCCCTTCGTTCCCCTCAATCCGTATACGCCAGCTGTGGCAGCTACCCACGCTGTGGCATGTCACTTCATGCTACAGGATGGGGAAAGCACTGGGCAGTGGGGAGGGAGTTCAAGCAGACCACTGACTAGTGTCAGCGCTTTCCGATCCAGCTGCCTCTGGAAACCGCGTGCACCAGGCCTGGCTTCTAACCAGGAAAGGTGGTCCCTTGTGTTCTTCTCAGCCTGAGGTTAAAGTTGTCGGGCTGTTCACATCTAGTATCCACCTTGCCGATTACTTTTTCCTGAGGCTGTCTCTCACCCCATCACTGTGGTAGGGTAACACTTGATGCCCTGAATTGAAGCCGTTCTGCGGCTCAGTCTTATCACTTAAACCCTTCCCAAAACACTGTATTCCTGCGCTGGATTTTTTCCCCAGCTGGAGCCCGCCTTGCAGAAGGAGGCTCTTCAGGAGCCAAACCCCACACTGTTTTTGCAGTTTACAGTAGTCGTGGGCTTCTCCTGGGGCTACATCAGGTTGGTCGGTTGGTCAGCATTTCTGTTGCTCTGAGCCGAAAAGAAACAAAATATAGAGCACTCTTCGAGTGGGTCAGCAGGCACGGCTGGGTGCAGAATCCACAGGTGCCACCATCATTTTGGCACAAACTCATTTTATTATGGATTATCTTTTGCATGTATTATTGAGCCATTGGTGTAGTACCTCATTTAGGATTTAAACATCCCCATTTATGAGTGAAAATTAGAGTTCTTCTTACACTAACATTGCCAAACTTTGAAATAAATTATATTCATCATTTGAAGGTATTCTTTATTTTTCTAAATCTTAATAGTTTGTATAACCTTGGAAGTGCATATTTATTTCATGTCTAGTGGAATTATAAAAGAAGCCATTTTACACTTGCAGTTTGGTATGGTTTTTGATTTCTCATTTTTTCTAACATCATGATATTTTAGGCTTTTTGTTTATTCTTGGGTCAATTTTAGTAATTTTTTCTTGTCTAAGAGTTTAGCTTTCATGCTTGAAAAATTTAGTGCTGTAATTATATAAAGTTTTTAATACTATATTTCTCACATTATATAATATTTGTAACATTTGCAGAAATTTTGCCCATGTTCATAGATAATTTATGTTAGTGGTTCATAAATTTTTTTTAACTCTTAGCTCTTAACTCTTAGCTCTTTTAATCTTTTTTGTTTGTTTGTTAACTGTTTTCTTCACTTCGTTTTTATCTTTGTTATTTTCTTCTCTACAATTTCTTTAGGTTTATTTTGTTGCCATATTCCTAACTTCTTTGCAAGGATGCTTAATTCATTGAATTCTAGTGTTTTTTTTCTTCTTTAATGTAAGCGTTTAAACATACATATTTTCCTCAGTACTGCTTTTTAGCTCTATCCTTCAGGTAGTGATATGTAATGTCTTAATTTTGGTTTAGTTTCCTGACTTTTTAATGATTTCTGTCTTGATCCATGGACTGTTCAGTAAGTATGCTTCTTCATTTCCAGATTTGAGAGCATGTTGTTATTAATTTTTCAATTCACTATATTGCAGTAAGTTATTGGAGATTCATTTAGACAGGCTTCATGGATTACAAAATGATCATTTTAGAGGAAATATTCTGTGTATTTAAAAAATTCTATAATTGTTAGGTAAAATTCTTCCATTTAGTAATTGATCAGGTTTATTAGTCATGTTTTCATATCTTCTGTGTCCTTACTCATTTTTTGTTTGTCATATCATTTATTAAAGGGAATTTTAATAATTTCAGTAATGATAATGTATTTGTTTATTTTTCCTTATTTGTCTGGCAGTTTTTTCTCTTTAAGGCTTTGTTATTAGATGCATACAAATTTAAACTTAGTGTAACTTTCTAGAAAGAGAAAAACTATTTCCCCATTGTAAATTGATTCTTTGTTGTCAATAAAACTCTTGCCTTAAAGTATATTTTGTCTGATGTCAATCTAGCCTTATATTTTTTGGCATATTTTCCATTCTTTTAATTTTAACTTTGGTATGTTCTTATTCTCTGGTATTCATCTAAAGAAGTAAAAAATGAACTTGATAATATGTATGTGAAGATTAAAAACAGTAAAAACTAAAGACAGATTTGAAAAAGAAACAGAATTTCTAGAAATTAAAAATATGACAATCTAAATTAATCAGCGAATAAAAATATCAGCAGATTAAACATAAGCGAAGAGAGAAATACAACTGCAAAAGAGTTTGGATAAATTATTCAAAATGCAACCTATAAAGACAAAGAATTGGAATGTTGGAAAAAAATCAAGAAACAGAAGACAAAATGGAAAGGTCCAGTATTCATCAATACAGAGAGGAGAGATCGGGTGTGCCTTAGTCACTTCTCTCATTGCTGAGACACAATACTTGAAACTCACAAATTAAAGACTGAAAGGTTTATATTGGCTCGCAGATTTTGGAGGTGTCAGTCCGTGGTTGGCTGACTCCAAGGCAGGCTGCATGGCAGAGGGGCATAGTGGAGGAGAAGCTGCTCGCAATATGGCACCCAGGAAGCAAGGGAGCCAAGGGAAGGGCCGGCTTCAGGTCATGCCCTAGTGACAGGCCTCTCCCCACAAAACCCCACCTCCTAACATAAGATTTAGCTATAATGCTCCTTTAATACGATCCCTTTTAAAAATCCCCATCTTTGAGCACATTATGTCTTTAGGGGACATTCAGATATAAACCTTAACAGGGTGGCTGCAGAAAAAAATACTTTTGAAGGATTATAGCTGAAAATTTTCCAGAATTGACAGAGATCTTAACTTAGCAATTCATGAAGCCAAATGAATCACACAAAGGTAAAATAAGATCCATACAAAAGTATATCAGGATGAAACTGCAGCATACCAAAGACAGAGAAAATCTTAAATGTGGACAGAAAAAATGAAATCAGCTGCAAAAGAGCCAAATATTCTTGATAGTTTTCCTAGGTATTAAAATCGGGGAAATAGCTTTATACGTTAAAGGCAGGAAAACTCCCCAGTTTTGAAGGAATCTATACTTTGACTCTTTGAAATACAAACTTTGAAATAGAAAGTTTATTCATTTTTGTTTAGAAAAGCAGCTGCCATGCTTCTGGGTTAAAGATGTCCATCAATTTGTTCTCTGTTTTTTCTTTTTGTTCTGGAGATTTCTAACTCTCTACACAGCAAATTGATATGTTTTAGGTATTTTTAAAAATAATATATTTTAGAGATTTTAAAAATTCTCTTCAGTAGGAGAGTTAGTCCCATTGTTCAGCTCTGTAGTACCAGAAATATTTATTTACCCTGTTTTCCTCTGATTATGTTAAATCTGACCCGGAAGGATGACTGGTTCACTATTGGAACCACCTCTTATTTCAAGGTCATAGTATAAGGTGAAAGAAAGAGATGGGAGAAAGTGAAAGATCTTAAGAACTTCTATTATATTTCTTTCATTGCTATTTTACCTTTGGGAATAAGGATACTGTTTCCTTATAAAAAGGGCATGTCTCATGAGGGTCTTTATGGAATACAGGGACCGTTCCAGAGTCATTCCTGCATCTACCATTTCTCAAATTCCTTCAGCTTATACTATTCAGTGTTCCACCGTGCCATGTTATGGGGCAGGGAGTGCTGACCTTGTCATCTCATGAAATAAGAGGCGTTTATTTGTGATGTTATGAATAATTCTGAAGAAATTGAAATTTGATGATTACATCTCCTAAGGATTTTTACTTGAGAAGTGATTTGTGGCTTTGTGAGTTTGTTTTTGTGAGTGGGTACTTTTTTGTTTGTTTCAGTGTTAAGCAGACAGTGCTGATAGTGGGAAAAAATTGAATTTGTCCTCTTTGTCACCAAAAGGAATTTCTTTTTGGAGAGGATATATGTCTTTTTTTGTTTCTTTCTTTCTTTCCTGTCCTTGTTGTAGGAAACATCTTTGCAAATAATGGCCCTACACATTCTTTCATATTCTTTAGAGGTATTTACATATACATTAATAAAAGTTACTGTGTGCATATATTACTGTGTGAATATATGTGTATTATTTTTTGTACTCTTGGGAAATAAATTTGGTAGATTCTGCATGCAAGGCAAGGGCTGTACCCTGAGCCACATCCCCAACTCCTAAATTTGGTAGATTCTGATTATCATTTAAAATGATATAGAATAAAAATTCACTAGAAGATATCAGAATGTATCACAGATAGTAAGGGATGTTTTATAAAATTTTTATTTCTGTTTGCATGTGTGTGCTCACAATTTAGTGTATGTGTTATGATCCTGAAGTTTGAAAGCTGAGTGGAATAACAATACCAGATCCATGTCTTAATGGGTTTAAAAGCTACTTTGTTTGTTTTTTGATTTTACAGAAGAAAAAATAAAAAATATAATTGAGAGTTTCGCTAATTCACCTAAATCATCCACACCATGGAACAGTAAGTATACTAAAATAATAAAAATTAAAAGCAAATCTCTAAAGTCATCCTATGTGTTCTACCTTTTCTAAAATGTAGATTATTTCTCCCTGTATTTAATACTTTATTTCTCTCTATAGTTAATACTTCTTAAAAATTTATTTGAAATTTTGCATTTTCCTTTTCAATTCATTAGCATAATTTATGCTTTCAGTATAATGTATTATTTAGAATTAAATACCTAGAATGTATTTTCTTAAAGGAAATAATTTGTCTCCATATAAGTTGAGACAAATTGAATATGTTATTGCAAAATAACGTATTCACTCCACTACCCTATTTTCTCTCACTTCTGTTAATATCCACATAGATGTTTTTCTCACAAATTTTGAAATATGTTTATGAAAATACAAAAAAGCTCTAGTGCACCTAAAACTACTAGTTAAGAAAGAAAGGCTGTCTAACTCTAGGGCGATGTGACTAAGTGTATTTCAGTCTATGGCAGATTTATGGATGACAATATTCATTCTTCGGCCACTGGAGTCCCATTTCTGTTTCTTGCCTTCTAAAAGCTGCCCCCTAACCGTTGTTGAAAAAGTTTAAAATCTGTATAAAAATGGAGCATGCAATAGAAACACCTTTGAAAGAGAATAATGAATAAACACAAACTGTTACAAACATTTTGCAGAAATTTAACTTTTACCTGGATAAGGGTAGGTTACATTTCTTTTTCTTTTTTCTTTTTTTGGTTTTGGTTTTGGTTTTTTTCCGGTACCGGGAATCGAACTCACGACCTCGTGCTTGCCAGGCAGTCGCTGTGCCGCTGAGCTAAATCCCCAGCCCCTTACATTTCGCTTATTGTTTAATTGATTTTTAAAGTCAAAGCCTCTGAATATATTTGAAAAGCCCTTTTACTCAGAATTCCTTCCGGAGGATATCTGCCGCTCTGTAGGCTATGGGTGTCGCTGCTTAAAAAGGCCTTTGCCCGAGCTTCGTCATCTGTTCTCTATTTTTTCTCCACCTACAGATTTACTTAAAGAGACAGAAACTCTTGAAGAAATTAGAAATAATAAGATGCCTGTACATGAACTAAGCTCCAAACTCCTGAGTGCTGGGATTCCATTAAAGCAGAAGACATTGCAAGAAATCCTGAGATTGGCATCTATTGACGGTGAGTTCTTTTTGAAAGTGCTGTCTATGCTGCATTTCAAGAAGTAGACTTTCTGCATACTGGAAATACATATTGTATATATGTGTGTTCTGGTTTTATTATTTTAAAGTCATTTTTATTTTTGTTACTACCTGTTTGCAGCATGTGGTGCTTACATTCCTTGTGTGGAACGGAGCCATGTACAGAACACATCTTAATGCTTTCTTCGGCTCCTCTGCTCCCTTCCCTCCTCCTCACCCATCTCTTGATCCCCTTCTCAATTGAGGATGATCTAGCTTCCTACTTTTTATTGTATAGTTTTTGTTTTGCTCTTTATAATTTTTTGATCGGGCTGGGGGTTTAGCTCAGCGGCACAGCGCCTGCCCGGCAAGCGCGAGGTCGTGAGTTCGATTCCCCGTACTGGAAACAAACAAACAGACAAAAGAGATGTCATGTATAATCTTTTGATCAATGAAAATGTTTGTTTTATAATTGGAAAATAAAAAAGTACATATATATGGTGTAAAATATGTTTCTACATATAATAGAATTATTCAATCATACTATTATATTCTCACATCATAATTTTTTGTGGTGGCCCTTGAAGTCTACTCTGAGAAATTAAAATATTCATTATGCTAATTATTGCCACCTGGTGTACAGTAGATCTCTGGAATTTACTCCTGCTGTCTAACTGAAGCTTTGTTTTCTTTAAGGAACAGCTCCCATCCTATATCCCCACCCCAGTGCCAACCCTTGATAGCAACATTTTACAGTTTCTAAGAGTCTGACATTTTAGATTCTACACAGAGGTGAGAGCAGGCAGTGTTTGTCTTTCTGTACCTGTCATTTCACTTCACGTACTGCCCGCCAGGTTTGTACACGTGTTGTAAACAGTGGCTTCCTGCTCCTTAAAAGAATGAAGAACACGCCGGTGTGTGTGCTGTTGCATTTTCTTTACTCAGCTGTCAGTGGACACTTAATTCATTCAATATTTTGACTATTGGGATTAATATTGCAATGAGAATGGAAAGGTGTTTGTGTCTTTGATTTTATTTTCTTCCTCTATGCATACAGAACGGGAATTTCTGGATCATACGTAGCTTCATTTTTAATTTTTTGAGGTTCGTGTGGGAATTTTTATAGTTTTTTATAATGACTTTATTAATACATATTTCCATCATCAGGTTATGAGTTTCCTTTTTACAGTATCTTGCTGATGTTTATTTATGTATTTCTTTCTCCAAATAGCCATTCTTAAAATTGAGAGATAATCTGAGTCTTACAAATAGAGTGAGCTAATTAAAATTCATATTGTTTTCTCCTGGAAATATTTTTCAGAAGCATGTTCTATTTAGCATAAAAAATATGGTATAAATATATGTATATATCCACCAATATTTAACTACTTAAGCAAAGTAAATCAATGTAGTTATAATTTTTTTCTTGTGAAGGAACAGATTCTGGGTAAGACTTTTAAACTAATGTTTTTTGTGCTGCTAATTCTCCATACTTATAAAATTTGCCCACCTTCGTCTTTATAGTTGTGTAATGATTATTAGCATGGCACTTTGCCATTTCATAATCCTTGCTCTTTGTTTTTTAGAAAATGATGAAACAAGTCTCAAACAAATTTTGGAGAATTTGGACACAGTTAAGAGTGCTCCTATAAGTAAAGGTGGGTCAATCAACATTTTAATTAGGTATTTGCCATAGTTTTCATTGGCTTTTGTTATCATTATTTTAAAAACAGCATTTTAAGGTGTAATTGATATGCAAAATACTATTTTAAGTAAAATCTATGACTTGAGTAAATGCTGACACATGTACATATTTTTAAAAAATTATCATTACAGTCAAGATAATAAATATTCCCCCCACCCAAAACTTCTTTGTGCCCCTTGGTAATCCCTCCTGTTTTTCTCCATTCTCCTTGCCCATATTCGCAGGAAACCACTGATCTGCTTTTGGTAGCTGTAGATTTATGTCTGCGTTTGCCAGAATTTTATATAAGCATGTGAGCTCTTTTCTTGATGGCTTCTTTTACTTAGCGTAATAATTTTGAAATTCGTCCATGTGTAGACTGCATCAGTAATTCATTCTAATTACTGAGTAGTATTCCATTTTATAGGAACCCTACAGTTGATTTATTTGGTGGCATATATTATGCTACTTTCAATTTTTGGCTTTTACATAAAGCTGTTGTGAAGATTCACATACAAGTCATTAAGTGGACATATGCGTTCATTTCTCTTGGTTAACTTCCAAAGAATGGGTTGGCTAGACCATATGCTATGTGGTATGTTTACAGTTTTTAAAAAATGACAAACTTTTCGAAAGTGGTTACAAAAGTTTTCATTTATCCCCACCAGTCCCAAAATTGTTTTGGAGTTCCAATTCCTCTAAATTCTTATTAGTATTTGGTATTGTCAGTCTTTAATTTTATCCATTCCAGTAAGTAATACTGTATCTCACTGGGTTGTTTTGTTTTGTTTTGCTTTGTTTTGTTTCGGTACTGGAAAGCTTTATCCCTCCCCTTTTTATTTTTTTTAAATAGTCTTGCTAAGTCACTAAGTTGCCCAGGCTGGGCTGGAACTTGTAATCTCCCTGCTTCACCTTCCCAGAGTGCTGGGATTAGAGGTCTGTGCCACCATTTCTGGCTTCTGCCTGTAATTCTACTTTGCCTTTTCTTATTTATGTATGTATTTATTTATTTAGTGTATCAGGAATTGAACTCAGGACTTTGTGTTTTCTAGGCAGGCTTTGTACCATTGGGCTACATCCCCAGTCCAACTTTGCATTTTCTAAGGACTAATGATGTTGAAAATCTTCTGAAATGTTTACTTGCTATGTGTATATTTTCTCTGGTGAAGTTTCTGTTTTCATTTATTTTTAAAGTTGGTTTGTTTTCTTATTTCTTTATATATCCTGTATATGTCTAGTTGATCTGTCTAATGTGATAGTGGAGTATTGAGGTCTCCCATGATAATTGTGTTTATGTTTATCTGGTCTTTTATGTCTAATAGTGTCTCTTTTATGAAATTTAGTGCGCTGTTGGTGGTGCATATATGTTAGTAATTGTTATCTCTTCATGTTGGATTGTTCCCTTAACCAATATGTAGTGACCTTTTCTGTCTCTTTTGATCTGTTTTGCCTTGGAATCCACTTTAACTAAAAAGAGGACCGCTACATTACTTTTTTTTTTAAAATTTTACAGAGAGTAGTAAATGAGAAACAAACAAACAAAAATAGAACAGTAGCAGCTACACTACTTTTTTCAGGTTTCTGTTGCATGAAATGCAGTTTTACAAACTTTTTTAGTGTATGAGTTTCTTCTTTGGTTAAATGTGTTTCTTACATGCAGCATACTGCTGAATTTTGTTTCTTGATCTCTACTGCCAGTCTGTGTCTTTTGAGTGATGGATTGAGACCATTCACATTGAGAGTTATTATTGATAGGTATTGACTCATTACTGTCATCGCCTTATTTTCCTATTACTGATTCCATATCTTTTCCTTCTACTCAACTGCTCACTAAACCTATTGTATTCATTCAGTTAGACCTTTTGTCATTGTTAGTTTCATTTTTTTTTTTCCAGTACCAGGAATCAAACTCACGACCTCATGCTTGCCAGGCAGGCGCTGTGCCGCTGAGCTAAATCCCCAGCCCCTTTTTTTTTTCTATATCCTTCAGAACTTTTTGGAATGCTGGCTTGTTGGTCCTGAATTTTTTATGTGCTTTATATTGTGGACATGTCTTATTTCTCCATCAGTTTCGGCAGATAGTTTTGCAGGTTATATCAGCCTGGGTTGGAAATTGTTTTCTTTTACAGCTTGAAACACTTCATTCCAACCCCCCTGGCTTTTAAGTTTGTGTTGAGGAGTCTGCTGTAATTCTAATGGGTCTATCTTCATAAGTGATTCATCGCTTTTCTCTAGTAGCTTTTAAAATTCTGTTCTTGTGATGGAATTTGGGGGTTTTGAGTACAGTATGTCCCTGGGAGTCTTTCTCATAATCCTGTTTTTGGGGTTCCATATGCCTCATATGTATGTAATTTTTTATCATATTTGGAAAGTTTTCTGTTATTATATTTTTTTGAAACAGGGTCTCACTATGTAGCTCAGGCTGCCCTTGAATTCACAGCGATCCTCCTGCCTCAGCCTCCCTAGTGCTAGGATTACAGGTGTGTGCCACCACACCTAGTCTTCTGTTACTATTTCTATAAACTGGTTTTGTATGCTATTGTGCTCTCTTCTAATTTTTCACTAATTCCAGTTAATCCTAGAGTAGTCTTCTTTGTGCCATCTAGGAGCTGTTGGATTCGTTGTTCATGTTTCCTTATTGTTTTTAAAGTATCTCTCATTAATTGGTCACTGGCACCACCCCATCTTCTAATTCTGATACCTATCCTCACATATCTCCTGTCCATACTTTTCATAGAAATTTTCATCCCCTAAATTTCTATCTGGAGCCTTTTAATGGATTTTAATTCTTTTCTATGCTGGTCATTCATGCTTTTCATCATTTTGTTTCATTCTGCTAGCTTTTTATAGTGTCTTCTGTAGACTCACTCATCCTTTCATTTGGCTCCATGTCTCTCTATCCTTCGTGAGCTTTCCAGTTACCTTGTTGATCTGTTTTGTTACTTCACCTGGTATGTCCTCATTCCCATTGGTAGGTGGGAGACAAGATCTGCCCTCTGCTCCTGATATGTCCTCATTCCCATTGGTAGGTGGGAGACAAGATCCACCTTCTGGTCTGTTCTGAATGTAGGTGGGGGAAAGGCTTTCAAGTAGACTATTGGACAGAATGTTGATGGTCTTGGACTCTGGTTGCTCCCTGCTCTCCCCAGACGCTGTCCTTATCCTGGATCAGGTCCACTGGTTAGTCTTCAGCTCTGCTGCCCCATGCCAAGGGGAGGCTGGCTTAGAGTCAGTAAATGGTCACCTAGATAGTATATATTTTTAAAACCTGAATACTTCCCCTTTTGGGGGGATTTTTAATAACTTAATAAAAATTAAATAGATCAGCGAAACCTGTAATTAGAGAAAAATTTTAGGCATATATTAAAATTTAGGCAGTTTCATGTAGATGTAGATGAGTCTTGAAATCTCTCTCATCATACAAAATTATATAATTCCTAGGAGATTCAAGTAAGGCTATATTTTAATTTTTAAAAATTGATCATTTTACTCAGTTAAAACATTAAAACTCAGCCATCCTATGTTTTGATTTTGAGACAAAATATGTGATTATCTCAGGAACATACATGGAATGAAGGAGTTTTTGCCTCATTTTATTAATTTTAGAAACATAACGATAATATTTAGACAAATATTTGAAAAGTGGCTTGGAATTATAGACACATTGTTTTTTCAGAAAATCGGAAAGTAAAAACGCATTTACAAAGACATGAAATGACTTACAGAGCCTCCATTTGCTTTCAGACATACCTACTGCCCTCAATACCGTCAGCCTGATGAACCGTGACCAAGTTCAAGTGAAGGACTTGAAAGATGCTCTCAGTAACCTCAATATTTCTCTAAAACCTGAAGAATATCAGGTGTTAAAAGAAACACTTGACACTGACGGTACTTGCAATTACAATAAGTTGATTTTCCTCCGAGTACTCTCTTTTTCCCTATCTTTACTCATCACTCCCCCATAATTTTTTATTATCTTAATGGAAACAACGCTCTTAATGGAACAGTTCTACTGTGATTATGCATTTGAAATAAAATCCTTTAGTAAGATTAATAATTTTTAAAAAGCCTTTACTTTATAGCCTCATAAAGTATTCTGTTGTTTTTATCCTACCTCACTACCTAGATTAAAAATTTCCATTAAAGTATATTTGCTTTGAGCACTACTGTGTAAATCATGGAAGGTGCTGTAATTCTGTGAGAAGGTTGTGGTGAGGTAAAATTGCTGATACATAGGCGTATAAGGAGGACTTGCTCTGTTTTACCTGAGGTATTTGTGACATTAGATTGACTGAGTGTGAATCCTTAAAGCTTTCAGAGAAATGGATAGAGAATTTCTGAATTTTGGTAGTTATTGTGTATGTGTTTTTTTACTAATTTAAAATCGTTTCCTGAAAGTGTTTTATTTTTCACATTAATCAGAGGGTGTTGGCATTGCTTCATCAGTCACTTTGACTAGGACCTCTGAGTGGTACAGTTTCAGGGGCACTTTGAATCTATGAGAAAAACAACTCTTGGAATTGTGCTTTGCCCAGCATGCATGGCTGTATGTGGCAGACCTGATGTTTAGTGCCTATTATGTATTGGGTTTTATGTAATATGTAATGTATTCAAAGAAATATAAAATATTTACTCTTGGAAAATTTTAGTATGTGAGGTAAGATGTAAACAACAAGTATATAACAATATAGGGAGTTAATAATCAGTGAATTGAGCATTATTACATGGATACAGGTAGACATAAGGTATTATGGGCATATATACACTAGGGTTTAACCCACACAAGGTTGAATGAAGTTAGTCAGAACAGTCTTCCTGAAGGAGTTGATATTGGAGTTGAATTTTGAAATATGAGAGGTAGACAAAATCAGGGTGCAGGGACCTGCAAAGAGTTAAGAGAGAATACTCAGGGGAAGGGGAAGTAAAAAGAATTGAGATGTGCTGTATACATCTACCAACTCCTTATGGTGAATATAATCACTATGTACTAATGCAAATAAAAATTTAAAAAGAAAACATTTGTAAAATGTGAATGTGCACACAAAAAAGAAAAAGGACTAAAGGAGGGCAAGATCGAAAGCAGAGAGTTATTGTAGAAGGAATGCAATCTGGGTTAAAATTCGTGAATGTTGAACCAAGGCATTGGCTCTAACAGTGAATTGTGCAATATTGAGATTGAGGAGGCAGAACCTCATTATTAATTAGGTTAGGGTAGGGACTGAGCATATATTTCTAACTTAAAGACTTGCTTTAAATGTCTTTCAATAAGATAAAACATAGGAACAGTTAGGTTTTGTGCAAAGATGAGAAAATTTGATTTAGGATGTATTTGTGATGCTTGAGCACAAACTGTTGAAGATGTGTAATGGACGTCAGCCCAAGCTGTAAATAGAAGCTTGGGAGTCATCAACATCAAGCTAGGTAATGTTGTAGAGAATAGTTTATGAAGAACATTACGGAGTGAACAATACAGTAGGAAGGAAGCCAGGAGAAAGCTATATCAGTGAAACCAAAGCAAGACTTCCGAAGAGGATGATTCTAAATAGGACCAAAATCAAACAGTGTTCATTCATTTGGCAGTAACTAGGTAACTTGGAAAGAGCAGTTTCAGGAGTGATGGAAGCCAGACAGAGCAGTGCTTTGAGGTGCGTTGAACAGATACGCTGAATTTATTTTTCAGAAGTTAGGCTTTGAAGAAAAAGAAGAGAATTACCTAGAGGGGAAGGAAGGATCGAAGGAAGGATTTTTGGAAAACTAGACTTAAGAATCGGGTTCATTTCTATCTATCCTTTATCATTTTCTTTGCACTTTGCCTCACTCATATGAGAGAGACAATATGGTATTTAAGCTGTGTGTCTGGTTTATTTCACTCAACATTATATTTTCCAGGTGCATCCATTTTCCTACACTTCTCAAGTATGTCATTCTTTATAGCTGAGTAGTAGTCCATTATATACAGACACTACCTTTTCTTTATCCAGTCATCTGTACATGGATGTTCAGGTTGCTTCCAGGATTTAGTATTATGAGTTGTGCTGCTATAAACATTGGCATGCATGTATGGTGGTAGTGTGATGACTTACACCCTTTGGAGATGATACCTAGCAGGGGAATCTCTGGGTCATATGAAATTTCTAATTTCAGTTCTTTGAGCCATCTCCATACAGATTTCCATAATGGTTGTACTAGTTGGTATTCCCATCAACAATACAGGAGTGTCCTTTTTTTTTTTTTTTTACCACAAACATGCCAGCATTTGTTATTGTTTGATTTGTTAATGATTGCCATTCTTTCCAAGTGAGATGGAATCTATTTTAATTTGAATATCTGTAATGGCCAGAGATGTTGAACGTTTTTTCATATACTTGTTGGCCGTTTGTAATTCTTCCTCTGTGAAGTGTTCATTTGTCTTCCCCCTTTATTGACTGGGTCTTTAATTGTATGTGATTTAATTTTTTTGAGTTCTTTGTGTATTCTAGATATTAGTCCTCTATCTGAGAAGTAGCTGGCAAGATTTGTTCCCATTCTGTATGCTTTCTCTTGCTGCTATTTCTCATGCGGCTGAGGTTCTGTTTTGAAAATCTTTCCCTACACCTGTGTCTTCAAGTGATGGATCTCTTGCAAAAGGAAAGTGGTCCGAGGGAACAAGGATGAGGAATGAGGAGGAGGGGAAGGGAAAATGAAAGGAATAAAGGTGTGCTATGTATGGGAACCTAATATCCCCAATTAATGTAAACACTCTGTGCCAAAATGTGAGCTTTGACAAATAATATCAACAAGTACTAAGAAGGGGAAGGAGGGGGGAGGGGAAAGAAGGGGATGAAAAAAAGAAATAAGCTGTAATATGCGTATGTTACCACTCCCAAAGATGATTATAAACTGTATGAATTGCAAACACATATTAATAAAATTTTAAAATTATAAAAAAAGAACTGCTTTCAATAATCAGTAGGATTTGGATAGGTATATATAGGTAGCATTCTGAATAAAAGTGTACACAGGAAAGAAAATCATAAGATGCTTTATGTTGCAGTAAATAAATAGTAGATTTTTTTATGTTTCTTGATCTATTCATTTATCTTTATACCGTTTTTCCTCTTTACAGAAAGTGGAGACATTTCCCAAAAGGCTGCCCTTTTAGCATTGAAAAGCAATAAGCGTTTTCAAGATTTTAGAGGTGAGAATATGGGGGAGTTATATACAAATATAGAATATAGAATACTTGTGAAAGTGCTGGTCCATTTACATAAAGTATAACGTGCAATAATATTAACACAGTTAATAGGTTCAGATTAAGGTGAGCTTCTTACCTTCACATAAGTCTGCTTTCCAACATCACTTATTGTTAAATAAACCAAATCATGTCTTCTAAAAACACAAGCTAAGGGTTTGGGGATTTAGCTTAGCAGCAAAGAGCCTGCCTAGCAAGCGCAAGGTCGTGAGTTCGGTTCCTGGTACCAGAGAAAAATCAAAAAAATAAAAAATAAAAAATAAAAATAAAAATAAAATTAAAAATAAAAACAGAAGCTAAAATTTTCACACTAAGAACTTTGATTTGATTAATTATATATTCACACAGATCGTAAATAAAAAGCAGTTTAAAGGTGTGGGGTATAAACATGTCTCTTACCTAGTTTCCTATTTTTCCAGTTCCCACTCCCATCTCCCAATAATTAACTGCTGTAATTAGTTTCTTATGGAGCTAGTACAGTACTTGGAGATTTTTATGAATATTACAGAATATGAACATATCTTTTCCCCCTGCCTATTTTCATACAAATGGAAGCATAACATATGCATATAGAATTCTGTATCAGTGATGGCAAACCCTTAAGAGATTGAGTGACCAACTGCAACCCCCAAACCCACTTGTTTATTGCAGAGTGCCAGCACCGCAGGTAACCCTGAGTGCTCGGCTGCTGGGTGATGCTGGGGCAAGTTGGCTCACGCGGCGACAGGCAGGACCCTGAGTGTCCACTGTGCCGTGGGTTTGCCCCCACTGTTTTACACCCTTGAATTGAAAATTTATACTTTTATGTTGACATCAGAACATAAAGAGCTTCCTCATCATTTTTTAAAGTTGCACAGAGACGATGAAATTTTCTCATAACATTTTAGAATCAGTGACCCCACCCACTTGGCATTCCCTTTCGACTGTGGCACCAGGAAACGTTTTGTAGTACTGCGTGCTGACTGCCCTTTGTGAAATAGCTTTCACGTCTTTGAAGGCGGTTGTGAGCACAGCTTATTCCATGTACTTATCGAAACGCTTCTCCAGCTCTCGTTGTCAGTCTAAAGAGCATGTAGGGGTAAACATGTCCATAGTTTAACTCACAGTCTCTAACAATGCTTCAGTTCAGGGCCTGTCAGGATTGGGGCTGCCCAGCAGGAGGTAAGTGGCCGGGGAGAAGGCAGAGCTCCAACTACATTGGCAACCCCTCCCCGATGATTACATTACATGCTGAGCTCTCCCCCCTATCAGATCTGCACGGAGTAAAAGATCTGCATAGAAGTGTGAGCCCCACTGTGAACTGTACATGCAAGGGCTCTAGGTTGCAAGCTCCTTAGGAGAATCTGATATCAAAAAAGGCCTCCAGCCCTTTGCCCCCGCCTCACAGTCTGTGAAAAAGTTGTCTTCCGTGAAACTGAAACAGGTCCCTATCTCTAACACCAAAATGGTTGGGGACCGTGGTTTTAGTAGGTTTGGTTTCAAATAATATCATGTTATTTTGTTAGCAAATAATAATTCTGTACATTCACATAGTACATAGTGTTTTACCAGGCGCTGTCATATGTTCTTTGTGACTGTCCAGCTAAGTAGGGATTTTATAATCAAGAATGAAAAAGGTGAAGTTTAAAGAGATGGTGTTCCATCTAGGATCCCCCAGCAAGGATTAGAGTCTAGGTGCAAGGTAAATTTATGTAGGCCATAAGAGCCTAAGAAGTTTAAAATTTTTATATTTGTTTTTGTTTGTTTGGTTGGTTTTTTGGCTTTTTTTTTTGTATCTGGAATCGAACTCAGGACCTTGCACTTGCCAAGCAAGGCGCTGTGCCACTGAGCTATATCCTGGCAAATTTTTATATTTGTATTAGTACTTGATTGTAGTACATAATGATTACATTCCCTGTGGGAAGCGTGTACTTACACATTTGCATATCTTAATTTTTTTCATACCTTCTCTTCTTCTTCCTCCCTTCCTGCCCCCTCCCTTCATCTATTAGGACCCTTTCCTTTTGCAAAAGATTTTTTTTGTATCTCCGTATTTCCTATTACCTGTCTTTTATTCTGCTGTTTATTTATATTTGGGATTTGTCATATAAGAGAAACCACGTGATATTTAACCTTATGTGCCTGATTTACTGAACATTGTGGTCAAAGTGAATTCATTTTCCTTCAAATGACCCTAGTGTATCCCTCTTTATGGCATAGCAGTACTCCACTGTATACAAAGACCACATTTTCTTTATCTATTCATTTGTTGATGGAAATATAGATCTGCCTCAAAGATTTGGCTATTAGGAATTGCAGTGCTATAAACATGGGTATGCATTATCACTACAGTATTGTTATCTGGTAGCTCCTTCTAAAAGTGGCTCACCAATTAAACATTACCAAGTTCTGGATTGCTCTCCTCGCCTTCCAGAGTTAGATTCCAGATTCTTCTCATTTTGAACAAGAATTGAACAAAAATGAGCCCAAAGCAGAGGCTAAGTTTATTTGAAAAAGTAAAAGTGAAGAGTGAAGGAGAAACCGGCTCTACAGAGTGAGCGTGGGCCGATTAAAAGTGGAAAAAGTGAGACAGAAGTACACCCCAGAGATAGCAGGGTGGACTGTCATGAGGAAAGCCGTGAGAGCAAACTCTTCTTGGTGCTAGTGGCCTTCATACTTCCAAATGTTGAGGAAACCCATGAGAACTCTACACATGGGTGCTGAGAGTGCTGGGATCCCACGTCTCAGGCTGGTGTCAGGTCTAGGCTACCCTGGAGTTCTCCAGAGAAGTCCACATTCAGGACTTTGGGATTTGTTCTAGCACATGTTCCAGAATCTTGTATTTAATAGGTCCCATCTACTTCCCCAGCCAGCTTTGCCACTCTCAATTTCCTGTGTTACTTCCTATGTCAGTGTGAAGTTCTTTTGGGATGAAAGCTGAAAGAAGAATAACTGGTAAAATGGAACTTCTAGTTTTAGTGTTTTGAGCAACCACATACTGACTTGCATAGTGGTTTTACTAGAATATATTCTCATCGACAATGTATAAGGGTTCCTTTTTCCATATGTCCTTGCCAGCACTTTTTCTTTTTTTTTGAGACAAGGTCTTACTAAGCTGTTCAGGCTAGCCTTGAACCCACTATAGAGTCCAGGCTGGCCTGGAATTCATGGTGAGCCTTCTGCCTCAGCCTCCTGAGTGCTGGGATGGCATGCACCACCTTGCCTGGCTCCAGCATTTGTTATTATTTGATTTCTTGATGATAGCCATTCTTTCTGGAGTGAGAGGGAATCTCAGTATTATTTTAATTTGCATTTCTCTTATGACCTGAGATGTTCAACGTTTTTTTTTTCATGGATTTATTGGCCATTTGTACTTCTTTTGAGAAGTGGCTGTTCATTTTAGTTGCCCATTTTTTGGATTGGGTCTTTCATTTCAGAGGGGTCTAATTTTTTTTGAGTTCTTTGTGTATTTTAGATGTTAGTCCTCTGAGGAATAGCTGGCAACTTTTTTCCCCCATTCTGTAGGTTGTCTTTTCACTCTTTTGGTTGTTTCTTTTCCTGTGTGGAGGGTTTTTAATTTGACACGAGTCCATTTGTTGATTCTTGATGTTATTTCTTGTGCAATGGTCGTTGTACTCAGAAAGCCCTTGCCTCTGACTGTGGCTTCAAGAGTTTCATCTATTTTATCTTCCAATAGATTATTTCTGTTTTAATATTTGGATCATTGATCCATTTTGATTTTAGTTTAATACATGATGGGATATGTGGATCTAGATTCAATGCTCTGCATGTGAATAGCCACTTTTCCCAGCGTCATTTGTTAAAGAGGCTTTCCTCTGGCATACGTTTTTGGTCCCTTTGTAAAAGATAAGGATAGCTGAAGGTGCCTGTGGTTGTTTCTGCATCCTCTATTCTGTTTCTTTGAACTGCATGTCCATTTATTTTATTTTTTTTGCAATTACCATGTTATATTTATTACTCTGGTTGGACTATAATTTAAAGTCTCAACTTTTTGCTTTGTTACCCTGAATTGCTTTTGTTATTCTGTCTCTTCCTGTTCGTTATGAATCTTAGGATTGTTTCCCCAAAAACAGTGTAGGGAATGCAGTGAGAAATGTGAAGAATGCTGTTATTTTGATTAATATTGCATTAAATCTGTATATCATGATTGAGAGTATGAACATTTTGACAATATTGGTTCTGCCTATCCAGGCATAGGGGATATCTTTTCATTTTCTGATGTCCTCTTTGATCTCCTTTTTTAGAGTGCTGTAATATTCATTATAGAGGTGTTTCACTTCCTTGGTCAGGTTAATTCCTAAGTATTCAATTTTTCTTCAAACTATTGTAAATGGTATTGTTTTCCTAACTTCTTTCTCTGTGAGTTCATTATTGGTGTACCAGAAACACTATTGATTTTTGTGTTGACTGTACCAGTGTATCTAACTTCTTTTTGTTTTTGGTTTTTTGGGACAGCAACTTACTATGTAGTTTAGGCTGACCTTGCACTCATAGTAATCCTCCTGCCCCATCCTCCCAAGTCCTAGGATTAGAAGTGTGCATCACCATGTCAGTGTACTTGGTTATTAATTAAAGGAGTCTTTGGTGGAAGTTTTGAGATCTTCTATGTAGATGATTTTGTGGTATGTGAATAACGATAACTTGACTTTCATTACAAAATGTATCCCTTTTTTGGCCTGATTGCTCTGGCTAATGTTTTGAGCACTTTATTGAACAGTAGCGGTGATAGTGTATATCCTTGTCTTGTTCTTGATTTTACACTTGATCTTAGGCAAAAGGCCTAGAGGCAATGTTCTGATTTTAGAGGGAAAGCTTTCAGCTTTTCCCTCATTTAATATCTTGCTGGTGGTAGGTTTGTCATAAATGACTATTATCAGATTAATACACAATCTTCTATACCTATTTTTAAAGGGTTTTTATCAGAAATGGACATTGGATTTTGTTAAAGGCTTCTTCTACATTTATTATAACGATCATGTCATTTTTGTCCTTGCTTCTATTTGTGTGATGTTTTACATTGATTGGTTTGTGTATGTTGAACCATCTTTGCATCCCTGCAATGAAGGCTATTTGGTTATGATGATTTGGCTCAATGATTTGTTGCATTCTGTTTGCTAGAATCCAGAGGATACTGAGGATTTTCACAACTATGTTCGTTACAGAGATTGGTCTGTAATTTTTTTCTTTTATTTTTGTTGAGTCTTTTTCTGGTTTTGGAATCAAGGTGATAGTAACTGTCAGAAATGACCTTGGGAGTACTCCTTCCCTTTTGATGTCATTAAAGAGTTCGAAAAGTATTTGTGTTAGGTCTTCACTGAAGTTCTTGCAGAATTTAATGGTGAATTCATCAGATCCTGGGCTTTTCTTATATGTAGGTTTTAAAATTAGAGCTTCAATTTTATTGCCTGTTACTGGATTATTCAGGGTTTGAATATATTCTTGGTTCAGTTTTGGAAATTCATATGTATCCTGGAATCTATCCATTTTTTTCTGAATTTGATAATTATGATAATACAGGTTTTCAAAGTAATACTAATGATATTCTGGATTTCAGTGGTGTCCACTGTGACTTCTCCTTTTTCATTTCTAATTGCATTGATTTTTTAGAAGTATGATTTCTCCGCATTGTGCTGTTTTTCAAGATCTCTGTAATTTCTAGTTTACCTGTCGGCTCCCTCCAAAGTCCCAAAGACACACTTTTTTTACCTTCACCAATTTGATTTTTTCAAGTTTCTCCATTCTAGGTCCCAGAGAGGCTGTATTTTATTGCAGATGCTACTTCACCAGTTTTTCTCTTTGTTTTCATACCTTCTTGGAGTATATGCATGGGTGGGTACTCATTAATCTTCAAGTGTAAGTAAACTGTCCATTTTTTCCAGATTCTCCAATTTGTTGGAATATAAACTTTGAAAATAATTTGTAATGACCCTCTGTATTTCAGTGATGTCTGTTTTATTTTTATGTTTTTCATTTCTGATTTTATTAATTTGGATCTTTTACTTTTGGGTGAGAAGTTATCAATCTTGCTTATTTTTTCAAAAAACCAACTCTGAATTGTTGGTCCTTTGTACTGTTTTTCTTTAGTTTTAATTGTATTAATTTTTTCTCTGATCTTTATTATATTTTTCCTTCTACTGGTTGTTCCTATTTTTCTAGGGCCTTGAGATTCATCATTAGGTTGTTTATTTAGATCTGTTCTATTTCTCTAATGGAGGCACTCATAGCTGTAATTGTCCATCTTAGAATTGTCTTCATTGTGTCCCACAGATTCTAATATGTACTATTGCTAGTGTAGTTTGATTCTGGGAATTTTTAAATTTTTCCTTCATTTCTTCAGTGATCTATTGATCATTTAAGGGTATGTTATTCAGCTAGGTGTGATGGTGCATGCCTGTAATTCCCCAGCACTTAGGAAGTTGAGACAGGAAGATTGCTGTGAGTTCCAGGCCAGCCTGTGCTACATGATGAGCTCAAGGCCAGACAGAACTGCATGGCAAAGTCCTAGCTCAACCCCTACCCCTCCTCCACATATATTATTCAGTCTTCATATGTTTGTGTGGTTTCTTTTGTTGTTGATTTCCAGTTTTATTCCATTGTGGAATGATAGGAGGTATGAGGTTATTTCAATTTTTTTTATTTACTGAGACTTGCTTTATGGTTTAAAATGTGGTCTGTTTGGGGTAAGGTTTCATGGTATGCTAAAAAGGAAGTATATTCTGCTGAGATTGGATAAAACACTGTAGATACTGATCAAGTCCATTTGACATATAGTTATTTAATTCTGATATTTCTTTGTTAATTTTTTGTCTCATTGACAATTTATGATAGGGGGTACTGAATTCCCCCACTGTGATTTTCATGGGGTGTATCTGTCATTTCATGTCAAGTAGCATTTATTTTGTGAAGTTGGATGCATCACTGGTGCATGTATACTTACAATTATTGTCTCTTCATGAATTCGTCCATTTTCTAATATCTAGTGGCCTCCTTTGGCTCTTCTGCCCAGTTTCGTTTTGAACTCTACCTTGTCAGATAAAGGTTCGGCTTGAAGCTGCTTGGTGTATCTTTTCGGATCTTTTCATTTTCAGTCTGTGTATGTCTTTGAAGATGAGGTGTAGTTTTTGCAGACAAAATGTAGATGAGTCGTGTATTTTGACCCATTCTACCTATCCATATCTTTTAACTGGAAAGTTGAAACTATTTACATTGTATTACTGCAAAGTGTTTATTCATCGTCACTATGTTGTTTCTTTGGTATTTGATTCTTTTTCGTTGTTTATTCTTTTATCTTCTCTTCTGATGAGCTTTACTCTTTCCCCTTATCTCATGGTTGTTGTCTTCTTGGTCTCTGTTTAGGCTTCTCTGAAGTATTTTTCGCAATGCTGAGTTGGTGGTCATGAATTTCTCTGGTTTACACTTAACGCGGGAGGTCTTTATTTCTCTTCAATTTTGAAGGATATCTTTAGGCTACCTTAATATGAGTTGGCAATTATTTTCTTTCAAGGCTCAAAAATCTTCATTCCAATCCCTCTTGACCTTTAAGGTTTCCACTGAGAAATCTGCTGTTATTCGGATGAATTTGGCCTTTTTAAGTTATTTGGTGCGTTTTCTGCCTGAGCCTCTCATTACCACCATTCTCCCCTCAGATTCTATGAGATTAATTTTTTAGATCTCCCCATATAATTGAGATCATGCAATATTTGTTTTTTGAGACTGGCCTACTTAATATAATGTCTTCTAGCTCCACCCACGTGCTTGCAAATTACAGGATTTCTTTCTTTTTTTGGGGCAGAAAAATATTTTATTGTGTATCTATACACCACATTTCTTTATTTATCAACAGATGGGCACTTAGGCTGTCTCCATTTCTTGGCTATTATAAATTGTACTGAAATAAATATGGGAGTGCAGATGTCGCTTTGATATACTGATTTCATTTCCTTTGGGTATGTGCCCAGTAGTGGGATTGCTGCAACATGTGGTAGTGATGTTTTTAACTTTTTGAGGAACCTGTACACTGACTGTACTAAGTTACCTTCTCCCTACAGGTGTCACCGTTCTCTTTTCTCCACATCCTGGCCAGCACTGTTTTCTCGCTGAGGTTTTGAGGAACCTCCATAATATTGTACTGATTCCCCATTGAGAAAACAAGTGCTGGCAAGAATGGGGAGAAAAGAGGTGAATTCCTACCATCTTGCCTAGTGAAACTCTGTATTATCTCTAATGTTTTATCTAATAATTACTTTTTATTCTCCTTAATGGTTTGAGCAATCTTCCATTCTTACATCTGGTAATCTGAACAACGTAGTTGAAGATAACACTATGTAATATAACAACCACTGTTAATTCCTATCATTTTATTTTGAAACCCTGTATCACTTTTAATGTGCTTGCTTTGTTTTGTTTGTTTGTAATGTTGGTATGCTATATTGTTCTCTTTTTTTTTCTTTTACTACTCTCTTTAAAATAAAGAAGAATTGTACTAATTTTCATTCCCTTCAACAGTATGTAAGAATGCCTTCCTAGCAACTGACTTTTTTTATCCAACAAATCTTTGCCCATTTTAATGTCTCAAAGCATTTTTATTGTTTTCTTTACATGGTTTCATAGTTCTGAACCTTAAACTCAGTTCTAACCCATTTTGAGCTGATTTCTGTATTTGTTGGGTATCCACCTTCACCCTTCTGCATAAAGATATCCACTTTTCCTGGCACCAATTAATGAAGAGACTGTCCTTTTCCCAATAAGTGTTCTTAAACCTTTGTTGAAAATCATTAATGTTTTCTTGATTTTGACCTCAGGCAAGTCACTTAATCTATCAGAAAATACAGACATGTACATATACAGTTAAGTCTAGATAATAACCTATAAAAGTACATCTAGAAAGGAATATATTAAACCATGTAGCACCAGGTACATGAGCTATGGGTACTAAGTTATAATGAGATCAGAATGAAATATGATAACCTGGGGAAACTTGAAAAGAACAGATGGACCTTGAACTAGTAGCGAGATTGAGGATAAGGTAGGGGAAAGATTTGGTTATTCTAGATGAGATGACTGGCATGCTCAGAGATAGAGATGAAAATGAACCTGATGTCTGTGGGAAAATAGTTAACTAGGAAGATTAAGTCTTATGTATAGCTAATAGAACAGTAGTTAATTGTGTTAACAGAATCACACAATTGATGTGGTAATGTGCAAATTATTAATAATAAATACACTGGTGCCTCAATTCACAAACTCACCTCTCTCCACCACTCTGGTCACAAACCAGACTGAGCACTCACCAAGTCAGACTGTATGTGCACTATGACGCTGCAAATTGCAGTATGGCTGAGTCTAAGTTTTCTCGAGATTTAGAATAGAATTACTGCCCTACAGGGATATCTTCTTTCTAGGAGTCTGTTTATAGGCAGAAAATTTTTACCTGAATACAAAGGCAGTGTGAACACATTGTGAACCTAGGAAGTTCATCAGCTTGAGATTACACATCCAAATAATAAAAGTACCTAATGCAGATTGATCATGTTTTCATATGATCTATGTTTTTATAAGGTCTATATGAGATTTCCCTGGAGAGAATAGATAACTTCTGGGAAGTACTATGAAGGAAGTAACTCCCTCTATAAAAGTTCTCTAAGATCTTTCACAGAATTAGAAGTTTCGGTAATTATGACATTCTTTTGACCAAGGGATTATCTCTATTAGACCTCTATTAAAACATTTGTTCTTAAATAGAGTAGACAAGTATGTAAGAATAAAAATCTCTCTTATGTTAACATTAGCTTTTAATTATTAACTAATATTTAATTCCTTCTGTGAGTATACCTTATAATTGATCTTCTCTTTTATATGTATAAATGAGAGTTAAATACATAGGTACATCAGGAGAGTACTTAATGCAAATTGCCCTGTACTATATCATTTTTAAATAAACATTTCAGGTATCTATACTGATTTAAATTATAGTTCATTATGTAGAATTTGATTATTTCTAAACTGAAAGTATTTTCTCTTGGCAGAGGTTAATGAACTTGCAAAAGCCTTAGACCAAGTCACCAACGAAAAAATTGATGTTGATGCTGGTGAACATATACTGAAAGGCTTGGGGATTCATTTTCCAGAGGAAGAATTACAGGAGATGATCTCATCCATTTCTGTAGATAGTAGGTATCGTCTTTTCTGCGTCACTTATTACCCCTAAAGCTGTGTTCACCTTCACTCATAAGTCCGCAGAGTTACATGACTAGGAATCAAATGTAGTAGTTCAGCAGCACTGGATGACCCCTTTTATGGTCATTTGTGAATTTGCTCTGGATGATCCTCTCATTGAATATCCTAGGTAAGTATAATCTTCCTCTCTTTTTCTATTTCTTTGTCTCCTGAGGGTTGAATTACAGGTTCTTATTGGTCTGAAGCTGTCTCAAGTCCACAAAACAAAGGCCTAATCCTGTGTGGTTATGTGCACAATCAGTGTGATTTTCTCAGAATCATCAAGGAGCTATACTGGTGTTTTTGGAATCCTGCCAGTGAAATACTTATTTTTCACCTGAAGCCTTGTGTTTTCTTCCTAAATCCTACATATATGATGAATAGAAAACAAAGGACTTATACTTTTTGTCAATATGTATTTGCTTATAAATATAAGATTCTTTATATATAATTGTTGAGTTTGGTTGATGATACTTATCTTTTTTTACATTTTTATTTTAAAGAGAAAATATAAAACAGAATTTCATAACAAGAAAATAGGAGAGTAACAATGTTTAGTACAGTGCATGTTGTTTTTTATTTTAAAGAGAAAAAACAATAAAAACAATGATACAGAGATTCAAAACAAGATAATGGGAGATTCACAATGATTAATATATTGCATATTGTTATCTTCAAAGTAGTTGCTCAGATTAGGAGATATAGGCGTGCAAAATTGATCAAACAATACAACCACAAACCTTTCTTTTTAATGAACTAATAGAAATTGGTAGTACATTTATCTTAGATATCATACATATATATGTTTTATTTTTCTTTTCCCTTCCTTTTTTCTCCTTCCCCACATCCCAGTTGTTCTTTCCTTTTGAGCAGTTTCTTCTCCTTTTGCAATATCTATTGTAATTTTTTATCTCATTTACTCTTAATTGCTCACACTAGGGAGACAATACAGTGTTCACACATGGAAGTCTGATTTATTTCACTTATGAGTATAGTTTCATCCATTTACCTATAAAAGCCTCACATTTGTCCTGCTTTACAGCTCAGTAATACTCTATTGTATAAAAATACCACATCTTTTTTATCCATTCCTTGGTTGATGGGCATTTGGGGTGTTTCCAGGATTCAACTATTACAAATTGTGCTGCTGCAATCATGGGTGCACATGTATCACTGTGGTATGATGTCTTTAATTCTTCTGAAGAAATACTCAGAAGGGGATTAGCTGGGTGGAATGGGACCTCCAATCATAATTTTTTGAGGAATTTCCAAACTGATTTCCACACTGTTTGCACCAGTCTACACTCACATGAACAGTCCAGAAGTGTTCCTTTTCCCTCACAGCCCCACCAACATTTGTTATTGGTTGATTTTTTGATGATAGCCATTCTTTCTGGGGTGAGATAGAATATCGGTGTTGTTTTAATTTGCATTTCTTGAATGACCAGTGATGTTGAACACTTTTTCAAATATTTATTTGTCATTTGTATTTCTTTATCTGAGAAGTATGTATTCATCTCAGATGCCCATTTTTGGACTGAGTCTTTGAATTTGGGGGGCCTGATTTTTTAATTCTTTATATGTTCTACATAGAAGTCCTTCGTCTGAGGGACAAAAGATACAGGAAGGGAAGAGATAGTGTTTACTCACATGAAAGTATGATAAATTCAAGAGATAGTTGAGGAAAGAGAAAAAGAGAATCAGTAGAAGAAAACAAAAAGAAATGTAAGAAATCTAAACAGTGAAAAAAAAAGGAAGACAGAGAAAAAGAAAGAAGGATAAAAAAGGGACCAGAAAAAAAGAAAAAAATGACAAATAAAAAAAATGAGTAAAAGAACCCCAAAACAGAAATAACCACAAAGCACAAAACAAGACAAAAAGCCATCCATACAAGAACAGGGTAGCCAATCAGACAAAGAAGGGAGAATAAAAGTAGTAAAATTGCTCTTGTGTTCACAGTTCTGCTGTAGTGTGGAAGATAGATCCCAGAAGTGTGCTGTGTACTCCAGCCAAGTTTGCCATGGGTTTGTGCTGGGTATGGAGCTGATCTTGCCTCTTGATATGGGGGCTGGTCTGGTCTTCCATTGGTAGAGTTCTCCAGGGTCCTTTGCTATAGTATGGTGGACCCACTCACTCCTATTCTGTGTGTCTGTGTGCTGAAACTCAACTTGGATTCACCTAACTTACCAACTGCTGGCTCCTCACTACTGCTTCAAACTTTTCCATGCTTCTGGTCTTGTCAGGACCTTCATGTATACCTGTGCC
Organism: Chinchilla lanigera; assembly: GCF_000276665.1. Lineage (NCBI taxonomy): Eukaryota > Metazoa > Chordata > Mammalia > Rodentia > Chinchillidae > Chinchilla > Chinchilla lanigera. Next base: position 9,626,960 of record NW_004955478.1, on the reverse strand, counting down.
AGGGTCTGGTCTCACTAGACACACCCATGTGCCCTTGCTAGGGCCTGGCCTGGTTCTACTGATTGCACCGCCTGACACAAGCATGTGTGTGCCATGCCTGGTTCCACCTGGTCTGGTCTTGCTGATTGCTCTGCCTGCTGCCCAGAGTGTGAGCCTGTGCCCAGGTACACCCAGCCTGGTCCCCGATACTTATCTTCTGATGGATAAATTATCTTCCATGAAAATACAGGCAGTTACGGAGGACTCATAATGCTGAAAAATCAAAAGAATATATCCAACAGGAAGTACGCCAGAACCATGGTCCTGATTGGTCAAGGCATGGGTAGAATCCATGTAAAAAGCTCCTTAGCTCAGTAGCAAGAAAGACTACGAGTCACCGTGATCAGGCTGCTTCCCATAGTTATTCTGAGTTGTTGCATAGCAGAATCAGAGTTAGAAAAACTCAGGAATAACTTTGGTTTTGAGAGTTAAGTAAGCATGTATATCTTTTGTATCTTTTTGATAAAAGACCGTTCACTCCCCCTTTTTTTTTTTATCATTTTCAGAAGATGGGCAGGTAGATTTAAAGGATTATCTGAATGGATTGATGCAAACATCATATTTTACTAAAGGTTCAAGTAAGTGAGGATTTTTTAATGATAAAAATTTTGAGTGAAATTGTTTAGTTCTCATTATATGCATTTGTGTAGTTTTCTAATGCTATAAAATAAGTCATATATATATTTAACAGATGTACTTTGGGTGAAGAATCAAAAGAGCATCCTCATCAAACATTCTTTACTTTTGTTTTCTGGAATTATGGTATATTTCTCATCACTTAAAAAGTGCAAATACACAAAATTTGTCTATATGATACATCCCAGTGTCCAAGTTTGTGAGCTAAGAAGGTTGCCCATAAGTTCACAACTAGCCATTTTATTGCAATCCTGTAGGAATAAGATCATTGTTCCTTCCTCTTTCCCGCATTATCCTTCCTAGTATTTATGAGTATTAAAATGAGACTTTTATGAGAAGATTAAGTGATGAAACATAGTGTTCCTCAAAGTTTAGGCTTTTTGAGACTTGGACAGTAAATTCAGAGCTGTTTTGTGTTTCCTGGGTATGCTTGGAACAGTGTGGTTTTTTTTTTTTTTTTTGAGAAGTCAAATAGATTAATTTTCTGAATTTTTTCCAAAATTGAAACAGAAGTAAATTCAAAAGTCTCAACTTATTTAGCTGCAAAGTATAATTATTTTTCATAGCATAGTACTATATTTAACATGAGGTCATTGCAGTGTATATTTTTAATAGACAAAATATTTTATTTTTAATTTTTGGTTTTCCAAATAAGGCCTATAAGACTTTCATAGGTATATGGTTCATAAACTTAACCTCTTCAGAGTTAATGTTTTGATATGATAGTATTTATTGCAATATGACACCTAAATTGTTTTGTACTTGAAAGAATAACTTACAAATAGTAATTTCAAAAATAAAGATTGCCTTTTTGATTTTAATACATTAGTACTACCTTTCTATTATTTGGGAGACATTTTTACACATAAAAGTGAAAAAACTGATTATAGTTGCTTCAAATTATGACCAGTGATCCAACTTTTGGCAAGAGAATTACTTTTGGGGTTAGTTACCATATCTTTAAATAATTTCCCACTCTCAGGCATGGTAGAGAACAGTATAAGCAGATGTTCTGAGACTTTTTTCTGTAATAATTATTAAATCTCAAATTTACATATCTTTAGTGACTCAATTGTAACAGTTAAATATCCTGCCTATGAAATCATTACCTTGACCTTCAAACTTGGCTTCACATTTAATAACTGTGCATTGTCAGACAGACTAGCCTCCCAAGATTAGGTTTTCTTATGTGTTAAATAAAGGAGAAATTTACACTGAATTCACAGAGTTTTTGTGAAAGTAAATGGCATAGTTCATAGCAAGCTCAGACATGATAATTAATGAGTGGTAGAAACAGCTACTTTATTATTATAATTTTGAACTTTCTAAACATATTTGAACATTTTGAAAACTTGTTACAGCATGTATATTTTTTGCATATAGAAATAAAAGATGCCTTGAAAGTTCTGGCCTCCATTAGAAATAACGGAGCCAAGCCTGATGACTTAGCCTCCATGATAAAAAACACAGGTGTTCCATTACCCCAAGATACTATTCAAAGAGCACTGAAAGATGTGGCCCCCAGGGGTAAGTATTTAATATGTTTCTCTGAATCATTTACCTTTGCTAACAGTAATCTGTTTAAACGGTTTAAGGGTTCTTAAAAGGTTTATCAGTTCCATAACTATCCAAGGCTTTCTTCTGCCTGCTACCTAGTGGCATTCTAGTTATTGTCAGCTGTGTTCTAATTACTTTTAGTAGCAACATACAGAAGAGTTTTACAGGAGACGAGTGTGTGCCTGTGTCTGAATAATCTACATACATGTCTTTCTGACTAATACATGTCTCTATATTTCAAAACCCAGTTGTCTTAGCTAGTTTTTTTCATTGCTCAGACAAAATACCCAACACCCAAAGTTAAGGGAGAAAAAGGTTTATTTGGCTTATAGTTTATAGAGGTTTCAGTCAATAGTCGGCTAGTTCCAAGATGGGGTGGCATAGTAGACAAGCATCACAGAAGAGAAATAGTTCATGGTAGGCAGAAGGTAACAAAGCAAGCATGGGGCCTTAGCAGCCTTTTCCTACCCCTTTTGTATTCTATCTAGGCTACCAGGATTAGGGTAGTTCCAAACCAACCAGTGGACTGTTTTAGTAATCACACACCCTTAATTCCAGCATCACACACTGTAGTTCAGTCATCTCTGAAAAAGCCCCACCTATGACCACGTGAGGCTTTGGAGGGAAATCTAGACACAAACCATAACATTCCACCCCTGGCCCCTTAAAAACTCATGTATATCTCTTTATGCAAAAAATAGTTAGTCCAACTCCAAGAGTTGCCAAAGTCCTAACGGTTTCAGCATCACTGAAAAGTCCAAGTTCAAAGTCTCCTCTGAGATTTAAGGCAAACTTAGCTGTGAGCCTGTGTCAGTCAGGGTTTACTAGAGAAACAGATATAACACTAGATATACAAAAGTACAAGAAATTACAAGTTTGGTTTACAATGGTCAGCCACAGAGTTGGATGAGGAACTGTGCAGAAGGTATCTGCATGCTGGAGATTGAAGAGCCCAGCCCCAGGCCTAGGGCTCACTGCAGTGTCCATGCAAGTCCGTATCAGGAGGCTGATGGGTCTGTGGCAGAATGCTGGAGAATCTATGCCGAAGGCCAGAGAGCCTACACCAGAAGGCTGAAGAGTCCCAGGCGGAAGCTGAACAGTCTGCACCAGAAGCCAGGAGATGACCAAGCTGAAGGCAAAGACTGGAGCTCCTCCAAAGAACCAAGAGCAGCCAGTCCTTCCTCAATTCCCTTTTTTATGCAGCCTATCTGCCCTGGGGGGAGCGTGGAGGTGGTCCTCCACACCCACACCCCCTGCATGCCTTCCTCTTGCGTAGGCTCAGGATGAATACAAAGTAAACACCCTGGCTCCCTGCTGAGTCACTTAGCCAAACCTCTAGACTCCCCAAGTTGACACAATGTATCAACCATAACAGAGCCTCTGTTCAAATGGAAAAAGTTAACCATTTCCAACATAGATGGCATGAGGTAAACATTACTATTCCAAAAGTTACAAACAGGTGGATAGCAAGGAATGGGAACAAAGGAAGACCAAAATCCAGCAGGGCAAACATTAAATCCCACAGTTCCCCTTTCAACATCCCCAGAAATCTGTGGCTTGGATGACTCTGCCCCTATGCCACTACATGTGGTTGTAGCTCCCATGGCTTCTCTCTGGGGTCAGCTCTGCTCCCTCCTTGCAGTTTTTTTTTTTTCCCAGATGATCCACGTTCCTGGATTCTCCAAACATCTGGGATCTCTACAGCGTCTTCACCTCCACACTCACAGCATCACATGATGCCCTTTCAGGGCTACACTGCCTAGCCCTCCAGGCTTTCTTCTAAAATCTTGGTGGAAGTCTTCCTGACCCTCACCACTCTTGCATTCGGCATGCATCTAAAACCAGCACCATGTGGATGAAGCCAGAGTTTGCACCAGCTGAAGCAGTAACGGAGCTTCTTCTTTTCTTGGCTGTAGGGGGTCCAGTGCCTATGAACCAAATCCTGAGGAACAACTTCCCTAGGCTGCTGCCATTTTGGAACATGGTCCTGTGGGGTTCTTATTTTCAAAACAGTCTTTCACTTTTGCAATTTTTTTTTTCCCCCTCCGGTACCGGGAACTGAACTCACGACCTTGCGCTTGCCAGGCAAGCGCTTTTGCCGCTGAGCTAAATCCCCAGCCCCTACTTTTGCAATTTTGAGGCTGCAGATGGTGAAGTCCTGCAGGTTCTTGTGATGCCCTAAGGCCATCTTTATGATTCTTCTGTCCCTTCTCAGCAATCAGGTTCTCTTCTCTATTTTTGCAGTCCACAGTTTTACAGGGGCTTCCTTTCTAGCCAAATCCACAACATTTTAAATCATTCTGCTGCACCTTTTCCTCTTGATTCTGAACATAGATATGGCTAAAAACCACCAACATTAGCCATGCTACTGCCTCGACATAAGAGTGCTTTGAAATTTCTTCTGCAAGATTAATTAGTCTGTCACCCTTAGACTCAGTCTCAGGCTCAGACATGAGCAAAATGTAGACAAACTTTTTGCCAAGTCATAACACACATCGTCTGGGGTCCAACAACCAATGCATTCTTTCTTGCCAGTGTAAACCTCCCAAGCCTGGACTTTACCAGCAGCACTTCTAGCAGCATGCTGGTCTTCTGAGCTCTGACTAGAATCTCCCATCAAGTATAGACTCAACCATTCCAGGGCTGTTTTATCAAGTGGAGTCTCTGAACCTTTCCAAGCTTTTTCCACAGCTAGTTCCAAAGGTTCCAGAACCACATGGTCAGGTACAGTCACAACAGGGACCCCACTTCTCTGGTATAAAATTTTGTCTTATATTGTTTTCTCTCATTGCTGAGCCCATGCATAACCTCAATCCTTGCTACCATGGCCACCGTGTTCATGAACCCATTGGGCAATGACCAGGGTGGCTGAAGAAGGAGGTTGACCACTATCAGCAGAACAAGTCATGATATCCACACAATTGTTATAGTTCTCTTCTGCTGATACCACTTTTTGGTGAGTGTTTACATGAGAAACAAATATTTTTTAAAATTTATTTTAAAAATAAAAGAGAGAAAACATATTAACAAACAGACATCCATTTATAAAATAGCGTAAGAACAGTACAAGCAATACTGAATTACAGACAAAGTGGTGGGAAATTAACAATGGTTGTTGTATTACATATAGATATCTTCAAAGTGGTTTCTCAGGAAGACAAATAGAGACATGCAAGATTGATTAAATAAGTAATCATTAACTGTTCCTTTCAGTAAAGCAATAGAAGTCAGTAGTCCAACTATGTTAGCTATCCTGTATATACATACATACATAAATCTTTTCTCTTTTCCCTCATCCCAGTTGCTCTTTACTTTTGAGCATTTTCCTTTCAGAGGAACAAATATTTTTACATTTTTACCCATATGAAGAGGCCTATCCACATACCTCTTCCTCAGATATCTTTGTTAGTTATTTTCCAGTTATGTACCTTCCAAGTTCCTGACCATCCAGCCAGACCATTGGCTACACCCCATGAATCAGTATATAGTCTCACATCTGGCCATTTCTCCTTCCAGGCAAAAAGTACTACCAGGTGCACTGTCCAATGTTCTGCCCACTGTGAAGATTTTCTTTCACTGCTGTCCTTCAGGGATGTCCTGAGAAGGGGCTGTAATGCTCCAGCTGTCCACTTGCAGTTGGTGCTCGCATATTGTGCAGAATCATAAGCCAGGTCCTAGCCTTCTCTCCCTCTGACAGCTGATCATATTGTATGCCCTATGAGGCCAGAGGTGCATGCTGGAAAGTAGAAGTGAATATAGCTGGAATAGAAGCCCTGAGTATCTGGGCAACTTCTTCATGTAATTTACTCATACCCTCTGGACCTGCTCTGGCTTGATCACCTGTATACCTTTTCCATTTAATGATTAACTGTAACTGTTGCATGTCCAACCTTATGACTTGGTGGATCAGATAATACCCAGCTAATGATAGGCAGCTCAGGCCAAATGGTAATCTGGTGTCCCATGTCAAGCATTGAGTTTCCACTAAGACCCAGTAGCAGGTCAAGAGCTGTTCTCCAAAGGGAGAGTAGTTGTCTGCAGATTGTGGCAAGAGCCTTGCTCCAAAACCCCAAGGGTCTCCACTACAATTCACATGTGGGGGCCTGCTAGAGATTCCAAACAGCGTGTCTACCTGCACCTGTCTTTCTGACTGAATGCATGTTTCTATATTTTGAAACCTAATCTATAAATTATTTTTCAATGTAGCAATTATAGCTGTCTATTTCTTATATCTGATCTTTTACTTTTCCTGTGTTCTCAGATATATGTTTTTCTTTCAGAGGATGGGACAGTGAATTTAAAAGAGTTCATGGACAATTTGGTCAATTCACCACTTTCATCTGCTCCTAAAAGTAAGAATTTTTTTTGAATGAAGGTAGATAATGCTATGTAAGTTGTAGGTCTCTTGGGAAAACCCCACACAGGCTATTGAGACAATCTTAAGGTTATTTAATATTGTAATTTTGTGATACTTTTTACCATACATACCTAATGTGTAGCACAACTAAAAATAAATTATGGTCCTTAAAGATTATTAGTTATCTTTTCTAGTCTGGGGACCAGAGTCTTGATTACAATTGTATTTCACCAAGAACCTTATGAATGTAAAAATAATATTACTTAAAAATGAGTCAACAGTTAGAATTATGCTATTGCACGTACTTCAATTTTACTGAAGTATATTTTTATGAATCATTAGCATATGATAAATAGTAGTTCCTGATATTAATTTATAACTTTTCTTTACTAAAAAAGTTGGTGAAAACTTTTATAGTTAACTAGAATTTTTGTTTATATTTGGGTTTCTCTTCTTTTGTTATTTGAACTTTTAAAACTGTTGTATTGCCTTTAAAATATATTTCCAAATGCATGAATAGCTCAATAGGAACAAGGACAAATATACTAACAGGGCAATTTAAAGAATAATTACTCCTAGTTAAAATTTGGGTGAAGCATGCTAAACTCTGAACTCAGAATTTAAGGCCCTGGGTTCATCTCCAGTACACACACACACACACACACACACACACACACACACACACACACGATGAATCAAATGTTCAGTCTTACTACTTAATAAGGAAGGAAAAGGTATGTTTTTAAAAAATGTTCAATTATTTTACAGCTATGAAATTGTTAATGATTTGAGCATAATTCTTATCATGTAACAATGATATTGGGATTAAGTGCAGTGGTTAAGAGAATGGTCTCCAAAATCATGCAGACTAGATAAGAATTCCACTTGTTCAAGTTAAGTTTCACGACCTCGATCAAGTCGTTATCCTCACTGAGCGTTGATTTTCCCATCTGTAAGATGAGGAGTAACAATATGAGCTTAGGTTTCATTGGTTGTTTCTCTGTAGGCGTCCCTCTTCTTTGCAGTTTCTCCTTATAAACTAACTCAAAGTTTAATTGTAGCATGTCAGTTATAACATTAAGAATATTTTTATAGTGTTAAGGATGGCTTTTGCTTTGATATACATCATACTGCTGTAATATCAGTGTTTTCTGATGAGCTATCCTGTCTTGCACTTACAGTACTGAAAAGAAGAGAATGTTTTATATTTTGTACTTTTAGATAGGAAGGATAATTCTGACTTCAAGCTGAAATTGCCACTTCTTTTTTTATTAATTTCTTTTTTATTTAAAAGAGAAAAACAATTAAAATGATAGAGAATTTCAAAACAAAATGATAGGAAATTAACAATGGTTATTATATTGCGTATTGTTATCTTCAAATTTCTAATTCATATCATGCTATACATTTTGAAAGGTTCTCTAGGGTTGCAAAAGCTTAAGGTTCTTCTTTGAGCCATTTCTCCCCGCTGTTTGATAGGCATCCCATGTAAAGTGCTGACAAATCAAAATTATTTATGGAGAGTTATTTTTGTAGAAATCGCTTCTTTGGAAGCACTCCTGAATACTGTAACATGCTTCATCTGTTTTTGATGAAACATTAACAACAACCATATGAAAAGTGTTACCATATGTTCTGAAGATGCTGTCCATTGTGTTATGTAGTGGTAAATATGAGAAATAACTTTTAAAATTTAACATCAGGAAAAGTTTCTCTCCTCAAAACCCCATGTGCTTCTTTGTACAGATAATTACCCAAATTCCCTTTTATGCCTTAGCAACTGGAATGTCAGAACTGTATTTAATATTTAGCCACTGTTTCTTCTGTTGGCTTTGTTTTTTTACTACCTTATGTTTTTAAAAATTATTTCCATTTTTATTTTGAATGTACTAAGTTTTCACTGAGTAATTTGTTATTTCATCTCATAAATGTTGATATGCTTTGTTTTCACTGTGATTTAGTTTGAGACATAACCTGTTTTTCCCCCCAGTAAATTCTTTGATTTATAGACCATTTGGAAGTTTGTCATTTGATTTCTAAATATTTGGGCTTTGTAAAGTTATTTTATTGTTACTTGTAATTTAATTCCAATGTGGTCAGAGAACATATTGTTGCATAATTTCAGTATTTTCCAACTTACTGGTACTTGTGTTATTGCCCCACATATTTTTTTAGTGAATGTACTGTATGTTTGAAAACAATGTGTATTTTACAAAGACTGTAGCATTTTAGAAATATGAAGTAAAGTAAGGTGACTGTTTTCTCAGTCTCTATTTGTACTGCATTTTTAAGTCATTCTGTCAACTGCTGAGAGAGACGTACTAAAATTTCCAATTGTGATTATTGTATTTTCCATTTTCCCTTAAATTTTGTGAATTTTGTTCAGTGTAGTTTTAGGCTTTCTTATTTAGTGCATATACTTTATAATTGTTATGACTTCCTGATGAACTGGCTGGCAGAGAACACTGCATTTATCCTTTTGGGGAAAAATCACTTTCTCAGAGTGCAATCTGAAAATTGACTCCACATTTTATAACTACATGATACCTTACGTACCAAATGTTAAATATCACCTCCTACCTATTCTAATGCTAGTAACAACTCATGTTCAATGTATATGGCCTCCACTTGGTCAAAAGTTCTTATTGTTTATAGTTATATCCCCTGAAAAATGACCAAGGGAGCATGCTTCTATTTCTTTTTTATCCTAATTTTTGGTACATTTCAGATATAATGTAAATAATAGTGTGATATAATGATCACATTCATCATAGGAGATCTGTACCTGTACATGATATGTCTTGCTTCTTTTTTTTCCCCATTTCCCCTCCCTTTAACCCCTCTTCCCCTCATTATTACAAAAGCTTTGTTTCCGTTTTTTCCTTTTCTCATTTTTTCTTTTCCCTTCCTTACTTTATCCCCTTCCCATTTGAACATTTATTCCTACTTCACAATATCTGTTATACATTTTGGTCCTTAATTACACTTTTGATTTCTCACACCAGAGAAGCAGTGCAATATTTACACACGTGTGCCCTGTTTATTTTACTTAAGAGTATGGTCTCGTGGTGCATCCATTTACCTAGAGTTATTTCCAAGTTTATCCTTTTTCATGGCTAAGTACTCTGTTGTATAAAAGATACACATCTTCTTTATCCATTCATTGGTTAATGGGTATTTGGGCATTCTATTTCTGACAGAATAACTTTGCATGCATCTGAATACATGGCATAAATCTCACTGAAATTGAATATAATAACAAAGATACAGCTGGTATATTTCATAATTGAAATTCATTAGTATTTACTGTTCTCATAGTTTTTATCATTTTCATCTTTCTCTTAGGTGATAAAGTTGAGGACCACAACCTAGATATTTTTCTAGGAAACATGAGGATGGAGATGTCAGGTAAAGAATTTTGTGAAATTCTGAAACTATCCATCAATTGAAGGTAACATATGCATAGGCATGGCATACATCTTCTGTAGTCTGCGGTCTTTTTAAAATGACAATATTTCGATATGAAAATCATATAGAAAGAGCCATAGAAATAATTTAAAAGTAATAAAAATTATTTTAAATGCTCTCCTTAAGAATAAATTTTATGGTTTTTGAAAGTTTAATTTGGGGAATACAGGAGAAATAAGGATATATATTCACTATTTCAGCCCTTTACAAGTAAGCATATATTTATAGAAAGACTTTGGTAGTTCTTATCTCTGTTACTGATTCAGTACACTCAGTATGTTCTATGTGTCAGACACTGAGAATATAGGATTTTATAAAACATCATTTTGATTCTCCAGAAGATTGTAATCTAGTAGGAAAGCAGAATGACCATGCTATACCCCTAACAGTTGACTAGAAATAGAAGTGATTTCCCAAGGTGCAGAGGAAATGAAAAAACACCAGAAAATGCTTCAGCAGGTTTGATTTTGTGCTGCGACCACCGTTACATTTATCCAGTCAAATATATCAAGAAGGAATTGACACACAACCTCCTGCTGGCTGGAAGTTCAGGGAGGGCAGCTGGCCAAGAGTCTCTAGTGGGGTGCACCAGCCCAGAAAAATGAGACCTAGCCCGGAAGGAAGGAAGGAAGGAAGGAAGGAAGGAAGGAAGGAAGGAAGGAAGGAAGGAAGGAAGGAAGGGAGGGAGGGAGGGAGGGAGGGAGGAAGGAAGGACATAGCTCAGCCAAGGTGGGAGAGATGGTCATCTAATATCTAAGCCTAATAATTTAATAGTACAATTGATATACCAACAGCAGGGTATAAACTTCTACTTGCCAACAGGAGGAAGTGCTCAGTTGTGTGACAAGAAGATATAGAGGCAAAAACAAAACAAGAAAAAAAGAGTAGGATCTAGATTCCTTGGATTCACTAATACTGAAAATTGCCACCATATGAATTTGAATACCAAACTGAAGGAGATCTGTGAGGCTTTAGTGCCAGCAGCAGTCTGTTTAGATTCCGGTCTGCGCTCGTCGGAGCATCAGGTGCTGAGCGGTGACTGTCTTCGCTGGCACTTGATCCTGCAGTTGGCCTTCGCGGCTTCGCCTCTTGGCATGGCTGCCCATCTGCCTTTTGGATTTTGACTCTCTTCTCACTGACCTGTCCTCCTCTCACTGCATCATAGAAAACGTTTCGCCATTCTTTCATGCCATTCTGGGGATGTGGAGAGCTCGGAGACTGTCAAAGACCTTCCTTCTTAGACACCAGTGCATCCAGTTCTCTACTCCTTTCATGCCATGGTTTCTCAAAAACTTCTGTGCAGGGTCCTTGTAGGGTTCCTAATGGACTGTAAGACGGAAGTCTCACTTTTCTTGGTTTACGTACAAATATTAGAAGGGACAGCTCACTACAACTGATTACTTGAAAGTTTTACTTTTGATAGATAATAAGGAAAAAAGGTATATGCCTATTCTTCCTTACATTAGAGGGATAGACATGTCTTCTCTCCGTCATCTAAAATGGAACTCATATTGAGTTCTGAAAGAAACTGAAAAACTTGAATACTGATTTGTCGGTGTCTGTTATGCATTTCAGCAGTGTCTTGTTTTGCAATCAATTCATTATCTCCCAGAAAGGAGAATCTTCATTAATGATTCTTGAGAAGTTCTCCACTTCCATGTTTTACATTTATTAAGAATTAAATGAGGCCGTATTTTGGACCAGTATATAAACATCTCAAAATTACTATGCTTGACATTAATGATTTTGTAAGTTTCACAGTACATATGATTTACTTGCATGATCTAATTAGTCCCTTATTTTATAGCTGATAGTAAAGTGGAGAAGAATTGGACAAAAGATAGGAAGGCATCTATAGATGAGTGAAAGCTTGTTAATTCATTAATAATTCACTGAATAAGTAGGCAGTGCTAGACATTATGATAAGGGTTAGAAAGATGAATAAGTAAAATGAACTTTTTAAATTTATATACTATCTGTGGTAATATTCTTTTTATATATTTTTAAACAACATATTTTATTTAGCAAATAGCATATTTATTTTAAGATAGCCACTTTATTTCTTAGATACTAGTTTAATAGCTTTCCTTCCATTTACCAGATTTTTCATATGCTTATTTCTTATTACCCTTCATTTCTTTTGGCTGCATCTGATAAAATAATGATACTGTACTTTTGAAGTAATAAGCTATTTATTATTTTTTACATCTTGTGATTATTTTGGCAAGTTAGAAATAACAAAATTATAGGTGTTAATGAAACATATACCTTAAATAATTACTTTAACTTAATAAGTAAAGATGATAATGTTGGGAATTTAAGTAAAATAGAACAAACTGTTAAAGACTTTTTTCATTATAATTACTTAATTTAGTTTCTTCAGTGACATAATTAATTAATTAACCAATATATTGTACTTATTTTAATGAAGTAGAGAGTCACACTATAAAGGGCAATAAAGGACAGGAATGGTTTCCTTTATTTCACCCAACATGTAGGACGTATAACACATAGCCCACACTGTTATATGATTTGGTATTTTCCTTAATTTCACCATGCTTTATTTCCCAAGGAGGAAAGAGTGACATCAGTAATATGGATACTGTTCTGAAAAACACAGATATGAAACTTACAGAAGAACAACAGCAGAACCTAGAACGCTTACCAGCTACCGGTAAGGCTTTAAAATATCTCATCATGGTTGTTAATGCTGCTCAGTTAGTTTGGAGGTATTTCTGTGAGAGTTTCTGACACTAATTTGAATTATCTTGGTTAGCTCTTTTTAAAATTATTTTCATACATCACAAAAGTCTGGCTACTTATTTGATAGGCTGAGAGATAGTAAACTTAGATATTAGTAATGTCATAGATTTTTATAAATTGTCCTAATACCATCTTTTTTCTCACTCCCATCTTTCTTTTTTCCCTGTATTTCTGCCTGTCCTTCTCCTGCCTTTTTTTTTCTTTTCTGTTCTCTTCCTCTTACCTTCTTCCTCTACTTTTTCCTTATTCGTTCTTCAGTTGATAGATATTTAAGTTACTACCGTTTCATGGCTATTGTGGATAATTCTGCACTAACAGGAGTGCAGATATATCTTTAACAAACTAATTTCATTTCCTTTGGATATATACCCACTAGTTGAATTGTTGTACCATATGATAGTCATATTTTTAAGTTTTTGAAGAATTTCTATACTGTTTTCCACAGTAGCTCATCTAATTTACATTCTCATGAATAGCATACATGAGGCCCTAGGTTCAGTCCTCAGCACCACACACACACACACACACACACACACACACACACACACACCCAGCAGAGTAGAAAAAAAGCACTGATTTTCATGGACACATTTACTTTGAAAGAAACTTCAAGGAGCGTACCAAAGAAGTGTGAAAAATAACAAGTGAATTTAGCAAAGAAAAATGGTCGTTAGCCAATTATCACAAGCCACTGATGCGTAATTATGCAGAACTATTTCTGTGTTGGCTTCTTGTATTCTATTTAAATTTTACTTTTTGCAGTGATCAGGATGAACCCAGGGCTTTCAGTATTCCAGCCAAAGGCTCTACTTACTAAGCGACACCCCCATCCTGTCTGTCTTCTATTGGACAATTTTCCTTTTCTCTATGACAGTAAAGCACAGTATTTTCATACCTCTAAATTATTTCACAAATGAGAACTTTTTGTTATTTGGTTTTTATGTCCTTAAGGAAAAAATTGAGTTTTGTAACTGGCACAACTTCCTGGAATGATACAGGGATTGAGTTTACAAATAAGGAGCAGGAAAACCAAGTAATCATTTCCCACCCAGTGGATAGCATTTCAGTTATTTTGTTGCTTCTTTGAACAGGGCTTTTATTTTAAACTATATTTTATTAGTGTTTATTAATTTTACAAGATATTAGGTTTCAATGTGGTATTTTTATAAATACATATAACATATTTTGACCATATCCAACCCCATTGTTGTCACTTACAATCCCTTGACCCCAACTCTTATCCCTTCTTGCCCAGTAATAGTCCAAGCAGGGCTGTTAGACTCAACTATAGGAAATATTGATATTGTAGTACTCTATTTAACATCTATATTTGTTTTCCTGAGTAGCCACTTTGAAGGTATCAATATGTAATACAACAACGATTATTAATTTCCTATCATCTTGTCTGTAATTCAGTATTGCTTGCATTGTTCTTGTGCTCTTTCGTAAATGGATGTCTGTTTGTTAATAAAAAATTATCATATTTACTATATTTAATTACTATAAAAGTATAAGAAACAGCCAGTACTAATGGGAAGAATGTGTTTATGTGTGTGTATCATTTTCTGATTTTTAAAATATAGGCATTAAGATTTTAAATAAGTACAACATTGTTATGGGAAATATTTTGCCCTTAAATATCACTAAACTGAATATTTCAGAGACATCATTGAGGTCATTGCAAATATAAAATGAGAAACTTGGGTGAGGAAATGATGAGAAGAGAAAAATATGTCTAAAAATATGTTTAAAGCAGGGGTGTAGCTCAGAGGAATAAGCGCTTGCCTGGCAAGCCTGAGGTCATGAATTTGACTCCTGGTACCAAAAAGAAAAAACAAAGAAAAAACAAATACAGACATATATGTACAAGTACATAAATATATGCATATAATATGGAGATTATATATATATATATGTAT
>NW_004955478.1:9591493-9612121 GCF_000276665.1 Chinchilla lanigera | reverse complement strand
TAAATAATCAATAGGACTATTTAATAAAGGTATCTTTTGTTTATACAGTACTTAACAAGGTAGCAGAGAATGTATATCCTTCATTTACAATATTGTATCATGAATTTAAAAACTAACATAATTATTTTTTAAAGATAAAAGAATGAAAACATATTAACAAACAAACAGACAGGAACAAAACAACACCAAAACAGGTTAAAGCAATACAGAATTTCAGACAAGGAGATAAGAAATTAACAATGGTTGCTGTATTACATATTGTTATCTTCAAATTGGTTACTCAGTTAAACAAATATAGTCATGTAAGATTGATAAAACAATTAAACATTAACGGTTCCTTTCCCTAAAGCAACAGATATTAGTAGTACAATTATCTTAGCTATCTTGTGTGTGTATATATACACATATTTTTCCCTTCTTTCTTTCTAAGTCTATAGTATATGTTAGTTATTTATTGTCCTTTGAATTCATTTATCAATGTCAGGTTATAAATATAAAAATCAATGCATTGCTACTCTAACAAAGTAGTAGATTTTTATAGGCATGAATTAGTTTTTAAAGGGTAGTAAGTCTAATCCTTGTGATTTTTTTAGTTTGCTTATCTGTTTGTTCAACAAGTATTTATTTAGAATCTCATGTGTGTCAGAAGCTATAGTAAGCACAAGGAATACAAAGATGAAATAAATCTGTTCCTGCCATCAAATAATTTATAGTTTATTTGGGAGCAGAGGGAAAATATGAAGAAAATTGCAAAGTGTTGAAAGTGCAGCATTATTTGTGGAATGATGGGAAGAAAGAAAGGTAAAAGGAAATAACTGTAAGCTAGAAGGAAATAATGGTTTGTTTTAGGCAACTGTAAGCAACTTAATCTGATGGAGTTTTGTTTGTTTTTTAAAGAGCTGGTGCTTACGAAAGTAGGCAAGGATATAACAGAGAGACCTGTACTCCATCCTGCAGGTAATAGTGTGGGAGGAGCCACTGAAGCTTTTCTTGGTTAAGAATGACATCGTGTTTTGCCCTTTGTACTCTCAAATGTTCTTGGACAAAAGATTATACATCAAGCCAGGTGTGATGGTGCACTCCTGTAATCCTAGCATTCGGGCAGGCTGAGGCAGGAGGATCACTGAGAGTTCAAGGCCAGCCTGGGCTACAAAGTGAGTTCAAGGTCAGCCTGAACTACATAGCAAGACCCTGTCTCAAAAAAAAGAGTGTACAGCATAACTTACTATTTGAAATTCTAAAATGTATTTTCCATATATTTGACAATGTTAGGTACTCTAAAATCAGCTAACTATACTCAATTCCATTTAAAAAGACAATGAGTTCTTAACAAATTGCTATTTAATTGTAAAAATATATGTGCCTAGTATCAGACTGCCTAAATATGCTAACCAAATAAAAAATAGAATAATTATAAAATCCAGCAATCCCATTTCTAGATATACATCCAGGGGAAGTAAAATCAGTCTGTCAAAGCAATATCTGCATCCTATCATTCACTGCATCATTATTCGCAATAGCTAAGATTTAACATTGCCTAAACATCCAGCAGACAAATAGATAAAGAAATATGTGACATATTTGCACAGTAGCATACAATTCAACCTTTGAAAAGAAGGGAATGCTGTCATTTACAATAACATGGATAGACTTGTGGGACAGTATGTGAAGTGAAATAAGCCTGGAACAGAAAGACAAATCCATCTGATCTTACCTATAAGTGGAATCTAACAAAGTCAAACTCATAGAAATAGAGCGTAAAGCAGTGGTTATGAGGCTGTAGTGTGAAGGGAATGGCAAAAAGTTGGTCAAAGGATACAAATTTTCAGTTAGACATGAGTAGTGAATCCAGAATATGTATTATATATACCTCATGATGACTGTAGTTAATTGATTGTATACTTCAAGACTGCTAAGAGAGTAGATTTTGGGTTATCAGCATAAAGCTATGTGAGGTAGTGTGTTAAACGGCTTGACTTAGCCATTGTATGCCTCAAAAGTTTGTGTCGCACATTATAAATGCACACATATTTTCCTTGTCAATTACAAAGTAATTTAAAATGTGAAAGGTTTGCTGTCTATATCAATTTTTATAACTTTAAGTTACAGTGTTTTGGCTTGACTTCCCATACTATTATTACTTCTGTTTAAATCCTTATATTTTTTACTTATAGCTGATGAAAAAATAAGCCAGCTTAAGTTGATGGATACCGTGCAGCCTCTGAAAGGTGAGTTAGCAATAAGAAACTATAAAACTAAACTCTTAAGTTTTTGCAATATTTTAATAAAACCTACTGTTTATTCATGATTATAGACATGCATATGCATAATATGCAAAATTGGAGAATACACAGGACACATAAAAGGGCAAAGGAAAAATCACCTCCAATTTCAGACGAAAGGCAAAATAACCAATGTCCATATTTTGGTGTATATTTCCTAATCCTATTGTATATTTTGCATTGAAATTTTTGGCTTTGTTTTTCTTGGTGTCCATATTACTTAATAAATAATAAAATGCTAATGATTTTATTTATTGATAGATAATTTGTGTTCACTGATACTGAGTTTCTTCTATGGGTAGAAAATTTGTACTATTGTAATATTCAACAACTTCTATGATATCTTTTATGTCTCTTTCTAAATAATATAATTACTCTGGCTTTTATTATCTAGATATGTGCAGAAACATTGATGGCATAAATCTGCAATGATCAAGTTACTTAAGTGACTAAATATCTAAGTATAAATCTAAAAGAATGAAATGGGGTAGAAAGAAACAAATATTTTGCTCCTGGCATAGGTGGTAACCAGTAGCCAAAATAATTGAATTATTTTCTACTTAATGAAATTCAGTGATGAACAACTGCCAACTTCACATTTAAAAATATTGGTTTAAGCTGGTCATCAGGGGTATATTTCTGATCTTTGAACAATGATTAATGATATCCAGTTCTATCTCTGATTTTGCTTTTCATTTTGTGTGAATTTGAAACAAATTCATTGCACAGCCTTGATTTTTATTTTGAAACGGGGAAATACACACAGAAATAGAGAGTTCACTGTATATTGCACAAATATGTATTTTACTATCTTTCTTAAGGAGGGAAAATTGATACTAGAAAGAGCAATATTCCAGAGAAGATGGAAGTGGAGCCCACAGACAATGAATTGCAGATCCTACAAGACCATTTACCAGTAGACAGTAAGTATTTCTGGTGTTACTAAATTTTCAGAGAAAGTCAGACTTAAGTATAAGGATACACTAAAATACAGTTACTCTGCTATACTGAAACTTTGAAATGTTGTCAGAAAGGTTAAGTCTTAAGTATGTCAAAAACTTTTCTTCTCTATCTGAGTTGGCATCAGATGATCTGCTTATAGAAGTGGAGAAAGTCAAGAGCATTGTACGGCTGTCCACTTCCTCTTGCTATCGTTAGGAAAGAAGTCTCAGACACTCTGCTTGTATTAATTAATAGGGCCATAGGTTTTGAAAGTTAATTTGCATGCTTTTAAATACAAATTGAAATGCAAATTAATTTAAAAATTATTGTCTTCCTTTTAACACTTTGGTATCACTGGCAGGCATAAATAATATCTGCAAATGATTCCTCTGAGTCACTTAACTTAAAAAAAGAAAACAGACAAAGGAAAATAAAAGAGTAGATGCATAAGAACAGAAGGAAAGATGAGGCCTGAAAGACAGCAAGAAGTGTGGGAGAAGAAAAAGAGGTTAGGCAATTAGAGTTTCAACATCATCTGTATTAGAAATGAAGATAGGTTGAAGGGCTCATTAGTGTAATCTAGCTCTTATTCCATCATTGTAGTTTTTGATTATGAGTCAAATCTTCATTTTATTTTTAAGTATAATAGTAGACTTGATACATAAAGCATTCTATTGTCAAAGTTCTTTCTTTTTTTTTTAGCGAATGTAAAGTTAAATCTAGATACAATTCTGGATGAAACTAGTATTCTTGAAAACAAAGGTGAGTGAAAAATTCAGTAATTTGGTTATTTGTATTTTTACAAAATACTATTCACTGCACTCTTTAAGTAGGAGTTAACTTATCTGGGTATTTTTAAGTAATATGCTTGGAAGTTGTCACTTGATAATAAACAATGTACATTAGATTATTACCAATGAATTTGGTCAGTAGAAGCTAAAGCCAGAATTCAGCAAAGATAACCAAACTGGGCTAACTAATCAAAGTCAATTATTTATATTTCATGGCCCCAAGGAGAATTTCCTAAAAGAAAATCTAAGTGAATAATTTTGTGATCTTGGGGTAAAGATTTCTTAGGCAGATGACAAAGTGTTCTCAGCATGTAAGTAAAAATAATTGATTAGACTACTTCAAAATTAATTTCTCTTTCTAAAAGACACTAGAAGATGAAAAGACCAGTATTCTGAATACTAAGAACTATTACTATTTAATAATAACACAAACTAATAAAAATGGGCAAAAGATTGGAACAGACACTTAGCGAAATATATGTGAATAACCAGTTACCACACAGAAGGATGCTAAATGTTATTAGTCACCAGAGAAACATAATTTAAAACATAGGTAGATACCACATTACATATCTACTAAAATAGCTAAAAACAAAAAGGTTGGCAACGCAAAAGTTGGCAGTAATGTAGAGTAATTGGCACTCATACAGTTGCCAGAGGGTATTCTAATCATTGTGAGACTTGTATGACAATTCCTTAAAACTTGGAACATAAACATAAGACTCAGAAATCCCACACTTAAGCATTTTTCCAAGACAAATGAATATACATATTTTTTTCCCAAAAGTCATGAATGGATATTCATACATTTTATTTATAATAGCTAAAACTTGGTAGCAACCTTAATGTCTATCAATGTATAAATGAATAAACAAAATACAAGCTATTTAGACATCAGAATATTCCCAACAATATAAAATAAATATATGCACACCAAATAAATAAATATATGTGATAAATTTACTGGTGAGTGCAACATCCTGGATGAATCTCAAAATCATTCTGCAAAATGGGAGAATAGAGAACAAAATAGTAACTACTTTATGATACTATTTTTTAGAGCAAGCAAGTCTACAATCAGAAAGCATATCAATGACTGTTCAGGTTTATGTTTTAGCAGAATGGACTGCAAAAAGGCTTACTTTGACAGGGACAGAATGACTCCTGTGAGTCACTTAACTTAAAAAAAAAAACAGAGGAAAATAAGAGTAGATGAGCAAGAATAGAAGGAAAGTAAGCCTGGAAGACAGCAAGAAGTGCGGAAGAAGAAAAGAGGTTAGATGTGTTGGTTAGTTTTCTCTTGTTGCTGGGACAAAATACCCAACACCCAAAATTAAAGAGGGAAAGGTTTATTTAACTCACAGTTTGTGGACATTTTAATCCATAATTCAGCTGGCGGCAAAGCAGGGTGGCATGGCAGAGGGGCAACAGTCATGGTGGCAGAAGACAGCAAAAGCAACAGGAGCAAAAAGCAGGGAGCAAGACTCGTTTCCTCCCTTGTATTGTCAGCAGGCTACCCACCCTGGGGCATGTGTAGCACTCACATCGTCTCCCTGCACTCCTCTTGCCCAGGCTTAGGTGTTTACAGAGGGAGGATGCTGCCCCCCTGCTGAGTTACTTAGTTAAACTCTAAACTTCTCAAATTGACACAATGTATCAACCGTTACAACATTTAGAGTGTATACAGCCTCCCTAGGGCATGTTTTCTACACCCTAGATGTAGGACTGCTGAGTCACTTAGTTAAGCTTCCAAACTTCTCAAGTTGACACAGTGAATCAACCATAACATTAGGCAATTAGATAGGTTGAAAGGCTCAAAAAAGGATAGGTTTTATATCATAATTCTACAGATATTTACATGGTTGTATACACTTACTAAATTTAGACTGAGTTCTTAAGGTTGTGATTAATTGTATGTAAATTATAGTTCAACAAAGTTGATTTACAAAGAAATGTAAGTAAAAATTATGCAAAATTCCAGTTTAAATTTTATTCTATCTAAATTCTTTTTAAATACTTTTATTAGTAAATATTTGCATTATATAATGAGTATATTCCTTGTGGGGTACTGGTACATGTACATAACACATTGAAATTCTTTTTTTGTGCTCTTTACTTTCCCTCCCTCCTTATAAAAGAAATCATTTAATATTAAAACTTATGTGCCTGATTAATATCATGACATTATGGCTTCAATGTGCATTATTTTCCTACAAATGACTCAAGACTATGCTTGTTTATGGCATAGTAGTACTCCTTTATGTATACATACATTTTCTTTATCCATTCATCTGTTGATGGACATATAGGCCACCTCCAATATTTAGCTAATATGAATTGTGTTGCTATAAACATGAGTACACATGACATCTTTTGGGAAGATATCTAGAAAGCAAATAGCAGGGTTGAATGAAATACCTAGTTTTAGTTTTTTGAGGAATCTCCATACTAATTTCCATAGTGGTTATATTAGTTTATATTTCCACCAATAATGCAGAAGCGTTCTTATTTCCCAACAGTCTTGCCAGCATTCATTATTATTGGATTTCTTGATGATAGTCATTCTTTCTGGAATAAGATGGAATGTTTTAATTTACATTTCTCTAGTGACCAGAGATGTTGAACATTTTAAAAGTGTATTTGTTGGCCATTTGTACTTTTTCTTCTGAGAAGTGTCCATTGATTTCAGTTACTCATTTTTTGATTGGGTCTTTCATTTGGGGGGTCTAGTTTTTTTGAATTCTTTATATATTCTAGTAGTCCTCTGTCTGAGGAATAGATGACAAAATTGTTTCCCATTCTTTAGTTTGTCTCTTCACTCTGTTGTTTCCTTTGCTGTATAGATGCTTTTTAATTGGATATGATCTTATTTGTTGATTCTTGTTATTTCTCATACAACTGAGATTCTGTTTAGACAGTCTTTGCCTATGCCTATGTCTTCAAAATTTTTACCTGTGTTATCTTCCAGAAGATTGTTTCTATCTTAAGGTTTAGATCTTTGATCCATTTTGATTTTAGTTTAGTGCATGGGGAGAGATATATGTCTAGAGTCAACGTTCTATATGTGAATAGCCAGTTTTCCTAACACTGTTTATTAAAGGGGCTACCTTGCCTCCAGTATATGTTTTTGGCCCCTTTGTCAAAGACAAGATCAGTGAATATGCCTGTGATTTCTTCTATATTCTCTATTCTGTTCCATTGATCCACCTGTCTGTTTTGGATCCAGTACCATGATTTCATCACTATAGCTTTGTAATATAACTTTAAATCCAGAATTATGATGTGTCCTGCTTTGCTTTTATTACTCAGGACTGCTTTTGCTTTTCTGTTTATTTTATGAAGGTCACTACATATTGGTTAAAAGAATAATTCAAGAAGAAGTGACAGCTATAAATATATGCACACCAAACAATCATGTCCCAGCTTCATAAAACAAACACTACTGGAATAAATGATCAGATAAACATCGCTATCATCATCTCATTATCACAAATAGATCAAATAGATGTATCAAATAGATCAAATATCATCACCTCACTATCACAAATAGATCAAATACACAAAAAAAGAAATATCAGTGTTAAACAAGATCAACAAATGGATTTAACAGATATCTACAGAGTGTTCCACCAAATGACAGAATACACATTCTTCTAGGCAGTACATGGCATTTTCTCTGGGTCTGTACTGGTTCCACATGAATTTTAGAATAGTTTTCTCTAGTTCTGTGAGGAATGCTCTCTTTTTTTGAGAATTGAGATTTCTTTAAACCTGTGTGTTAGTTTTGGAAGTATGGCTATCCAGGAACGGGACTATTTTCCATTTTCTGCTATGCCCTTCAATCTTTTTCAGAGTACTGTGAGTTTCATTTCCTTGATTAGATTAATTATTCAATATTTAATTTTTCTTGATGCTAATGTGAATTGTACAATATTGTTTCCCTAATTTCTTTCTTAGTAACTTCATTATTGGTGTACAAAATGCTATTGATGTTTGTGTGTTAATTTTGTATCCTGCTACACTGGTGAATTTTGTAATTAATTCTAAGAGACTTTTGGTGGAATGTTTTGAAGTCTTCCACATAGGTGATCATGCTATTTTTAAATAATAATAATGACTAATGAGTATACATATATATGTTTTATTTGTGTGTGTGCATATATACACATATATATGTATGTATATATGTATATATGTATGTATATATATACATATATGTGTGTGTATATATATACATATATATATGTTTTTTTAAAATTGTTTTCTCTTGCCTCATTGCTGTGGCTAATATTTCAAATACTAAGTAAAACAGAAATGGTAATAGTAGATATTCTTGTATTGTTCTTGTCAATTTTGGCTTAGAGTCTACTTTGTCTGAAAATAGGATAGTTACTCCTGCATGAAGTATTGTTTTTCATCTTTTGATTTTCAAACTGTGAATTTCTTTTTGGGTTAAATATATTTTATGTACACAGTGTAATGTCAGATCTTGTTTCACAATCCATTCTGTCACCTGTGTCTTTTGATGGAGAATTCAGACCAATCACATTGAGAATTATTACTGAAAGGTAGTGACTTACTCCTGTCAACGCATTATTTTCCTGTTACTGATTCCCTTTCTTTCTCATCTACTTAATTGCTCATCCTACTGGTGTATTCATTGGACCTTTTGACATGTCTAACAGCTTTTCTGTTTCTAGGATATGCTTGAGAATTTTTTGGAGTGCTAGTTTGGTGGTCATGAATTTCTTTATCATGGAAATATCTCATTTCTTTGTCAACTTTGAAACACAATTTTGCAGGATATATCAGTCTGCGTTGGATATTGTTTTATTTTAGGACTTTAAACACTTCACTCAAAGTTTTTCTGACCTTTAAAGTTTGTATTAAGAAGTCTGCTGTAATTCTAGTGAGTTTTCTTTTATAAGGAATTCATTGCTTTTCTCTAACAACTTTAAGATTCTGTTCTTGCATTAGACTTCTGGGTATCAAGAAAAGTTTCTTCTGTGATCATGGCTACTTGGGGTTCTATATGCATCATTTATCTGCATGTTAAATTCTTTCCCCATATTTGGTGGAAAGTTTTCTGCAAATATGATTTTTTAAGTCTTTGGGCTGTCTTTTGATTTTTTATTAATTCTAGTTAATCTTAGATGAGTCTACTTTGGACCATCTAGCTGCATTTGGATCCATTTTTCATGTCCTGTTGTTGTGAAGGTGTATCTGCATATATGGTCACTTTTAACAGCTCTTTATTCTAGTTTTAATACACTCTTCCTCACTTTGGTTGTTTCTGCTGCCCATGCTATCAGTAGCATTTTTAATCTCTTGAATTTCTGTTTGGTACCTCTTCCTGGAGTCTAATTATTTTCCATACTGGACATTCAAGTTTTATACAGTTTGTTTAGCTCTACTGGCATTTTATTAATGTCATCTATTGACTCACTGATCTTTTTTTAAAAATTAAGTCCATTATCTGTTTAGGTATATCATCTTTGAACTTGCTAAGCACCTCATTGATCTGTCTTTTTAAAAAATCTCCTCCATTATCTTTTGAATAATTTGGCTGTGTGGTTTTTAATTTCCTCCCCTTTGATTCCCCATGGATCCATTTTGGTGGAGCTGTAGTTTTTATATATGTACTGCTGAAGCAAGCACAGGAGTTGTAGTTTTTGGAGGCATTTTGTTACCGTGTCTTCTCAAGTTCCTGTTTTTTGTTTGGTTGGTTGGGTTTTTGGTACTGAGGTTTGTAGATTTGTGATAGTGGATGACTTCGTCGTTAGTATGGAGACTTTTTCAGTTAGCATGTGCTTTTCAGTCAGTGATGCACTTCGGTTGTGGCTAACTACAGTCCTTTCCTTCTGTCCCTGAATCCCCCCACCTCTGTTTATTTGGAAGTAGAGGGTATAGTGAAATTTTCTCAGTACCCAGTTATCTGGAACTAGGCTACAGTATTATTAATGACACCAAGGCAATCCAGACATTGGCATGTGGAGAAAACTGATAGCAACACCTACATCACCTGGGCTACAGCAATAAAATCAACAATAATAATATCAAAGACAAAATGTATATTGACATGCCCTAAAAAACAATAATGTACCCACCCTTAACCACAAAAAAGAGTTCTATAATTATAGTACAAGTGCTAAAACACACCAAATATTGATGTACAGTAAATATCTACAAATGGAACAACTTCACTTCTACTAACAATAGATCAATATTCAAAAGTATAGCATAGAGTTAACTATCTAAAAGTTCATAAAGTTTCATGGTTATACTGGCAAAGACAGAGATAGTGGGTATCCAGTGAATATCACAAGTAAAATTTGAAATGTTAATCAACTGCAGATGAGGGGGAGTAAAAATAAGATCTGAGACTCTATTGAGGAATAAAAGAGTTAATAGTATTAGATAGAAGTGACAGAAAAAAATGAACTTGAAAAAGAAAAAAGAAAGTAAAATAAAATAAGAAGGAAAAAATTTAAATGGAT
Source organism: Chinchilla lanigera (assembly GCF_000276665.1). Taxonomy (NCBI): domain Eukaryota; kingdom Metazoa; phylum Chordata; class Mammalia; order Rodentia; family Chinchillidae; genus Chinchilla; species Chinchilla lanigera. Next base: position 9,601,609 of record NW_004955478.1, on the reverse strand, counting down.
AGTAGAAAAAAGAAAAAAACCAAACCCCCTGAAATTTTTTTTAAATTTTATTTTAAAGAGAGTAGTACATGAGAAACAAACAAACAAACAAAAAATAGAACAGTAGCAGCGTACCAGTATCACGAACATAAACAAATCAGAGCAAAAACATTCAAAGTGATACAGGGTCTCAAGACAAATTAGTACAAATCAGTAGTGGTGGTTACACTGCATATTGCTATCCTCAACTACATTGCTCAGATTATTGGATGTAAGAATGAAAGATTGCTCAAACCATTAAAGAGAATAAGAAAATAATTCTTCAATAAAACGTTAGAGATAATACCAGAGTTTCACTAGACAAGATAAACCCCCAGAAATTAATGAAAGAAAAAATTCATGAAATTAAAAAATTCCTTTGTGTTTTTGAATGAATGATTTCTTTTTAGGATCTGCCATCTTTTGAATCCAGAAGGTCATGATTTTCTCTGTCTATATTTATGGTCCGTGGGTTCGTGGGGTGCCCTCTATGCTCCAGGGCCCTTCCGTCCCTATACTCCAGACTGTGGCAGTCATTCAAGCTGAAGCATGTCCTATTCACACTGATAGGTGGAAAAAGCAATTAGCCCTCTTGTCTCTGCTGGGTGTTGGCCATAGGTTAAGGTTTTGATCACACTCTTATACCTATAGCCAACACTGTCAGAACCAGGCTCATCTGAAAGCCACACTCTCAAAGCATGTGCTCCACCTACTAGGGGGCTCAGGACCATTACCCTTACTTTAGCCGTGAACTGTACTTGCAGAGCACCACCCGTACTCAGGCCAACCAGCAAGAGCATTCCCACACCCCCCCCCCGAGGTTCATAAACTCGGGCATTTCAAGAAAGCACTGTACTTAAAATTATTGGGTAATTATAAAGGATACTAAAAAAGGATACTACGTAGAGTTGGAAGAGATAAACAAGGTAGAAAGCTGTATAGGTAGATGGGGACAGAGCCTTGATGGTATCTTCAGGTGCCAATCTTCCAGCACGTTAGTGTGTTTACAAGCCTAAGAGTTCACCAAACCTCATTGTTTCAATTTTTATCTAGAGTTTCATCTTGTAGGGATGACTACAAGGATGATGTAGGGATGGCATCACGGGTCCTGTGATGGAGCTCAGTTTCTAGGCCTTCTCCTTCCTCTAGAAGTCAGAGGGAGCTAGTTACATGGTTAGTTCTGCTGATAATCATCTTCCCTCCATAAAGAGAATGGAGTGGGGAAGGGATCCATAAATTAAAAGGGCCCAAGAACTACAATATTGCAATGCTGGGAATGGACTGTAGAAGGATTATTATTTCACTAAATTATATAAAATTGAGATAATCAATTAAATGTTAATATAAGAGAATATTTGACAGTATGAGGGATAATTGTTAAAAATTTAGCATGGTAATGGTTTAGGAATAACATTTATAAGGTATTTTATATTTTTGTAATAAACTTTGAAATATTTACAAATGATGTGATATGATGTTTGAATTTGCTTGTAAATAATTGGGGTAGAGTAGCAGGAGCAGGTGGGAATATAGAAATATCAGGATGGACATGAATCACTAATAATTGTATTATTAAATTAAATGAAAAGGGAAAGAGGATTTTAAAAAAGAACTGAGAGCTCTTATGTGCACACAGCAACTCCTCACAAGTGTAACCAGAATGTAATACAAACGTACTAATAAAAAAAAACTGAAAAAAATAAAATAAATTCACATTACTTCTGAGGAAAATGAAAGAAAATGTGCTCTAATTCTTCCTTTCATTTCATTTGGGAAAGCCATTATGGAAAATTTTAAAATAAATTTTAGATTTCTGTCTTTATAACATGTTAAAATCTTTCAGTGTTTAATTATATAGTCACATTTTATTATGGCTGGAGGAAAAACTTACAGGAAACTAATAGATATAAGTGGTTCTTAAAAGAGAAAAGGGCAGGAAACTGTAGTACTTTTGCTTTGATTCTTATACTAATTTCTTAGTCATTTATTTGATTGTAAGTCAGGCTACCATATATTGTTTTTACTATATAAGGTTTTTCAGTTAATATCTACTAGTCAACTAGTATATTGGAAAGATGTCCCAACTTTAGAAATAAGGGAAAAACAAACAACCTCTGGGCCCATGCAGCAAAACTGTGAAGTGGAGAACTCAGAGTTTTATCAGCAATGGAGACTACTTTCTAGATAATGTAGACAACAAAGATAAATCTTACTTTCAGGGGTATAATTAATTATAAGTGTAGGAATACTATTTCCTCAGAAATAATGTAAATTTATTTTATTTTTTTCAGTTTTTTTTATTAGTATGTTTGTATTACATAATGGTTACACTTGTTGTGAGGAGTTGCTACGTGTATATAAGAGATCCCAGTTCTTTTTTAAAATCCTCTTTCCCTTTTCATTGAATCATACAATGTTCATGAAACTCACTTTTCCTTAGTAGGTGAAGGGATTACTAAATCAAAAATGAGATAATTTTAGAAAGCTATGAATACTATTAAAGAAAATGGAAGTAATATGACCAAGAGTGGAGGAATGTCAGAGTTACTTTAGATAGGATCGTTCAGGAATGCCTGATAGAGGAAAGTGATACTGATCTGAGGTTTGGGTTCAGTTGCCTTTCAGAACTTTTGCCTAGTAGGCTTTTCTTCAACATAAATCTAATGAAATAAATTTTACGTCTAACTCTGACATTTGACCTTGTTGTCACTTGGATAAATTTTGAACATAGTAGTCATAGTACAACTGTTTTGTGGTGTGGAGTCGTAGTATCCTTTTCACAGTTCATTTCTTTTCTAAGAGGGGAAAATTGACGTTGATAACCTTGACATCATTATGGAGAAAATGGGAATGAATTATTCTGAGAAGGAATCTGAAGGACTGTCACACCAGCAGCCAGGTAATCATGAGCATTGTAGATATCACTCCCTCACTTCCTTGGGAGCCCTTGGAATAGTAGGTTCGTGATTTCATGTTCCTAACACTTTAATGTTTAGTCTCCCAAAGACAGCTGATACATATCTTAAGGGAACCTAGTCCAGAAGTAAGCAATTTCCTTTTGTTGAACTGAACATCACTTTCGTGATATTTTAGCATAGTCCATGTTTCTTGAATCAAGTTCAAAGAAACAAAGCCTATGCAAAACTCTGGACAAGAGCGTCACAATGATGTTTGTTCTTAAAGATCCATTAGATTAAACTGCAAATGGAAATATATAGACAAAATTATGAGTGAAAAACGACTGGAGGGGGGCTGGGGATTTAGCTCAGCGGCAAAAGCGCCTGCCTGGCAAGTGCAAGGTCGTGAGTTCAGTTCCTGGTACCGGAGAAAAACAAAAACAAAAACAAAAACAAAAAAAAAAAAACGACTGGAGGTTAGAAATATCAGATTAGTGAACATGCTCACTGGGGACTAACTGTGGTCATGGTCAGTTTTTAAAACAGTGATGCAAGGGATTGTGCTGCTTTAGATCCAGTACCAGCAGCCTGATTGATTTCATGAAATAGAGCAAGTCCTGCTTTGAGAATCTGACAGATAAGTTTTCCAATCACATACTAGCCTTGTGATTTCAGTCAAGGATTTAACTTTTCTGAGTTTTAATTTCTTTATGTGTTAAAAAAGTTGTAACCACAGAAGTTTGAGAAATGGTATATGAAACCACAAATCTAATACATGGCTTGGTAGACATTTATTAAATTTAATTTCCTTCCTTAAATACCAGAGAGATTAGAGTGGTCAAGAGACCAAATCTTTGAGAATGCTTTTTAAATTTTTGCTCTAATGCTACAAGTAGAGTTTAACACTTAACAATACTTTAATGAAAAGAGTGTATGCACTGTTTTTTTAAGAAAGCTTATTTTTCATGTGGTGTGAGGAGGAACTCTAGAAGTATTATTATAGTGAAAATCATGGAAAATTATTAATTTCTTGTGCTCTGTCTCACAATGTAATTTCATATTATGTCTGTGAATCTCATTGTTGTGTCTGTGAATCTCATTGTGGTCTCTGTGATTTCTATTTTGCTTTACAGATGATGGGAAAGTTCAACTTAATGAACTATTGAATGAAGCTAAGATTTTTATGGGTAAGAAGTTGATATACAACTGAGATATTAAGTTTTTAAAAATGTGTTTTTGCAACAGTGTATTGAATATGTAACCATTGCCTTATAGAACACCTGCCACTTTATTTTTAATTGTTGCTTTGACTTGAATTTCAGCATTTTCAAAATAAAATATACTGCTATTTTTCAAAATAAAATATACTGCTATTTTTCAACAGAGGATCTCTAATTTCCAGATATTTTGCCGGTACTATTCTTCACCTCCTACATTTTAAAAATTTGAAACCTAAGCCAGCATAATAGAAATAATAACGATTACTTTTTCATGGACATTTTTATATACCTAGTGTTGTGTTAACTGATTTTCATACATTAATTTATTAATTGATATGGTATCTATGTTGTCAGTGCTATTATAATCATTATTTTATATATGAGGGACTAGAGGCTTATATGATAAATATTAGAATAAAATGTGTGCATTTTTTTCCAGATTTAATGTGGTTTCACCTTTGATACACAAGAATATTTGCTCTTTAAATATATCTCAATTTTTTCCCATTCCTTTTCACTTTTTATCTTCCAACCATATATTTTCAAATAGCCTCTCTTTAGCACCTCTGATTTTTCTATATAATCTATCCTGCTACCAATACTTTCAGTCATGTTTATTAGGTTAATATTACCCTTCAGTTACTGCAGGTCATCAGGTCCACAATCTCCTGAACAAGTATAGAGTGAAGGCTAAATAACAAGAGGCAAGTGGAATGATTTCAGGGCTCCAGGAGGATCAAAACCCTCTCACAGAATTCCAGATTCTGTCAGGGCTAAGACCAAAATCTTCTCTGAGTAGCCTGTATTTATTTGATTATCAGAAGAAGGGAGGGGAGTACTTAAGAAGGGTGGAATCATGCAAGGACTTCTCCAAGTAAGGTATTAAGTTAATCCGCACAGGAATGAGATGCCTGAGGCTATAGTCTTTATCTAGTTGAGGTTGAATCCAGGTGTGTGCTTGGCTATGATCTTGTTTTATCCTTTGAGGCTTTCAGGCTTCATCACTATTACTTTCAGTAGGGATTAGTGACTCACAGAGGTTCACTTACTATGAGTCTGCCATTTCCAGACAAGGAGCCTAGGCTTTGGACAGATTCACAAGTGAACATGAAAAGCCAATTGGTTAGCTTAAGTCCTGCTCAGGTCTGCTTCACAGTGGTCTCCATTGCACATTTTTAAATTTCTGTAGTGTATTTTCTTATGCCAGGATTTCTGTCTCAGCTTTTAAACATTACATTAATCTTTCTGTTAAATTATTCTAAGAAAGTATTAAATTGTTTCTGAGTTTGTTGTTATTCATATAATTTCCTTATTTAAATTCTGTAACAGGTTTTTTTTTTTTCAAACAGGGTATCTGGCCTTGACAGATTATGTAGCCCAGGCTGGCCTTGTACTTGCAGTGATCCTCCTGCCTCAGCCTTCTCTGAGTGCTAGGATTATAGGCATGGGCCACTCTGCTGGGTTCTGTCTTTTTTAATTTTAAAGAGAGAAAAATAATAAATTCAATGGTACAGAATTTCAAAACAAGAAACAATATAGTGGGAAATTAACAATAGTTAAGTATGTTGCATATTGTTATCTTCAAGGTAGTTGCTCAGATTTCAAGATATAGGTATGCAAAATTGATCAAACAATATAAGCACAAACTGTTCTTTTCAATGAGCTAATAGAAATTAGTAGTATAATTACCTTACCTATCTTGTATATATATATACAAGAGGCTGTTTGAAATACATATATATATATATATGTTTTCTTTTCCCTTCCCTCCATCCCAGGTGTTCTTTCCTTTTGAGCAGTTTCTTTCCCTTTCCCAATTACTATTTGTTTAGTAATCTTGTTTACTCTTTGTCTCTAAGAGTTTTAATGCATCTTTTACTTTTTCCTGTTTCTGGTGTCTTATTTTACCCATTAGATGAGGTCATAGTTTCCTTAAAGCTCTTGATGCTTGGTATACGGCAAAATTTGCATTTTCAAAGTAGGTATTTATCCAATTCTTCATAATTTGGCTTTTTTTTGTGCCTCTCCTCCTAGAAATACTAAGCATACCTCTTATCTTTTTTGAGTCTGAGGTCACTGCTGCTATTTCAAGCACTAGATATCACCTTAACTTCATATTTGCTGTCAGTCTACAGTTGATGTGTTATAACTGTTTTAGCAGGCAAGCATGAATAAGCCCAAGTTTGTCCCAAACCTAGAGTATTCTTAGGATGGTGTATTCTTAGGATGGACTTCAGAAGTGCCTAAAACCAGGTAGCTCTCCCTGAGGCCAAGGTGGGCCCAAATGCCTTGCCAGAGTCACCAGCCTGAGATCAGTCTCTGAAAGATGCTTTCTGCTGTGTGGCTTCATCATTAGGATCCAACCCTAGGCACCAAAGCACCAGCCCATTTTTTTAGAACTCTAAGTAGATAACAACTTTCTGTGTTTTGCTACCTGGGATTAGGCAAGGATGGGCTAGGATATCCCATGAATATCAGTGTTTCAACACAACATTGTACCCACAGCCTGCTGAGACCAGAACAATACAGAGGCAGAGCAAACCGTTATGATTCGGTGTACTTACTCATGACCTGAAACTGTCACAGCCAGTCAGCATCTCAAATGATGCTGACCAAATGATGTTGGAATATGGTCCATTCCATTGAGGCTCTGGGTCCTGCCTGGCACAGGGGCCACTCCAGAGGCTTCACCCACAGGTATTGACCCGGGAACAGCGGTTGTTGAGAAATGCCCAGTGTTGGGTTTTACTGACCCAGCACTGAATTCTAGGCACCGTCTTGTGCTTTCTTCCCTGTCCCATCCCCCACAAGATGATTCTTTTTTAAGCTGTTCTACCTAACTTTTGGAGGAGGAGTGGTGAAGCATTCTCTTGCTTGCCGGGCTAGGTAAGGGAGGGCCAAGGCTATGTCTATGGACACTGCACTGGAGGCAGTGGCCTTGGGACTCTGATCTGTACTTGGCCCCATAAGGATTGGCCTTCCATTGAGTTCCAAATCTAAAGCCTATACTTAAGTTCCTCTTTCTCCCCAAAGCAGGAGGCACCTTTCTTCATGCTGTGCTACTTGGAGCTGCGGAAGGGCTGATATGGGCAATTCTTTCCTTCCTGTCTTCTTTATCTCATTTTCTTAGCTCTTGTGAAGGTAGCCTCGTAAGTGAATAGCTGATTAAATTAGTGTTTTTGTGGAGGGATGACTGATGGAGTGTTTTACTGTGATGTCTGGAGACTATTATTCTATCACAATCTTGCTCCACCCTCTGTTGAATAATTCCTAAACATTTTCCTGTTTTCCCTAAACTTTCAAAGAAAAATATGGATTCCAGTGACTTTCAAAGTATTGTAATTAAATTCATAGATAATTAAGTTGCTAAATTTCCCTTCAATTGCTGTTTGTTATAAGGCCATGTGTAATAAAACTTTTAATATATTAACATTAGCAAACCATTCATTCATGAGTTTTTCCATCAGGATTAAACAGGGCTGGGGATTTAGCTCAGCGGCACAGTGCCTGCCTGGCATGCGCAAGGTTGTGGGTTCGATTCCTGGTACTGGAAGAAAAACAAAAGAACAAAACAAAACAAAACACAAACCCAATTATGTCCCATCAGGATTAAACAATATACAGTGGTACACTTGAATTACTGGGAGGCCTGTGTTTAAATATAGAAAAGAAGGGAAATCACTCTGAGGGAGCAGAAAGAGTAAGTTGCGGCGTAGTCATAAACAACAAAGTTAAAGCAATAGATCTGTATGTGTAACATGATTAAATTTATCATGCTGCTAACTGATGCGCACAATAACTGAGGTATTTTATTAAAATTTTTTAAGTGACTTCATTTCTCTGTCAGTCTTCCATCTTCCTCGGTGGTTTGGGTGTTGGAAGGTAAGAGGGGCGGACTCAAATTGGCCCATGAAAAGTAACTCAGTTTTTTTCTGGTTTAAAAGAAAAACTATTATTTTGGTTGACTCAGTCATTTTAAGAAGGTTCCTCCCAAGCATTCCTCCCATTTTCCTTCAAATAGGCACCACAGTACAAGCAAAAGCTTGGGTGTCCTCCTGGTAGTAGAGAAAGGCTGTGAGACCCTGTGCAGTCTGGACTCTTAATAGCCTCTTTAGCAGCTTCTCATCATTTGAATCCCCAGAAGTCCTGATGACTTTCCTGTGGAAGTCCACTGCTTGAGAGACTTCTGGCCTGTTTTCTAAGCAAAGTCAGTCTTCTGTGGTCATTAATCTAGCACAGCACTAACACGCACTGATGACAAGGTCCTGTTAGTCTCAGTGGGGTAGGTATTCTGAGTCCCCGTGCTGGTGTATCTACCCCAAAGCCTCTGTTAGAGATCACCTTGCCCCTTTTCTTGGTGTTCTGCAGAATACCCAATGGCCTTTATTCTAAAATGACTTTTACATTCTTCTTTGGAATACATAGGAGTAATTGAATTTTTTCCATATCACACAAAAACCAAAGGAGACAAGGTGTAGCCTGTTTCCATCTCTCTCTCTCTCTCTCTCTCTCTTTTTCTTTTTTTTTCCTATATATACCATGCCACAACATTGATTCTCTGTAACAGTGGCATGGTGATGCTTGGGATGACGTGAGATGTTAACTTCACAGAAATTCAAATAGGAGGCATGATCCAAGTCCTTAATGCTTTGGTCATAATGCTAACCCCATCCCACATGCACACAAAGGCTGGTCAAAAAATACATATTGCTCTTATTTCCCTGCAAAATACTCCTTCTTACTTTAAGCCCTTTTATCATATCTTTACTGCCACTTTCTGAAGAATTGTGGAAGTCCCTTTTCATGAGTGAATTTCAGAGCTGTGATAAGATAGATATTTTGAAAATGGGAAAAGGACCAAGAGATGGAGGGATGGACAAGGAAAGGGGGAGAAAGGGAAGTAAAAAGAATAATTAAGATGTGTGCAATGAATGCAAACATGTAGCAATAAATTTTTTAAATTAAAAAAAGAGTTAATACATAAACAAAAATAAGTGATAAAAAGGTATGGTAAACGCTGCTTCTGAGTGCCATCCAATGGAAAGGTAGGCTTATAAACACATTAAAGTGTATCTTATCCACCTTATTCACTGGATCTGGTTCTACATGACCTCTAGCTCTTCCTCGAAGTAAAAATGACAATGAAAAATAAATGTCTTGAATCCATTCAGGAAGCTCAGGCAGCCATGATAGCATAACTAAAGATATGAAAGAGGACTTCCAGAACATCTTCAGAAATTGCTCTAAGGAAGGAACAACTGGGATAAGGGAAAGGAGAAAAAGAAAGAAAAAGAAAGAAAGAAAGAAAGAAAGAAAGAAAGAAAGAAAGAAAGAAAGAAAGAAAGAAAGAAGAAAGAAAAGAAAGAAAAAAGAAAGAAAGAAAAGAAAGAAAGAAGAAAGAAAGAAAAAATAAATATATATAGAAGGATAGCTGGTATGACTGTACTGCTGATGTCTAATGACTTATTGAAAGGAATAGTTAATGCTTAATTTTTGACCAATTTTTCATACTTATATCTGGTAATCTGAACAACTAATTTGAAGACAACAATATGCAATGTAACAACCATTGATAAATTCCTACCATCTTGTCTGGTGAAACTCTGTATCATTTCTAATGGAGTTTTTGGTTTGTTTTTATTTTTTACTCTCTTTATTGGTTTGATCAATCTTGCATTCTTACATCTGGTAATATAAGCAGCTTCATTGAAGATAACAATATGTAATATAACAACCACTGTTAATTCCTATCATCTTGTTCTGAAACCCTGTTATCATTTTTATTGCTACTGCTTTGTTTTGTTTCTGTCTATGTTGTTGGTGTTTTGCTATTGTTTTTCTATTATTATTCTCTTTAAAATAAAGAAAGAAACTGGCCAGAACAATGGGCTAAGTGTGTTTTACTTGAGGGAGGCTCATTGCTGGCAATGTTTCTTTTACTGTAATAAATATTTTTGAAATTTAAGCACAATTTTTTTCGA
>NW_004955478.1:9579216-9590896 GCF_000276665.1 Chinchilla lanigera | reverse complement strand
AACTATAAGGCAAATTAGAAAACTGTTGACATGTAAACTGTTTTATAACCGGGTTAGGTGGTGCACACCTGTCATCTTAGCATTCTGGGAGACTATAACAGAAAGATACTACATTTGAGCCCAGCCTGTGCAATTTAGTGATGTAATAAGACTGTCCCAAAAGAAAAAGTAATGGCAGGGGTTGTAGCTCAGGGCAAAAGCCCTAGGTTCAAACTCTTGTAGAACTAACTAAGTAAATACCCCCCAAAATATTATGAATCCTATTTCTCTTTGTGAGTTGCGTTTTGTTTTATCTTTAGCTAATGGTAAGGTATATCAAAATGAAATGTTATCTGATTTGAAACCTTAAAATAAATAGTGAATTAGAAAATAATTTTCAATTTACTGCTTGTTATCTTGTTTCCTAATCACTTGATAAAAATCCTACTACTCAATAATGTATTCCATCCACTATAATTTGATTTTTTTTTTTTTTTTTTTTTTTTGGTACTGGGAATCAAATTCGCAACCTTGCACTTGCTAGGCAGGCATCATACCACTGATCTGTATCCCTGGCTTGAATTATTTTTATCTTGGCAGAATGTTTCACTTTAAATTTATATTTGTTATATTTTTACACATTTTAACACACTTTCCTAGAGAAGGGCAGGTTAATTAATTGTGAAATGTAGAAGAAAGTAATAACATTAGTGATTGCAGTTAGCTTGAATCTTGTTTGGGATAAAAAAGAAAATTGGTGCTGCTTTGGCTCGGTAGCTATTAAAATGTACCAACACCTGTTATATGCCTGAGAGAGTCCCAGGTCTTTTTACATATGTGACTTTGTCCCCACAGAAACTTTGAGACAGGTAGAATCATCTTCATTTCATACAACAGACAACTGGAAATCAAACAATTTGGATTACTTAAGTAAATTACAATAGCTAATAAATAATAGAGAACAATATTCAAACCAATATATTCTTACTCCAGAAGAACACTTTTTCATCTCACTAGAACTCTCTATTTTTACGCTAATAATAATACACTGGGAAGCAAATTTTGTTCCTTTTAGAATCTTGTGGTATGTATTTTTATTTTCCAAATAAGATGTAAAACAAGTGAGCCTGATTCTAACCACATTGAATTGTAAGACTTCTTGGCCAAAGTTTGTAATTAATAAGCACCAATAAGTAGAATATTTTAGTTAGTATGGATTTTCATATTTCTTTCTCTTTACTAAGGAGAGACAATAGACATCAGAGACTTGAACAGAATACTAGGAAACATGGGGATTGAACTCACCAAAGAAGAACTCGAAGAGCTGGAACCAGACCTTGCAGTTGATGGTAACTCATTTTAAATAGAAAAGTTCTTTAGAAGATTGTGCTCTGAAAGGTTTATATATAAGTATTTCTGAAACCTGATTAATTCTGTAATGATAAACTACTCAAAATCTTAGAAAAATCTAATTCTAGAGTAAGAGCAAAGTCTGTCCTCAGTTTCTAAATCCTTATAGAGTACAAAAGCATTTGGCTAAACGGAGGCTAAGACCATCTCTGACATCAGTGAGTGTTTAGGAAGCAGAATGAACAGGTAGAGAAGCGGGGCGGGGGGGGCTGGGGATTTAGCTCAGCGGCAAAGCACCTGCCTGGCAAGCGCAAGGTCGTGAGTTCGGTTCTTGGTACTGGAGAAAAAGCAAAACCATAAAAAAAAAAAAAAGGTAGAGAAGGGAATAAATAGGAGAAAGTGAATGTACATCTTTTCCACATTTCCCATTCGTTTTCTCCGACTTAGTTCCCTAACATAACTGAAACTTCTCTAGCAATACCATTTGGATGTGCCGTTTGCCAGTTGCACGAAACAATACTCATTCTGTTCCTTCTACTCTCCGTTGGCTGTGGTAGTGATAATTCTGGCCTTCTTGCAATTTTGTTTCCTCTGTTTCTATGTTCTATCAATGGCAGTCTTACTCCTCTCTGATTTTTATGTTACCTACTACTTCTGGAAAACCTCATTTGTATCCATGGTTTTACCTATCGTCTGTAGACTGATGACTTTCAAACCTGTATTTTTATGTAGACATTCCCACTTGTGTATTCCATAGGAAGCATCAGTTTTAAATATATTTAAAATTAGCTATTTCCCCTCTTAGTCATATATTATCTGTCTTATTTGTGCTATAGAGTCACCTAGTTATATAAAATACAGTTTTGATTCCCTGCTGTTTCCTATAACCCATTATCTGGTCAACTAACTTTATAATGGCAATTTGACCTGAAATTACCATCCATAAATGGCTACATGGATGGATGGCTGGACTCACACAGTGGTGTAATGAAATGTTCCCAGACTCCAGACTATGGGCTTGTGATATTCACTGTGCCATTCTTTTAACCTCACTAAAGTTTTGTAAATTTTTAAAAAAATTTTTGAACTATGTTTATTGGTACATTTTAGGTGTACATAATGATCACATTCATCGTAGGGAATCTGTACCTGCACATGACACAACTGGATTATTTTCTTCCCATTCCGCCACCCTCTTTTTAACCACACTTCCCTAAAACAAATTTTTAAAAATCTCATATATATATCCTTCAGTGTCTCCCTCTCCCGGCTGCTGCTGCCATATGTCGCATCCTTTTATTCTCAGCTTCACTACTGTAATGGCTCCTACAGTACAGCCTCAGAGTAAGCCATGTAAAATGAAAATCCGACCACCTCACACCTAAATTCAAAGACTTTCAGGCAACTACTAAAATATGTCTTAAATCCCTTAAGACAGCAAACAAACATTCATGATCTTGATCCTGCTAATCTATCTAAGCTAGTATCTTATCCTCCAATAATATTGAACTTTCATTCTGTTTTATATTATGAAATAAAATCGCTGTATGTCCTTGTATTTTATATCGTGCTTTTTATCACTTCCTTTCTTCATTTTTTATGTCCACTCTACCCAAGGGGCCCCTCTTTTACTTTCAACTGAGTCAGTCAGTCCTCCCCATTGCTTATCAGAGCTGAGAGCCACCTTTTCCAGAAAGTTTTTTTAACTACCCAGGCAACACTGGATGCCTCTTTTCTGTATTTCCACAATAATAGTGCATGTATTTTTCATTGTATCCATTACATCCGTATTGTGATTATGTTTATCTGCCTCTCCTGTCATTGTTATATGATCTTTAGAGTAGAAAATAGTGTATTATTCATCTTTGATATCCACTCTCTAGAACAGTACCTGGTGTATCACATAGGCACTTTGTAAATATTGAATGAGAGGTGGGCAAATGACTGAGTAAATGAGTGAGTGAGTGAATGAATAGATATTGATAAAATAATTTCTAACTAAATGAAGAACTTCCTTCAGTCAGTAAACTAAGATCTATTTCTGGTATAATGTAAGCACTATCTACAGCAATTCTAAAGTCTGTTTAGGAACAGCCTGGAGAGGAGCAGATGCTCTTCTTTTTCCTACCAGAGACCAACTAGTAAAATTCAAGTCATTACCAGAATTGAGGATCTCCAGATTTTTCTATCATGTTTACAAGGAGCATCATTATCCACTAAGAACATATTTTCCCTGGGCCAGATTTTGTGATTCAGTAGTCATGGGCCAAGACACTAATATATAAGCAATCCTTGAAAAGTAATGCTATGCAATTAAAGTGAATTTAAATAGTAATGTATAATTAAAATTTTAGCTAGTTTCTGGATCTCTATATAAAAATATTTTTGTTCTGAATTTGTGTTACCTTGTAGCTGAGGGGAAGACTGACCTGAAGTCATTGATGGATGCAGTGCAAATTGTTACAGGTTAGTGAGGAGTTACTACAAATTTAGCATCCTAATTCTTTGCACTAAACTGTATTTTTCTATAATAAATGTTACGTTAAAGTGTGGCATATTATTATACTATATACTCACACGTGTCCAGTTTAAAAATTATCAGAAGTGAGCATATCCAAATTCCCACTTAACTCCCACTTGGATCATAAAATAGAAGATTACCAATAATCCATAAAGTCCCTGACTACACTATAATCACTTCCCCTTTGCTCTTTGGAGGTAATTAAAGTTGAGTATCCATATCCATGGGTTCTACATCCACAGACTCAATCATATCTCATAAAAATATTTGGAGAAATTGTGTCTCTATTACATAAGTGCAGATTTTTATTGCCATTATTTTCTAAATAATATAGCAACTATTTACAAAGTATTTACATTGTACCAGGTATGCTATATAACATAAAAAGTATTTAAGGGGTACAGAAGATGTATGTAGATTATATGCAAGAGCTATGAAGGACTTAAGCATATGCAGATTTTTTGTAAAATTTTTAAAATCTTGGAATGCATGAATACAGAATGTACTGATCTACTTGGGGTAATTAACATTTACATCTCTTTATTTCTTGATATCTAGAGCTTTCTGAGCTCCTCTCCTACTTCTTTATAAAATATGAGTTATCGTGAACTATAGTCATTCCATGGTGCTGTGGAACTAGAATTGATTCCTTCACTCTGTGTTTAGGTACTGTGATCAAACCTCCCTCTTTTTTTCATGCCCTCCCTGCTGCCTACCCTCTACTAATCATGATTCTTAATTTAGGTAAATATTTTTTGTTTCCACATAGGAGAGAGCCCATGCAGTATTTGTCTTTCTGTGTCCCACCTATTTCATTTAACGGCATGTTCTTCAATTCCATCTGTTTTGCTGCAAATAACAGAATTTAATTCTTCATGGCTAATTATTGTTCCATGGTGTGTATTTCCCACATTATCCATTCATTCACCAATTGGCCCCTAGGTTGATTTCATATTTTGATTGTTGTGAAATAGTACTGCAGTAAATAAGAGTGTATGTATCTCTTTGATATCATGATTTAATCTCCTTTAACTAGATACCTAGTAGTGACATTGCTGGATCATCTAGTAGTTCTACTTTTAGTTTTTAAAGGAATTTCTATACTCTTTTCCATAGCAGTTGTACCAATTTAACTCACAGCAATTAGTATATAAGCATTTCCCTTTCTCTGTATCCTCACAATAATTTATTATTTTGAATCATTTTTATCATTCTAACTGGGATGAGATGACATCTCATTGTGGTTTCATTTATATTTCCCATGTGCTTAATGATGTTGAGAATTTCTTCTTTTCCGAAATTTCTATTCAGATTTTTGACCATTTAAACATTTTTAAACTTTTAATGTAATACATGTAGATATTGACAAAGAAAATATTTAAAAACACTCTTCTCATTAAAAAAAAGTAAAACTGATTTTCAGAACAAAATAATTAGAAAGTTAATACACTGTGTACTAAATAGAAAGTTCATTAGAAAGTTAATACACTGTGTACTAAAATCTTAAAAGTGGCCAAAATATTAGAGTACAAGTTATAGACAAAAAAAGACTGTTTCTTATAAAAAACAGATAGTACCATAAAACTTTCTTTTCAATGAACTAAGAGAATTAGTCAAAAATACTTCAATCTATGTGCTAATTTGCTTCATCTCTACAACTGGACCCTTTTTACTTGGATTTTTAAAGATTCCTCATATATGTTGAATACCAATCCCTTATTTGATAAATAGCTGACAAATATTTTCTCTCATTTTATAGACTGTCTCAGCTCTGTTGTTTCCTCTGCTATGCTGAAGCGTCTTAGTTTTATACAGTCCCAGTGCATATTTGCTTTTGTTGACTGCTTTGGAGTCTTATCCAAAAATAATTGCCTATTTCAGTGTCTTGAAGTACTCCTCTCATGTTTTCTTCTAGTAGTTCCACACAGTTTCAGGTCTTACATTTAGGTCTTGGTCAGTTTTGAGTTGATGTTTATATACGGTGAAAGATAGGCATTGTTTCAATCATTTGCATATGGATATCCAGTTTTCCCAGTACTACTTATAGAAAAGGTTGTCCTTTTCCCAACATATATTTTTGGTGGCTTTGTCAAGAATCAGTTTACTTTAGATACTTTGGTTTATTCTGGGATCTTTACTTTGTTTCACTGGTCTATGTGTCTGTTTTTATGCCAGTACTGTGCTGTTTTGACTGTACTCTCTAATGCATGGACATAACTTTGACATAACTCTCTAATGCATCCAACTTTTTTCTCTTGTTAAGTATTATTTTGTCTGTTTGAGGTTTTTTGTGTTTCCATATGAATTTTAGGATTTTCTAGTTCTGTGAGGAATTTTATTGCTATCTTGATGGTGTTGCATTGAATCTATAGGTTGCTTTGGATAATGTGGGCATTTTGACAATATTATTTCTTCCAGTCGTGGGTATTTTCATTTTCTTGGGTTACCTTCAAATTCTTGCATCAGTGTTTTGTAACTACAATGTAGAGCACTTTCATTTCCTTGGTTAAATTTATTCCTGGGTATTTCATTATTTTTGGAGCTATAGTGACAGATTACTTTCATGATTTCTTTTTCAGCAAGCTTGTTTTTGGTGCATAAAAATGCAACCAATAATTACATGTTGATTTTGTATCCTGAATCTTTGCTGAATTCATTTATCAGCTCTAAGAGTCTTTTGGTGGAGTCTTTAGATTTTCCATATATAGAATCACATAATCTGCAAATAGGAATAACTTGATATCTTCATGTACCATTTGTGTGACTTTTATTTCTTTCTTTTGCCTGATTGCTGTGGTTAAAACCTCTGGTACCATGTTGAGTAAGAGCAGTAATATTGGATATTCTTCTCTCATTCAAAGTTAGAGAAAATATTTAGTATTTCTCCATTCAATATGATGTAATTGTCGATGTGTGACCTATAGCTTTATTTATTTGGAGATTGGTTTCTTCTATATCCAGTTTGTTGAGGGTTTCTTTCAAGAAGGGATGGTAAATTTTGTCAAATGCATTTTCTGCATCCATTGAAATGACCACATGGTTTTTATACTTCACTCTGCTGATGTGACATATTACATTTATTCATTTGTGTACACTGAAACATCCTTGCATCTCTGAGATAAATCCTACTTAATTATGATGAGTTTTTGATATGCTGTTGAATTTGATTTGCTAACATTTTATTTAGAATTTTTACATCTACGTTCTTCAGGGATATTTGTTATTGCTTTATTTTTGTAATCTTATTTGGGTATTTGGTTAATGTTGAACTCAGAACAAGTTTAGAAGAGGTCCTTTTCTTTCAGTTATAACTAAATTTGAGAAGAGTTGGTGTGAGTTCTTTCCTATAAAGTTTGGTTGAACTAGGCAGAAAAGCCATTTCCTTCTGGACTTTTCTTTGTTGAAAGACTTTTATTCGCCTATATAATCTCATTACCTGTTATCAGTCAACTTGGGTTTCCTGTGTCCTCATGGCTTAGTTTTGATAGTTTCTATGTCTTCAGAAATTCAATGTCTTCCAAGTTCTAAAGTGTTGGCATGTAGTGATAGGAATTGTATTGTTTCCTTTTTAATCTGATTATATTTATTTGTGACTTGTCTCTTTTTTCTTGGTTAAACTACCTAACTTTGTCTATTTTTCAAAAAAAAAAACAATTCTTTAGCTCATTGATCTTTCGTATTTTTTACCTTTATTTCAGTTATTTCTTCTTTGACCTTTGTTACTTGTTTCCTTTTATTACTCTTGAGTTTTGTTTGCTATGTCTGCACTAGATTCTTGAGATGCACCATTAGGTTATTTGTTTGAAATCTTTATTTTTTTAAAGCATGCACTAATTGTTTTCAACTTCCCTATTAGTACTGCTTTTCTTGTATCCCATATGCTGTGTTGCCACTTTGTTTCATGAAACTTTTAAATTTCCTTTTTCATTTCTTCAGTCACCAATTATTCCTTCAACAATATGCTGTTCAGTCTTTATAGATGTATTTGCACAATTTCTAAATTTCCTTTTGTTTTTGATTTTCAGTTTTATGCCTATTGTCATAAAAATCATGATGTGATTCTGATTTTTTTAAATTATTGAGACTTTTGTGTGTAGTCTACATGGATGAAAAGATGCACATTCTCTAGCTGTTGGATAAAATGTTCTGTGAATGTTAAGTCTAATTAGTCTATAAAGTAGTTACACTCTGATGTTGCTATGCTGATTTTTTTGGCGGGGGAGGGTTCTGGATGATCTGGCCATTGATGAAAATTGGGTATTAAAGTTGCTCCAGCATTGAGTACATATGCATTTATAGAAGACATGTTTAAAAACTAATCTTTTGGTTATTCTATAGTGACCTTCTTTGTTATTCTTTTACAGTTTTTGTCTTAAGGCATGTTTTATCTCATATGAGAGTAGCTCCTTGAGCTCCCTTCTTGCTCCATTTGTGTGGTGCACTTGTTTGCTATAGGTGACATACTGCTTCGCCTTGAGACTTGTGTGTATGTGTGATCCATTTACCCAGTCCGCCTTTATGAATTGGGGAATTTCATATATTTGCATTTGAGGTTATTGTAATCGATAAATAAGTAACAACTTAGATATTGCAAGTTATGCCCCTGACGCAAAGCTCTTTCTTTCTGTGGGCTCTGTGCCGGTGATATGTGTGAAACTCTTCTCTCACTAGGTTTGCGGCTATGCACTGCCGCGGGGCCCACCGGGACTCTCCCACTCACCCTTTCCCTTGCACTGGAGAGTCCCTGTGGCCAGGGAATCAGGGTAGCAGGCGCTGGTGTGCTTTTTCCTACCTCCTGTGTGCTGCTATCCTGGTTATTCATGTCTTACAGAGTTCCTATCTCTCGCTTGCTAAATGCCAGTGCTACTCATATTGAAACGCAGCTTTTGTTATGGTTCTTCTTTCCCACTGGAAACCTCATGAGCTCCTTGTTGCTGCTCACATTCCTACCAGCACTTTAGTCTTCTGAGCGCCCACCAAACCTGCCCTTCAAGCTCCGCTTACAGCTTTCTAGTCTTTCTCCAACCTCATATTCCAGACTTACGCAAATCACTCCTGAAAACCAGTTCCAAATGCCTCTAAACCACGCGGTCACGTAATCACACCAGTGACCCTACTCTCAGTACATTTTCTCTGCTGGTCATCTCTCCATCGCTGGGACAACATCCACGGCAACGTAAATAAGGGGAGGTTTACTCTGGCTCACTGTTGCAGGGATTTCAGTTCGCGGTGGCTCTAAAGCAGAAACGTCCCGGGGGAAAGGCGGAGTGCAGGGAAGCTGCCGACCTCATGGCAGCCAAGAAGCAGAGAGACGGGGAAGGACTCAGAAAGAAAGGAAGGGGCCGGGAGCCAGACAGCGTCCCCAAGTGCATGCCCCCGTGACCCACGCAGACACTCTCGGAAGTGTGCCGTCTTTCTCACCTAGGCCCCTCTCACAGAGTGAAGCTGATAGTCACGATTAAGCATCACACAAATCTTGTGTTCATTTTCACTAATTCCGTTTATCACTATAGTGATTTTAAAATGACATAAACTTTACGTAGCTCTACACTTACTGTTTCATAGCCATCATTATAGTAATAAATCTTTTGGTATGATTAAAAGAATACTAGTCTCTGTACGTGCAACTACTTATTATTTAGCAAGTGTCATTGTACCTTAATTCATCTTTCATAATTAGATTCTTTTAAAACACTTCCTCTTTCTCCGCTTATATTTTAAAGGAGGAGAAGTTGACCCCAGTGACCTGGAAAATGTTTTGCAAAACATGGGGATTGAGCTCACGTCCAGAGAACAATTGGAGTTAAATAAATCACTCCCAACTGATGGTGGGCATTTTAAATATTAGTATAGCTTTAAAGAGAATTAATATTACCCTCAAGTGAGTTAGTGTATTTACTAAGGAAATCACTCACTATTACAAATATCAATATCCTCTTGAGGAAGTTACAGTTATATTTTTAAAAATCTGAATTATACAATAACCTGTTTACAGTAGGTCATTTATAAATTCAAGATAAGTTTATAAATTTATAAATTGCTTACAGTTGACCATGTTTACAGTAGGTCATTTATAAATTCAAGATAGTAAAAGCCATAATTTCAGAAATAACCATTTTTTAAATTTAGGAATATGAAAATTGTCTCAATAAAATAAACATGTATCTTGCCATCAGGGATCAGGAATATTGACATTTATCCTTCATTCCATTAAGATTTGTTGGTTGAAGATATACAGAATTTAGGAGGAAGAAGAGAGCTATACAGTTATACTAGGAAAGACAGATTCAGAAAAAATATAAGACAAGGAAAAGTTTTTGCGTTAGCCTTGTTGGTATTATCTCAGGTGCTAAAGAATTGACAGATTTACCATAATAAGAATTTTGTCTATATTTTTACTTTATTATTTTTAGAAGAATAGGTATGTTTTAGGATCAAGTTATTTTATGATTTACATTTATGAACGTAGAGATTTTTGCATTACTGTAGCATAGTAGCTTTTTTCTATGATCTAAAATAATGTATTCTTTTTATAGCTAATGGGAAACTATACAAGAACAGATTGCTGAAACAAGCAAATGCTATAAAAGGTGAGTGAGATGCAAATTGAGAAGGCAGATTGAGGCGCCTCTGTTTTGCTTTTGTTTTTTTCTTTGTCACTGGATTTTGTTTCCTATCAATCATATAAATATTTTCCACAGTTAAAGAATATATATACATAATCATATTGATTAAACTGAGTTTTTTTTTAAAAAGACGTTCTAGCTATCTTAGGTTTTATCTTTGGCAGTGGAAATAATAAAATAGACAAAGGTATAAAAATATGAGAGAATCTAGTATAATTTGAAGTTAAGGGACTAAGAAAATTATACTATTTGTATAATTATGTTACAATTATCAGATTTGATATTTTGCTGCTACAACTACATGGATAGTTTTTCAACTGTCTTTCAACATATAGTTTCTTGTAAGCTTATTTTTAATGTTAGATGTAAATGAGCAGATTAATTTTAGTTCATTAATAGTTTTTTAAAACAATGTCCTTGGGTTCTTTTATGATGAAATTGACAACCTTGATAGATAGGAGTTAATATTTATATTATTTTGACTTTTATTTCAATTTGCTCACATCTTCCTCTTTTTTAGGGTTGCAAGCTGATATTCATGACCTTGACAGCATCCTTGGAAACATGGCATTCAAAATCACACCCGAGACACTTACGGATTTAGCGCCAGATCTGCTAGTTGCTGGTGAGTGATGAGAGACTACACAGCACTGTGCTCTCAGGATAATGTGGATTTGAGGCTGATGTTTTTTGGTAGTGCTCATAGGGCTTAGAGAAGAATGTTCTTCTCTTAATAGTTTAAAGTTGATTCCGTTTTTGCCTTTTATTTATTTAAGAAATTTTTCAGTACTCTTATGTGGCTAGTGGCATTGGACAGGGCAGAAGTAGAATGGTTCTATGTCACAGAAAGGCCTATTGCACAGCACTGCTTTAGATCAATCATTACAATGTAAAAATAAAGCCTTCACTAGTTTAAAGTCATCCAGAAGTGAAACTACCTATTGGAATAAAAATGAACATGCTCTAGAGGAACAGAGCAGAATCAAGAGATTTATGATATATTAATTACAACATCTGACATGCTACATTACTATGTAGGTATGAAAGAAGATTAAAATGTGTATTATAGTCAAATAAAAATAAAATGAAAGCCAGGGATATAGCTCAGCGGCACAGCACCTGTCTGGCAAGTGCAAGGTTCTGAATTCTTTTCCCAGTGCCAAAAAAAAAGAAAGAAAGAAAGAAAGAAAGAAAGAAAGAAAGA
>NW_004955478.1:9558797-9579116 GCF_000276665.1 Chinchilla lanigera | reverse complement strand
AAAGCAAAGCAAAGCAAAGCAAAGCAAAGCAAAGCAAAGCAAAGCAAAGCAAAGCAAAGCAAACCTCACACTAACGGCCAAAGCAGTGCACATGCACCTCCATAAAAATAAAATGAATCACTAGTTTCATCAATCAGTAGATACATAATTTGATATGGCTTACATGTTGGACTTAGTATTTAAAGACTTTCAAACAGCTGTCATAATTATGTTCAAGGACTCAAAGAAAAATAAAGGAGCAAGACTTTCCACTAAGGTATCATTGAGTTCCCCTGAAGAACCTTAAGCCCTGATAATTGCAGTGCGCCCCACACCAGCTGACCACATACCTGCATCTGCAGAAAGCAACAACTAGAGAGTCACAGACGTGCACAGGAAGAAGTTATCAGCACGTGGGGGACTAGTAGATGCGAAGGAGACAGGGATAGAGAGACGAGAACTGTTGACACTGTGTATGTGTCTGGGCCCATTTGAGCTTCTATAGTAAAATACTTTAGACTGAGTAGTTTACAGGTGATAGGAATTTGTTTCTCACAGTTCTGGAGGTTAGGAAGTCTAAGATCAAGGTGCAGATAGAGTTGGTGTCTGATGGGGGCTTGTTTTCTGCTTTAGTGATGGTGGCTTTTGATGCTAACAAGGAATAAAGGGCCAAAGAAGCAAACTTGCTCTCTTATAAGGGCGTTGGTCCTGTCCTGGAAGGTGTTTTTTGTTTGTGTGGTTGGTTGTTTTGGTTTTTTTTTTTTTTTTTTTTTTTTTTTGGTTTTGCTGCTGGAGATTGAATAAAAGGCCTCATATATGATTGACAAGTACTTTACTACTAAGATGCTCATCTTTTCAGACGTCAGTCCTTGAAGATAGAGCTCTCATGACCTAACCATCAAAGGGTCACCAAAGGCCCTACCCTTAATACTATTACTGTGAGGCTTAAATTCCAACATGTGCATTTGAGAGGAACACTGGCATGCAGACTAACAGGGAGCATGAGCTCTCTCCCCATTGTTTGGAATAATAAAGCAGCTATTACAGTAGCAAGTAACACTTTTCATTCTGTCCATGGATAAAAGATGGATGCAAATGATTTGGAAAATACTTTGGGAAGCTGAGAGTAAGGTTCACCAATAGCAGTTTGTGGAAGCTGCTTAAAATGCTGCCAGCTACTGGTGAATCATGTAGGATGGTCATGAGACTTTCATCAGAACTTAATTTATTGTGTTAATGTGCTTTCAGAGTAAAATTAATACAGTTTAGTTTGTATAAAACTGTTTCACATATTTTAGATTTTAGTTTGGCTCAATAAATCTCGTATTTCTTATAGCCTGCCCTCAAGGGCTAAGCAAAGCCCTTGCAGTCTCCAAGAGGCCCTAAAAGGGTTACATAAAAGTGATAAAATCAAGAAATTGTGTTGTCAGATCAGATTTCTGTTAATTATAGATCCTTCCAGTGCCAACTTATTTAGGATCAGAACCTACAAATCCAAAGAAACGAATAGAAGTCTTTATTGGAAAAACTTGAGGCTTAAAATGTTTTCCAAAATCCTCTTTCTCCTGAATTAGAATGTGTTTCAGTTTTGTATTTTAGTCTAAGCATTGTGTAGAGACATTGACTACAAAAAGGGAACTTTTGATTATGCATCATAACAGTGTCCTTCTAAATTCATAAATTCAAAGTGGGTACTTTCCTCCCTCTATGCCATAGCAGATCCATCTGCTCTGAAATACTTACAGAATTGAAAGGGGAATTCTATAGTAATAATTGAAGCCTTAAGAACAGCACTTTCAACAGTGGATACATCTCAAAATATCAATAATAAAAACAGAAGACTTGAACCATAGTAGAGAACAGTGGAACTTAACTGCAACATCAGAAAACATTTTTTCTGTACACATGGAACATTCTCCAGAATAGACTGTAAAGCAATCGCAATAAATTTTAATATGGAAATCCCCAGTGTGTTCTCTGCCCAAATGGCACAAATTCTAAAAACAAATAACAGAAGGAAAACTAAAAAATTCACAGCTACTATGTAGAATTTAAACAATAAACTCTTAAGCAACCAATGTGTCAAAGAAGAAACCTTTGTCAAAGTCTTCTCAAAATTAGGAGAGAACACATTTTATTTTATGAGGCCAAAGTTACCCTGATACCAAAGCCAGAAAAAGACATTGCAAGAACAGTATAGAGTAATATGCCAGCAACACTAATCCACATTTTCAAATTAAAGATCTTTATCATCTCTCCAGGAAATAAAATGTAAGATGGATCAGCTGTGTTAACCACTTAACGGTTTAGCCCAAGTGTCATTCAGGCAATGTGTTTGTTTATGTAGTGACTATGCCGAGTGTCGCTGAACGTTTTAAGATATACCATATATAGAAAAATTATTGAGTAAATTTGATAAAATTGTCATCTTTACATTTCCTGATATATTATCTTATAAAAATTACGTAAACGTTCACCAGTTTTGGTTACCCTGTATTTAAATAATCGGACTGATAAGGGGGGTACTCCACTAGAGAGTATTCACAGGGAGACCGTCTGGGCCTCATAGTGTTAAATCGTCCAATGAGAATGACTTTTCAGTTTACACACACGGCTCTCTTCTGCCAAATGTTTCACTTGCCACCAGTGAGGATGCTAAGAATGTGATGAGCTTTCATGTCATTTAACCAAAGTGCCCATTTGTTGTTGTTGGTTCATGATATCAGACTCCTTTCAGATGCACAGATGCACATATATGGGCAGAAACACCAGTAGTGAACAAGATCAGATTAAAGGTTCTTCCTCCATAGTTGTTCAAGCCATTTACAAAGCACAGAATACAAATACATGAAAAGAGCTAAGAAGATGCTGAATATCACCTCCAACCCAGCATACCCTCCGTTATTATCAATATCTGTTTATATTTTTGTCTTTTGGACTGGAGTCTGAGTTCCTTGAACATAGGCAATAGATTATAATAAATGAGCAATATAGTTTTATCATTAATGTCAGGTATGATGCCCACACAGACTTGTTTCTCAGTGAAGGTCATTTCAGTGAATGAGCATATATACAGTATAAGATTTCTCATTAATGCTTATGCTGTTACAGTTTCATTGTTGCATCTAATGGCAATGTTCTTTTCCATCTCCTGGATATTGCCATGCAGGCATACACAAACGACCTAATATAATACACACTTACAGTGCCTTCTAAGGAGACTTCTTTGAAATCCTATCTATATCTTTATATTCTACCTCTTCTGCTAGCTAGCACTTGTAGGGGCCAGGGATGTAGCTCAGTGGCATAAGCACTTGCCTGGTAAGCCTGAGGTCGTAAGTTTGATTCCCGGTACCAAAAAAAAAAAGAACTCAATTACTGACATTTGTTGTATCTCCCTGTTGCTTATGTCTTTTGTAAGCTTATCTCAATCCTTGCACATAATATACTTTATTATAATTGTGAAGGTTTATGTCTATTTCCCTTTATGTGGGAATTAATCAACAGAGAGTGTCTGTAGATGAATTAATCAACAAATGAACTTAAAATCAGGAGAAAACAGTAAGAAAATGGTAATAAAGAACAAATAACCATTGTTATAATGATAAAGTAATAATTAGCCACCAGCCATTCTGACATGGATATAGTAGTTGAAAAGAGCTGGAGGAAGTATGTTAGCAAAGACATGAGATGAGAATTATGGTCTTCACTCCCTTTACCACTGGTACTTGTAGGAGTTTTGCCGCTGTTACAAGTGAGAGTTTCCAGAGAAAACATGGACAGCATGAATCATTCTCTAGTTTATGAAGTAATGTGGAATCACAAAATGTCTTTTCTGGACTCCCAAGTTTTCCTAAATCCCAGGAAGGCAAAAATTACAAATTGAAGATATACTCAGATAAAGTTGTAGGAACAGTGAACTCTGCCTGAAGATTTTTGTTTTTACAATATAGGTACTTTACAGGCACTGTGTTGCTGCTCTAGCCCAGCTCAGTATTTTTTACACTTAATAAGAATGTTACTGTTGGTCTCAATGAATACAATAAAAGTCATTATAAGTAATATCTTAGTATAATACTGAAAGTAAAATGCCATTACAAATCTAAGAGCCTAATTCTTTCTACTCTTTCTTAATTTGGAGCTGATTTCCACCTTATGGCTATATGAAATTTTAAAATCTATCACAACCACACCTTAAAAAATAAAGGAGGGACAGGGAGTTAGCTCAGGGGCACACATCTACCTTGCAAGCCTGAGGGCCTGAGTTTGATTCTTGGTACCCTCCAAAAAAAAAAAAAAATAGAATAAAATGTTTATGTATAAATTTGATATTAAACTATCAGCATTTTAGCAATAAAATTTCAAATTTTTGTTTCTAAATTCATTGTTGGGAGACTGCCTACAATGGTAGGAAATCTAAATTTTAGCTTGGTGGTGAAGGAAAGTTTTGGAAACATTAGCTGTCATTTCAAAGTAAGGCTAGTAATTATGTGGATTATTTACTGTGCAATATATAAAGTCAGCCCTACATGTCCACAGGTTCTACATCTGCTGATTCAAACAAGCACGATTTGAAAATATTTAAGAAATATTTGCATCTATATTGAACAGGCACAGACTTTTTTCTTGTCATTATTTCTTAAATAACATTGTATAGCAACTATTTAAGTGGGTTTTACATTATATTTGGCATCAAAAGTAATCGAGATGATTCAAATATGTAGGGGAATGTATTTAAATTGTATGCAAATACAATTTTTCTATATATTTCCTATAGGTTTTTGGGTCCTGGAATTGGTCCTCCACAGACACCGAGACAAGTGTATTCATGATTGTGTGTTCTCTTCCTCTGCCTATGATTCATAGGTCATACCAGAATTAAATTAAATGTGTTTGTCTGAAGACCCAGTGGCCTACCTGTTAGGACAAGTCTCTCTTCATCCAGCAGTTGAACGTAGTGCTACATTGTTTTTGTTTGTTTGGAATCAGTGACAGTATTTTGAAAATCCTTTATTTATTTTGTTTTGAAGGAGGAGAGATTGATGTTAATGTTACAGAAAAGTTTCCAGGAAATATTGGAATAGAATTTAAAGATAAAGAACACTGGGAGATGGTGGATAATCTACCAATTGATGGTACGTATATCAAATGGCAATATATTTATTAAATCATGTCTCTTCGAAGGAACATATGTTATCTTATAATCATTACTATAATAGTTATAATTTCTATCTAAGAATAAGTTTGGTTAAAGAAACTTTTGGGAGGCATTGCTCTTTTACCTTAAGAAGTATCAAATATGTGTCATCTTGCTTTTAGTTGGAGAATCACTTGAGTCATTAGTTAGAAGTCCCTCTACCATGGCTGAAAAATGCTGGCTTTATTCTTCAATCCATTGCAAGTCCCAGAGTTTCAAATGAGAAAAGGAGGGAAGAGAGAAGCATAAGAATGGAAAGGAATAAGAAATTGCAAAGAAGTGAGAGTATGGGGAGAGTTCAGCCTGCTAGAGTCCTATTGGCCTTGGGGCCAATGAATGAAAAGTGGCCTTGTTTTCAATTTGTTTCACTATTTGTTAAGAATTCAGTATTTCAAATTTTTAAGAAGATTATTGAGAATAAATCAGTACTTTGTATGGAAATATAAAGTGTGACTTTGTGAAATGGTGGCTTCTGTGCTGCCTTAGATCTTTATATCATTTAAGTGAAACTTTGATATTTTTCTTAAGTCTGATAGAAAGAGCTTTCACCATAGGTTGATGGTATGGAGATCTTTAAAAAATGAATGAAAGAAGACATTAAATTTTCATCCTTGCCACCCTTCACATGTTCAGTTGGAATATTTATTCTTCTTTTGATCTGTTATTCTGCATATTTTCTATGTAGTATTTTAACAAGAGTTTCAAAATTTATTGAAAGCTTGCAATTTGATACAAAGAACAAAGAAATAGTATTTATTAAGAATTTTGCAGATTAAGAAAAAGTTTTCCATGTATAAAATAAGAAAAATCAATCTTTTAGATAGAATCTGAAATTTGTTTCTATCTATTGTGAGTTTAAAAACTCACAGTGGAACTCAGCTCTAAATACAAACAAATTCTGTTTGAAAAACTTAATAAGTTCTGTGGCCAGCACAGCTCTTGAACCTCTGGAGGCAGACAGTGGAGGATGATATAAAACAAGAGTCAAGATGCAGAAAGCTGAAGTCAGGTGGAGCCTCCTCCCGTGGGAGAGAAAGAGCTGCCCAACAATGTAGCGCATGTATTTATACACTGAGGCGGTCATTGTCAGTTGAAACCCCTCTGCCTAGCAACTTGTTTGCTTGGCTCACCTCCAGCACCTTGCGTTCTCTGAGCTGGAACAGCTTGTTCATGTGGCTCACCTCTGGTGCTCTGTTTTCTCGGGGCTGGCTTTGCTTTAGCCCCACCCAGGTGACTGATCTCCAGCTTCAGCTTATTTATGGAGATCCCACAAATAAGTTCATTTTATTGGTAGTACCTTCTTTCACTGTGAGTATAAGCATTGCTGCAGTTTCCACAAAAGGCCATAGAAGAATCAAGGAAAAGAAAACAAACAGGACAAAGAAAATGGAAATAAGGTGAAAAAAATTATACTGAAAACTCAAAATCGGGGGTATAAGGTAGATACTGGGATGAAGGATAAGCAACTTTTCAAAAAAGTTCAGAGTTTGGGCAAATGAAAATAGCTCCTTGTTATTGTGTAGAAAGATGAAATCTCTAGTCTCCAGCTCTAGCGATAAACTATGTTTGCTGCACATTGCTATCTCAGCTTGTTCCCCAAATAACGTAAAGTGAAACCGATTTTAGTTTAATTATTTTATTGAATTTTTCTGGACAGTTAGAACAGTCAAAACAAAGTCCTGATTGTCCTTCAACATATTAAATAATAATAGAAAGACGAGTTATATTATCTTTTTATATCAGTAATGTGCTAATTTAATAATACACAGAAATTCATGTATTTTAATACTTTGGAAACATTCTCTATTTATTTATTCTCCGTCCTTATTGCTTTCCTAAGGAGAGAAGGTTAATGTGAATAATTTGGCCAGCGTTCTGGGGAAAATGGGGCTTAGTCTCACAGAAAAGGAAATGAAAAGCCTGACAGAAAACCTTAAAGGTGAGTATTGTAGAAATGACTGCCTTTGGAGAGAGTTTATACTTGTTCTTTTTTTTTAAGATTACTTTCTGAATCTATACCATTTCCATATAAATTCTTAGAATTGCTTTATCAATTTGTTCAAAAATAATGATGCAATTTTAATAGAAATAGTGTAACATCTAAGTTCATTAATAGAAATAGTGTAACATCTAATAGTGTAACATCTAAGTTCATTTGGGAGAATGGACATCACAGTTGAGACAGTTTTGTGGTTATAGATTAGAATAGACACCTCAAAACAATAAAAATGTATGTCTTAACAAACAGTATATCTTTCTCTTTATTTGAGTATTTTATTTCTTTTGTTATGTGTTATAGTTTTCAGTGCAGAGAACTTGGACATTTTTATTAGATTTACTCCCAATTATCTTTCTCCTTTATGCTATTGTAGGTGATTTTTAGCCTTTAATTTTCTAATTGTTGACTACTAGTATATAGAAACACAGCTGACTTTTCTATTGACCTGGTATACCACAGCTTTATTACATTCACTTATTAGTTAAAATATTTTTATAGATTCCATCGGGTTTTCTACTTATACAATCTTGTAATCAGAAAATGATGCCATTTTTTACTTCCTTTCTTCAAATGGTATAATGTTAGTTTTTGTTTTGTTTTGATTTCTTTTCTGTCTCCTCTCTTTGCATTGGCTAGGATTTCCAGTACATGTCTATTAGAAGAGATGATGGGAGATGATCTTTGTTTTATTCATAATCTTCGGCTAAAGGAGATTAATGTTTCACCACTGAGTGTTATTTTAGCCATAATATTTTCATAGATGTCCCATTAGATTTTTAGAATATCTTTTCTAAAAATCTTTTTTATATGCCACAATTAAAATGAGAAAAAATTTTGGACTTACTTACCATAATATCATATATATATGTATGTATGCATATATGTGTACAGCTCATTTCTATTATTTTAATTATCTTATTTTCCTAGTGACAAAATAAATTACATTTCTATGATGGCTATTGATGCAGGTGGTAGGTGGTTCTCTTTTGTCTCTGCTATTCATATGGCAGTTGCTGCTGAATAGTCATTAAAGCTTGTATGTTTATACTTGGAGTTCCATTTGTATAACTCTCACCTAACTATATTTTTACCTTTATACCTTTTGAAGGAGAAGAATTTGATATTAGTGATATGAAAAGTGTCCTAGAAAATATGGGCGTAGAACTTATACCTAAAGGAAGCCTGGAGCAGTTGAACAATTTACAGGCTGATGGTAAGGTTTTAAATAACAGCGTTGTGTTTAAGAGAACTTGCAGTGACGGGCATCTCTCGGTGTGCAGGAGGGAGCCCTCCTAAACTGAAACCCAAGGAGTAGCTGCGAAGTGCTGGTTATGCAGCTGCTGCAGGCCTGTTCCAGGAGGTTTGGGCTGAAAGCCTGCTATAAGTGGGGTATGTTAGCAAGGGACCCAGATCCCTCCCTTCCTGATGTTAACCACTCAGAGTGCCCTCTCCCTTTTTCAAAAAGGCGAACGGTGCAGAGAACTTGGACATTTTTATTAGATTTACTCCCTATTGTATTTCTCCTTTATGCTATTGTAGGTGATTTTTAGTCTTTAATTTTCTAATTGTTGACTACTAGTATATAGAAACACAGCTGACTTTTCTATTGACCTGGTACACCATGGCTTTATTACATTCACTTATTAGTTTAAATATTTTTATAGCTTCCATCGGGTTTTCTACTTACACAGTCTTGTAATTGGAAAATGATGCCATTTTTTACTTCCTTTCTTCAAATGGTATAATGTTAGTTTTTGTTTTGTTTTGATTTCTTTTCTGTCTCCTCTCCTTTCACTGGCTAGGATTTCCAGTACGTGTGTGAGTGGGCAGGGGGTGGTGCTGCTTGTCTGGTTGCACTCATGTTGGAGTGAAGAAAGATGTTTGGTAGCTGGGGAGGACACCAAAGCAAGATGCGCACCAATCCCCACTCCTGCAATGGACTGATAGCAAATTTTTAAAAAGCAAAGGCTTTCTAAAACTGCTTGGGATAAATTTCTAATAGTTCCACTTTAAGAAGAAGGCCTAACCAAGGCAGGCAGCACAGTAGTTTGAAAATAATCTGCTCAGTCAGTTACTAATGCCGCCACTAGGATAAAGAATTGCCTCTTCTTTCTTTAAAAACCAGTGAAAAGGTGTCCTCAAGATTAAACTGGAGGAATGAGAATATAAATAGAATGGGAGGAACTAATGGAGAAATGGAAAGAAATTAGAGGCTTAACAGGGAACAGTATGATGGATAGGCAAATCAGTCAGTAGAGAGTCCTATTAAGAAATATTTTCTTAACAATGTTAACACTATTTAAGATTAAATCATAAATTACTTAAGGCAAGTCATAAAATCTGTCGTTCTGAAGTTATGGCTTTTAAAACGAGTCACTAGATCTCTGGGGACCTGATTTGTACCTTCCTTACAGATGATGGGAAAGTCTATGAAAAGAGACTGATGGATGAAGTGAAAACTCTTAAAGGTATGTAAGACGCACAAAGAAAAGCAAGTAAATGTGAAACCATCATGTTGTGCATTTGTGCAATTTTCTAATCATTTGATTGTGATTTCTGCCGCTATTACCTATATTCTGATACCCTGTATTTTTTTAGTGTCCTCAATGTATTTTAGCAGTCATATATATTCTGTCATCTATGCTCTTGACGTTTTCCAAATTAGGGAAGGAAAAAATATAATTAGATACTAGGTTAGCACTTTAAAAAAATACATAATAGACATAAAAACTGATCAGAAACTTTAGCAAGAGTTGAGACATGCAATGTAGGGGCTGAGAAAATAAAAGCAAGCACTCCCTATTGATCAGAAGTCTTAATTGTAAATAGCTAAGCCGTTGCTCAACTAATAAAAAACAAATCAGCATAAGATATTCAGAGGGGCCAGAGATATAGCTCAGCAGTATAGCAACTGCTTGGGAAGCTTGAGATTGTGAGTTTGATTCCCAGTACCAAAGAAAATAAAAAGGTATTCTAATTCTAATTCTGATACTGGTATTTCTGGTACACTTGAGCAGACTTCATTGAGTCTTAGTCTTTGTGAATTATGATCATCATAATATCCTGAAAATAATACCTTTAACTAATACACGGTAATTATATTGCTTATATATTTCTCATTTTTAAAAAGAGGGATTGCTGATGTTAGTAAACTGGGCACTTTTCTAAACTATGGAGATGAACTGCACAGAAAATGAACGTAATGACCTTAAGCAAAACCTGCCAGTTGATAGTAGACAGTGAAAACATAATTAAATTGCTCATGATAGTCTGAGAATATAAGCTTCTATATAAGAATCTCTAAAAATAATTGTATTGCTCTAAAATATTCTTTAGAAGAACCTGTGGTAACACTGTTAGTTCCATTTTTCAAAATTTAAAAAAAAATTACAGTTCAAGTTTCATTTACCATTAATGGGAGTGTGATTATATCTACTATTAGATTAAATGTTTAAAAAATGATACTACTCATAGACAGATTTCATAGGGAGGACATAAAATACAGCAAACAGTAATCCAGAAGAATGTAAAAGGAGGAAAAAATAAATTGTTGGACAGCTCATCCAACTCTGTCCAGGGTGAACAAGTCCCCCGAACTAGGTGCCCGCAGATGTATAAGAAAAGTAAGAAAAAAATCAAACCAAGAGAGCCAGACTCCTGTGATCAGGTGCTAGCAGCCTCTAGGACCGACTGACTCCTGATTACCCTCGTCAGTAACCTTTTATTCAGAATCCACCCAGGAGGCAGCAGAAGAGTCGGAGGATATCAACTGTTTCAGCAAGGACAATACAACTCAATTATCATGGGAATAAGACCTGACCAGTAAGCCATCATGTTATGTTCCTTCGCCCATATCTCAACAAAGCATCTAGTATTGATCCCGGGGCTTACAATGCATATGCTAGACTTCCTCCAGAACCCAACAGTCATGGCTTGGTCAGGCCTCAGGCAAAACACAAAATAGTAACTAAAAAATGTCCTTCTCCATAATATTATCAAAGGCAGAAAAAAATTAAAATATTATCCCCTCTTCATTTACATAGGCAAAAAGGAAAAAAGAATAAGTGTGGGATTCCTACTTTACAGACATTAGCAGAGTCCTGGTGCTATCATGAACATTAGGGTCCATAACACGTTCAGGCTGGTCCCTGGCCTTACGTACAGATCTGTCCTTCTACTTGTGTTCTTGTACACATTCTGACACTCCTGGAACAGATTTTACGATCCAAAGCCTACTCACAAGCTGCAAATCCACTTTGATAAACTAAAGACCAACTCTTCATTTCAACAAATGCTTAGTTAGGGCTGAAGTGCAGTAAATCATAAAATAACGCCAAAGAAATATTAAAATGCTAAAGACATTAACCCGGATAAAAACTTTAGGAAAGTCAAGTAGCACATGCCTAAAATACTGTCTAATCACCAGTCAATACCAGATAAATCCATACTTGTTCACGTTACTCAGATACCACTTAGTTACATCACTATCTAATTTTCCTTTTGTACAGGAGAGACCTTTTCTAAGAAATATCTGTGTTAGTATATTCTGCCACTTTCCATTCTACACTTTGATCCATCATAAAGAACATGCATTATACTTTATGAGTTAATTTTCTTTATAGCTTTTAATTTCTTCTATGTAAGAAAGATGAAACTGCATGTGGATCCACTCAAGTCTCTCCAGAAAAACATACTTCTATTAGCTCAGTGGACCTAC
Source organism: Chinchilla lanigera (assembly GCF_000276665.1). NCBI lineage: Eukaryota > Metazoa > Chordata > Mammalia > Rodentia > Chinchillidae > Chinchilla > Chinchilla lanigera. The sequence continues at coordinate 9,567,224 of NW_004955478.1, read as the reverse complement.
CTACAATTATACAGCTAGATAACTACTTATGGAGAAAGTTCAAGTAGCCTTACTTGAGACAGAAATTATCCATAGGACTTCATCTGTCATTGATTCACCCTGTCCCTCATTTTTAAAAGTATTATTATGGGGACAGTATTATCCTTGTCTCCCTACTATGAGAACCTGAAAGAGTAAATAAAATCTGAAAGGTACAATAGATAGTGTGAAAGGGGAAGAAACTGCTCAGAAGGAAAGAACAACTGGGATGAGGGAAAAGAAAGAAGGGAAAATATGTACATATATACAAGGTAGCTAAGGTAATTGTACTACTAATTTCTACTGCTTTCTTGAAAGGAACAGTTGATATTTAATTGATCATTCTTACATTTCTGTATTTGTTTCTCTGAGTAACCAATATGAAGATAATAGTATGTAGTACAACAATTAACCATTGTTAATTTCTTATCACCTTGTCTGAAATTCTGTATTGTTTTTATATTGTTTCATTTATGTCTGTGTATTTGTTAATATGTTTTGTTTCTTTTATTTTTAAAAATAAAGTTTTAAAAAGTATTATTATTTAACATCAATCAGAATACATAAAAGGTCTCTAGTGTATATATAGTAAAACTAGACATTTAAGAAAGAACACCTGGCTTTGTAAAATGGTTTTAATCACTGCTAGAGCATTTCTGAGCTATCAGAGAATATAACATTGGGATTGAGCCTGAAAAAGAGCTGAGGAAGATTTTGGACCTATATGCCCTATAAAATGATTTGGGGTAGTAACCCTTGCACTTCTTCCCTAGGCCATTACATTCTTATTGGGGTGGAGATATGGATTTATTGGAGTAAGCTAGATTTACCACATTAGCATTCAAAGATCCCTAGTAATGCCCACATTTCTAAGAACTGCCCAATAGATCAAGTGTTTCCCATACTTTATTGATCTGACATTGATTTTAATATGGAGGTCTTCCTGTTGCAACCCATCCTCAGTCGTGACTCCAGAATAGCCGCTTAATGAACTTCTAATATATTTTCCTTAGTTTCCCACATAGATAAGTATCATTGAACAACATAACTTATGTTACTGACTTTTAACTTAATATAGAATTATACTGTATAGACTGTATTGTTTGTAGCTTTTTTCAACCCTATGATGGATTCATTCGTGTTTTCATTTTTTAAAATCACAAGCCCAGATTCTATGAATAATAAGATATTCTGACACTCTGGGGTTCATGTGTGTCTCTAGAGTGCATATTTAGGTTTGAAATTGCTACAACTAGGTTATCGTCAATTTTGCAAGACAGTGCCAAACTCTTACACCAAATGGTTACATGAGAGTTCTTATTGTTCCATATTCTTTCCAAAACTGTGACCTCAATAATCTTGTTTTTCTTCATAGACATCCAGTTGTCCTGGCTCCAGTTTTTGAATGGTCTATCTTATCTTTGCTTCTGTGAGGCATTTGGATAGGATCAGTGAAGGATGAGTGAAATTTTGTGATCTACCTCTGTGAGGTGAACTTGAGCTATACGTCTGTACTAGGCCTGCCTGTACCCAGCTTGAGGATGACTTTTCCTTGTGCTTTCTGAACTTGTAGTTCCCTGGATGAGGGAGTAATGTAGGTTTATTTCTTATTTACTTTTACATTGAAGATTGTTTCCCTTTAGGATCCCAGCCTTATGGGGAGAGTATCTTCTTTGGACAGGTCCAGGTTTTTGGCTTTGTTCAGCTATACTCTATGAGGCCATCACCTTTAAAGCTCAAAATCAGTTTCAGCAGGTATGGTTAGGACATGGTGACAGTGTGCTTTCTTTTGTGAGTTTATGCTTTATGTTAGATTTTGGAGTGGTAGTTCTGACGCTCTTATCAGCTCTTGAGTGCTTCCAAAGAGATCCTTTTTATATTTTATCAAGATTTCAGTTATTTTCAGCAGGAAGATTTGTCTGAAGAGCATAGTCCCCCAAATGGAAACAGAACTTAATCACATATTTTAGTCAGGAATTCAGGTATCTAATCTAGAAGTTTAGAAAAAAAAACTCCCATTGTCAGCAATATTTTATTTATTTTACCCATTGCTGTAAATAACTGAGCAGTTGCTCAACCCCCTAGAATATGTCGATTCCAATTCCAACACCACTGTTGACACGATCACACCTGCACAGACATACAGTCTGAAGGGTCTGTGCTGAGCCTCGGTGTCTTCCTCATGAGACTGCTGACCAGGGATATCAGTGGTCACGTTTACAGTTGATATGTTTTTCCCATATTTTCTTGTTTCCAAGGAGGGATTATTGATGTCAGTAAGGTGGATGCTCTTTTGGAAGACACGGGGACAGATCTCGCAGAAAAGGAAATTAGTAATCTGACGCACGGTCCGCCAACTGATGGTGAGCATTTGAGAAATCTTTGTTATATATATTTCAAATATAGCTGTATCTATGTATTTGAAAGCAAGTGTGTGTTTGTCTTTTGACATTTTCAGCAGCTTTATTTCAGCTGAGAGTCCCGGCCGTTGGCACTATTAGATCAGGGCAGAATAAGAAAAGAGCTATACTGTTTGGGGAAGGGACACAGAATGGAAAAGACTTACAAACAGGAAAGCGTAACCAGAAGTGTGAAATTAATAATGGAACATTTCCTTAGCACAGATCCCCATCATTACTTTCAGTCGCATTTAAGAAGAAAGAAAGGGTCTAGGAAGCATGAGAGATGTAGAATCCATCTCCCACACCAGATGAAGAGTCCTCCAATACTCCGAAAGGGAGAAGATGTCCAGGCATGACTATGCGAAACGCCTGAGCCCAGTCCTCCTATTTACACTTCTGTTTACACTCTCACATTCCTGCGCTACATTCCATGGTCCAAAAACCATGTTCCCAGGTTTCTAATCTGCCTAGATGATCTAGGGTCAAACTAAATTTTAGCAAACATTGAGTACTGCATTAATTCCAAAGTAAAATAAGCAAAAGTTAAAGATACTAACCGGAAAACATGTCAGTGGGACTAAGTATTTTTATGGAATATAACTGATTATCTTATAACCTTAGACAAATTAATAACTTGCTCATCCCATTAAGTTTCTATATAATTCCAACATTGTACAGATTAGTGTTTCCTAAAATGTATGTTTTATTCATTTAGTTTTTAATTTTCAGTGCTTTTATTATACCAGAAGGAATACATAAGTGATTTTAATTGTTTTATTTTCTTTGCTTGCAATGGTATTACCATTATGAAATTTGAGTTTAGATGTGGAAACACCAATTTTCAGAATAAAAATTATATTTTAGCTTTAGAGTATGTCTGAAGTTGTGGCAGGATCAACTTTTTTCCTATTATTACTAATATGAACAGAATTAAGAGATAAAATACCTACTGTTTGCACATATCCCCTAGTCTTGCTATTGATTCTGCCTCACATTTTAAAATAACAATTTAAAGATCAAGGCAAATGAAAAATGTTTGTAGATAAAAACGTGTACATGAATAAAATGGAATAAGTATGGTATTTTTCCTTTTAACTCAAGGTTAGAATTTTTACATTACTGTTTGTTGGTGATCTGGTCTGCTGAGGAATTAACATTAGAATTGAGCATGACATCAAGCTTCCTGAAGGACTAGGGCTAAAGCCATATCCATATTTAAACTGTGGCGATAGAAGGACTTTAAGTTTCCTCCTTGGGGCAAAGTTTTTCTTATATGTCAGCAACTATATGTTAATTTATTGAGGAAGGCTAGATTTAAGTGAAAAGGGACCCAAAGAATATACCCACACTAAATAGCTAGCTCTATACCTAACAGGTGCTTTCAACTTTGTCTCTGAAAACCTGCCAGGAGCCCAGTGAAGCTGACACATATTTTCCACTTTCCTGATCTTGTTTGTTTTATTGTGCAAATAATTTTTAAAATTATTTGGCCTCATTATTTGGCCAGAAGAAAAAGAAGACATTCTGTTTGACCTAGAGTTTGCTAAAAAACAGCAATATATTTAGAACAAAGTCTATATATTTTGCCAATCACTATTCCAGTATTGGTTAATTCATATAACATGATAATGTTATGTGAATAAATAATAGATAATGTTATATGAATAAGTAATAGATAAATAACATATATATTATTTACTTCTAATATAAACCACTAAATATTTCAGTTTACATTTGTTGATTATCGAGAGGTTTCATTTGTAAACATTTCATGGTACAAGGGGTTTTTAAAAATATAATGTTATAATTTATCACTGACAATTTGAGAAAAATCAGAGAATTTTAAAGTCATTTACCAATAGTGAAAATCTTTTAGATTTTTTTTAGTACAAGGTAATGTAAATGATATCTCAAGGATCATTTAATTATGAGATAATTCTGTTCTTTAATATATTTCCATGTTAATATATTTTTAATATTGCTATTTATAAAGTGCTATTGAATATCTACTGTGAAAATATGCCAGTGAGAGTTGAGAGATTGGTCTAACATGATGAATATTTTACTCATATAAATAAGAATGAAGTAATCTGCCTAGTACAAGAGTTAGTACCACGAATCGACAAATGATATCATATCAAATAAAATGCTTCTGCACAGAAAAAAAAAAAAAAAAAAAACCCAGCCTACAGCAAAGAGACAACTAAAAGAATGGGAAAACATTTTTGCTAGCTAGTCCTTGGACAAAAGATTAATATCTAGAATATATAAAGAACTCAAAAACTTAGGCACACCCCCCAAATAAAGACCTACTCAAAAAGTGGGTAAATGAAATTAATAGACACTTCTCGGAAGTAAAAGTGCCCAATAAATACCCAAAAAAATTCAACATCTCTATTCATAAGAGACATGCAAATTAAAACAACACAGATTCCATCTTACTCCTGAAAGTATGGCTATCATGAAGAAATCAGATAAAAACAAATGCTGGAGAGGCTGTGGGGAAGCAGAACCCTTTTACATTGTGGAAGTGTAAACTAGTACAACCACTATGGAAATCACTATGGAGATTTCTCACAAAACTAAAACTAGAAATTACATTTGATCTTCTTCTATGTATCTCCCCCAAAGGGTCAAAGACATCATATTAGAGAGATGTTTATAGAAACACAATTTGTAATAAATAAATCTTAGAGGTGGCCTACATAACTATCAACAGATGAATATATAAAGAAAATGTATTTATACACATTGGAGTACTATTCTGCCATGAAGAAGGGTAAACTTAAATCATTTGTAGGAAAATGGATGCATCCTGAGATTATAATGTTGAGTGAAATAAATCAGACACATATAAGCTTAAATATCACATGGTTTCTCTTATATGAGAAATCCAAAACATAACTAAAGAGCAAAATATAGATAATAGGAAGTCAGGAGATAGATCTTTTTAAAATAGGAAAGGGATTGAGATAGAGGGGAGGAGAGAGGTGTATTGGGACTGGGAGAGTCTTCTGCAGTTGGAGCCAGCAGGGAGAGTGCAAGACACTGCTTCTGGAGTGGCCTTCCACAGTCAACAGTCAGTATGTGACCTCAGTACAAGTGCCGAAGCCCTGCTCCCCAGGTATATGAGCAGGAGCTGTCAGGGATGCTATTGCAGGGAAGGTCTGGGTATTTGAACCTGGGGCCCAGAACAATCCCTTGGCTACTCACACTACCACATTCCCACAGTGGATGAAGAAGGAAAGAGTCATAGAAGACTGCTGGAAATTGAAGCGCGGATTAGGAAGACACACCTGCTGAGAGGGCGTGGTGAGCACAGACCTAGCTCTTATGGGCAGAGGACAGTTTCAGGTACCCAGTACTGGGTATTGCTGCTGTGTTCCCACTGTAAGCAGATCTCCACATCCAGCACTGTTTTGGGGGTAGACTGCCACCTTAGACTTCCAGCATGGATGAGGACACATCCTGGCCTGAGCTTTCCTCCCTACCCCTGAGGCTGAGGCTAGGGTACATGTGCGAAACAGTAGAAAACTTTCTTTTACTATTCTTTATTTGATTGTTTTGTTTTTTTCTTTTTTCTTTTTACTTTACTTTTAACTTTTTAAAATTTTCTTTACTCTTTGCTATTCTCCTCTTCTGTACATTTCCCAGACACACACACTTTTATTCCATTGTTTTACCTGTTTTTCATTTATGAGCATGTCTGAGTATGGGTGCTTCTCTTCCTCTTGCTTTCTTGTCTCAATATATTTTGTAGAGGGTAAGAGAATTGTCCCTTGCCCACTTTTATACCTCCCACATTTATCCATATCTCTTTGCCTGAATATTTTCTCCTGTGTCTTATTTATTCTCAGTCTTTGATTTCTTTTCTCTCCACTTTTTCATTTGTTGCCATTTAACTTTTTCTCTAATATTTAAATCAATCATAGAAGCTTTTCTCATCCCCATTTCTCACTACCAATTTTGTACCCAGTTTTCCCTTCTAAACATACAGTAACATAGATCCTTTGGCCTCATCCTATTTCCTTCTTCCAAAACTGCAGAGCTAAAAAGTTTTTTTTTTTTTTTTAAAGAAAAAAAAAGAACTTTCTTCTTTTTTCTCCCCCCTTACCCCTCTGGCATTACTTAGTTCCCAACGTTCCCTGCAGTATAGATAACTATAAAATTACTGGTGAATGTTATTTTCACCATTAGAGGAGACACAGCCATTGCTTTAGGGCACATTAAATGTGAGTTAAGACTTGGTTTATTATGATGCTTCTACTATAACTCTGGATTTATTCTCTAGGATAATGGGAGACCTAAAATAGGGTCTCATGGTATGTTATTTCTCAACAAACCCTGAAGATACCACTGTAACAGATTAGCCTGTTAGTGCTGTAGCTGATTTGATTGCATAGGAATAATCCTCACTCAGTGGACTACTCAGTGTTAGTGAACCTGTCTGCCAAATCCACCATCACGCCCAGGGAGAGAGACAGCAAGAGTTCCTAACCCAGGAATTTGGGCTGGGTTACACTCTACAAGAATGCCTGCAAGCTGGCGGAAAGAAGTCCTGAATCTGAGTTAACTTCAGTATTACCGTGGAATTATCAGAGGAGTTATTGGGGTGTGAGCACCCAGACGCTCTGGCAAAGAAGCTACTTAGGAAGTACAAGCAATATCTCATTGGAATATTGAGCCTGATTTCCATCAGACATCTTATTGGTTTAAGTTTTTGTATGTTTCTTGATTTATTTAGCAATGTGAGGTTATGTTATATTCTTTTATACTTTACAGTGTTTATTAGATGGCTACTTTTCTGTCTTTGTTCTTTCACTGGCTCTGATTTAATGGGTGCATAGGTTTTCTACCTCTTCAAACCCCTGGGGCAATATTATTAACATATTTCTTTACTTTTCTTCCAAACATGTAAACTCCTCCTCTAAAGGTTTTTTTTTTTTTTTTTTTTTTTTTTTTCTCTGGTACCGGGAACCGAACTCATGACCTTGCACTTGCCAGGCAGGCGCTTTTGCCGCTGAGCTACATCCCCAGCCCCCTCTAAAGGTTTTTAATTCCCCATACTTGGCTCCCTCACAGTCACTCTGTCTTCACTAGTATTATTCCTTGATCTTTCCCAGTCTATGCTTTTGGCTCTTCCATACCCTACCTAGCTTATTGTCTTCCTTATCACAAGTTCTGACAACAGCATAGCTTTCCTCAATCACAAAGTAACCCCCCTTCTCCCATATCTTGTTCTTGCCCCCACAAAATATCCTCTGAAAACTCTCAATACCAACTGTCCTAGTTGCCTTTCTCATTGCTGAAACAAATCACCCATCACCTGATGTGAAGTGAGGTGAGGTTTATTTTGGCTTACAGTTTGTACAGTTTCAGCCTGTACTCAGTTGGCTCCAAAGCTGAGTGGCATGGAAAAGGGGCATCACAGAGGAGAAACAGCTCGTGACAGGCAGAAGTCAGAAACACAGTGAAGCAGTGAAGTAGCAAGCAAAGACAGCAGTCCTATTTCTGTCCCTTATATTCTGTCAAGGTTATATACTGTTAGGGCAGGTATTTTCAAGCTCTACAAGCAAATAACTTCCAAGCCAGATTAATTTATCCAGCAAAGCTATCCTTCAAAGTAGGTGGAGAAGTAAGGTATTTCCATGAAAAAACCCTAGCTCAAAAGATAGAAGAATGCTAAACCAGTGCTCAAGAAAATACTTGCGAATATTCTTGACAGAAATACCAAAACTGACACCGCTAAAAAAAGAACACAGAGGAAACAAAAACTCCAAGTATAGTCAATGAGTAAACATCAGCAAAAGCTGTTAGGAAAAGAAAAACAAAGAATTCACCAACAGAGAAAGAAAGCGGCGATAGTAAATAACCAACACATCTCAGGGATCTCTCAATGCTAACAGCCTCAACTCTCCAGTTAAAAGAACACAGACTGGCAGGCTGGATCAAAAATCAGAATCCACTAATCTGTTGCATACAAGAAATGCATGTAATCCAAAAAGGT
>NW_004955478.1:9556399-9558160 GCF_000276665.1 Chinchilla lanigera | reverse complement strand
TAAAAAAAAAAAAAAAAAAAGCAAGCTCACATAGACAACCTTGTGAGAAATGTTAAGAAACAGCAACAAACAAACCAGCCCCAAACTGAAATTAAGGACGAAAATTATAAAGATGAAAGTGGAAGTCAATGAAATTGAGACAAAAATGTAAAAAAACAAAAAGAGTGAATGAAAGAGCTGGTTCTCTGAAGCGGTAAATTAAATAGATAAGCCAGTAGTCAGACTTACAAAGAGAAAATAAGAAAAGACTCCCATCAATGCAATTAAAAATGAAAAGGATGGAGTTGCAATAGACACTGTGGAAATCTAGAAGATAGTATTCAAAAATTATATTCCAACCAATTAGCAAAATTTGAACAAATGGACTGATTCTTACACACACATTCCTACATACCAAACCTAACCCAAGAAGATGACAATATCCTGAGCAATTCAAGGATGAGTAATGTAATAAAGAATCTGCCAACTAAAAAAACCCAAGCTCTGATGGATTCACTGCTGAATTCTACAAAACTTTCAATGATGTTATATCACCAATACTCCTCAAACTTTTCAAAGAAATTGAAAGGGAAGGCATGCTTCCGAACTTATTTATGGACATGGTGGACCACTCCCCAAGATGATTGTAAACTATGTGAATTGCAAACATAAAGTGAAAATGAAATAAAACAAAATGATATGTACTAGATGCCACAATCACTCCCCTATATCTGGTAGATGACAGTACTACAGATCCTAGAAATAAAACTTTCACCCAAACAAAAAGAGGAATTTCTTTTTCTCATTTTTGTTTGTTTTTCAGAGGGTTGTTTCTTTTTTCCCTTTTTTCTATTTGTTTTTATTTCTTTTTCCTTTTCTTCTTTTTTTCTGTTACTTTAACCAAATTCTTTTATTCTTTAATTGAATTTTTACTTAACTTTACCCTTTGTCTTTGTTTTTCAAATTTCACTTCTTTCTAGTTCCTTTTCCCGCCACTTGCATTTATTATTACTATTAAGTTTTCTTAATTTTTAGCTGATAAGTTAATACCATGATATTTTTGCTGAATTCTTCTCTGTTATTAATAATGGTATAATTGTTGCTTTCAGCACATATACACTCTATTCAATGTTTCATTTGTCTTTGTGTATATGTTATTACTGGAGATTTCTGTTCTACTGTTAGTTGTGCCTTTTATTGGTTCTTTTGTATTGGTGAGCCATTTCTTTTGTTATTAATTAAGTCTATTGTCATGTTTTAGGTATATATTATGAACACATTCATCATAGGGAATTTGTACCTGTACATAATATATCTTGATTCTTTTTTATTCTCCATCTCCCTACTCTCCCTTCAACCTCTCTTCCCTTCCTCCTTTACAATATCTTTTTCACTTTTTCCTTCTTTTCCTGTTTATTTTCTCTTTCCTTCCGTTGCAACTCATGTTCTTGCTGTACCTGGGAGGGAACAATGGTGAGAATGAGGAAAAGATAGACAAGAGACAAGATCTGGGTCAGGTGGAGACCTCTATACCTAATGGGTAGGAGGGGACTTTATTTATATCTTTGCAAAGTTAATACCATGAGACATAAGTTTGCCTAGTGACTAATGACTGAATTGCCCAGACAGGTTGCTTTTCTCAAGAGTGAGTTAGCTTGAGTGTTTTAGGAACTGTGGCCTTGTCTTGCCTCCACACATAGAACTAATGTCTAGCTCCAGCTGCGTCCAACACCCTTCCTTCCTTTCCCATTTCCCCCTCCCTAGTTCCTCTTTCCTTTTAAA
>NW_004955478.1:9554525-9556044 GCF_000276665.1 Chinchilla lanigera | reverse complement strand
TGATGCTTTTAATTCTTTTAGGAAGACACCAAGAAGAGGAATAGCTAGGTCAAATGGAACCTGCAGTTTTAGTTTTTTTGAGGTATGCCCACACTGATTTCGACAGTGGTTACACCAGTTTGCACTCCCACTACCCGTGGAGAAGGGTTCCTTTTCCCCCTACAACTCCACCAGCATTTGTTATTGGTTGATTTCTTGATAATAGCCATTCTTTCTGGAGTGAGATAGAATCTCAGCATTGTTTTTCTTTTCATCTCTCCAATGCTGGACGGTTTTTCATAGATTTATTTGCTGTTTCTACTTCATCTAACAAGTACCTATTCATTTCAGATGCCCATTTTTGGATTGGGTCTTTAAATGTGGCTGGGGTCTGATTTTTTTTTAGTTCTTTATATATTCTAGATAGTAGTCCTTTGTTTGAGGGACAGCTGGGAAATGTTTTTTCCCACTCTGTGGGTTGTCTCTTCACTCTGTTAGTGCTTTCTTTTGCTGTGCAAAGGCTTTTTAATAAGATGAGATCTGAGTTGATTCTTTGTGATAGTCTTTGTGCAATTGGGATTTTGCTCGTAAAGTCTTTGCCTATACCTATGTCTTCAAGATTCCTAGCTAATCTCTCTGCCAACAAATTTAGTATTTCTGCTTTAATATTTAGATCTTTGATCCAGTTCAGTTCCAGTTTAATGCATGGTGAAAGATATGAGTCTAGTTTTAGTCTTTGGGATGTGAAAAGCCAGATTTTCCAGCACCATTTATTAAAGGCTATCTTTCTTCCAGTGAACATGCTTGGTCCCTTTGTCGATGGTAAGGTGACTGAGTATGTCTGGAGTTGTTTCTGCGTCTTCTGATCTGCCCCACTGATCCTTCGGTCTGTTTTTCACTTATACCAGGCTGTTTTTATTACAGTAGCTTTGTAGTATAATTTCAAGTCAGGGATTGTGATGCCCTCTGCCTTACCCTTTTTTGCACAGAATTGTTTTTGCTATTCTAGGTCTCTTCTGGTTACAAATAAATTTTTGGATTGTTTTCTCTAATTCTGTGAGATATGCTATTGGAAATTTAAGCATGATTGCAAAATAACTGTATAACAAATTTGGAAGTCCGCTGACCCTTTGATTTATGAACTCAATGCATTTGCAGTTGATGGTTGTAACTCAAATTGGTTGCAAATCAAGACTATTTTTCCCATAAGAAATAATGGCAATACCCAAAGCACCACTTAACTAACCTTTTCATATTGTATAATGTGTAACTTACCAGAAACACAAATAATTTTCCTAGCGCATTCACCAAAAAGTTATAAAATGTGCCTAGTTTACCAGAAACAACAATTTCATAATGTACTCACCATTCAAGTTGACATCTTTGGCTTGCAGGAAGGGAGGATGAAATGGAAAGTGGTTATTGTTTGGAAGGAGAGTCCCTTTCCATTAAAACATCAGGGATCTGGCTCTCTGATATCCTTTCTGTCATTGGGAGAATCTGTAGCCACTAGGACTGGCATCTGGCTCACTAGATCTCA
>NW_004955478.1:9550087-9553082 GCF_000276665.1 Chinchilla lanigera | reverse complement strand
TATTATGGATTATCCTTTATGAGATCTGCACTTATAGCTGTAGCTTTTTCACAAATTATAGACTTAAATAGGCTATAACCTGTCACCTAATTTTCATTTATCCACACCAATAATAGCATTTCTATCTCATTTAAACACTGTTGATTGTGACTTACTAATTTGAGTAACACTGCAAGCAACACTAGCTTCCTTGTACAAATCTTTTCTCTGTAAGATTTTGACATGATGTATTTTTACACGTGGATTTTGAAATGCTGTAGATATTAGCAAGGTTGGCTGCACAAATGTCACTCTCATAGCTCACCACAGTTTACTTCTTATTTTCAATTGTGATTGCTTTCTTTGCTTTCTCCTTCTTCCTTAGCTACTCTTCTAGCTTTTTAAGGGCCATTTTGATAGCTGTAATCATAGTGATTATATAAGGCACTGACCAAAATCACATCCAGAAACGCATGCATCTGGGCTCAGATGGACACTTACATGTGATGGCATATGCTTTTCTAGCATTTTGAGTGTTTACAAACACAGAAGCAACCAGCATTTGGATCATAACTCAAGACTTTGGTTTCAAGTTAAACCTAAAATTCCACTCATTACCCAAGTTATTCACATGTGAGGCTGGCCAAAACTCCAGGGTCCCTATATGGCCATTTTCATTATATAGGTTCTTCCTACCCAAACAGAGAGATATCTTTCAATATTCTGATATCCTCTTCCATTGCCTTTTTCAGAATACTGCAGATTTCATTATAGAGATATTTTACTTTCTTCTTTAGATTGATTCCTAGATATTTCATTTTTTTGGATGCTATTATGAAAGGTGTTGTTTCCCTAATATTTCTCTCAATGAGTTTGTATTCATGTTCAGAAAGGCTATTGATTTTTGAGTGTTGACTTTATCCAGTTGTGCTCCTGAATTTGCTTATTAAATCTAGAAGTCTTTGGGTGGCATTGTTGGGGTCTCTTATGTAGAGGATCACGTTATCTGAAAATAATGATAATTTAACTTCTTCCTTTCCGATCCTTATTCTTTTATTTCTTTCTCTTGTCTAATTGCTCTGGCTATGTTTCCAGAACTATATTGAATAAGAATGGTGAAAGTGGACATCCTTGTCTTATTCCTGATTTTGGAATGAAAGCTTTCAGTTTTTGTCTTTTTAGTATGATGTTTGCTATTGGTTTATCATAGATGGCTTTGATAATATTAAAATAAAGATCATCTATTCTAATTTCTTGTAGGGTATTTATCATGAATTGGTGTTGGACTTTGTCAAATGCTGTTTCTGCCTCTAATAAGATGATCAACTGGTTTCTTTCCTTTGATCTGTTAATATGGTTCATTACACTTATTGATGTGTGCATGTTGAGCCATCCCTGCATCCATGAGATGAATCCTACTTGGTCATGGTGTATAATCTTCTTGATGATTTGCTGCATTCTGTTTGCCAGTGTTATTGAGGAGTTTTGCATCTATTTCCATTAGGGAGATGGGCCTCTACCTCTCTTTTTTGGTTGGGTCCCTATCCAGTGTTGTTATCAGAGTAATGCTTGCTTCCACTAATGAATCTGGGAGTCTTGCTTCCCTTTCAATTTCATTAAAGAGTTTCAGTGTTAGGGGCATCGGTGCTTCTCTAAATTTCTTGTATAATTCAGCATTGAATCTGTCAGTGCCTTGACTTTTCTTTGTTGGTAGGTTTTTAATTACATCTTCAATTTCATTAACTGATATTGGTTAATTTAGAATTTTTATATCTTCTTGACCCAGGGTTAGTAATTCATATGTATCCAGGAATTTGTCCATCTCTTCTGTGTTTTCCATCTTACCAGAATACAGATTCTCAAAGTAGGTATTGATGGTCTTGTGGATTTCTGCAAGATCTGTTGTGAGTTTCTCCTTTTAATTCCTAATTGTATAGGTTTGAGTCTTTTCTTTCCTGTCTGGGGAAGTTTTCTGCCATTACTTCTGTGAACAGATATTTTATGTCACTTGTGCCATCTCCTGTTTTTCCACTGACTCTGATCTATCTTAGGTTATTCTTATTTGCAACATCTAGCATCTGCTGGATTGATATCTCATGGTCCTTGCTCTTTTTAAGAAATATTTCTTTTCATAATCACAAATCACAATATTGTCTTCTGTACCTGATATTCTGCCCTCACATTGACTTATTCCGCTATGTATATTTTTAATGAAATTTTTAATCTCCTGGATATCCATTTGTATCTTTTTGATGGATTCCATTTCTTTCTTTCTTAGTTACTTTTCTCTCATTGCTGGTACAAAATACCCAGTGCACAAAATTAGGGAAGGAAAGGTTTATTTAGTTCACAGTTTGTAGAGGTTTCATAATCACCTGAGTCCATAATCACTTGACTCTAAGGAAAGTTGGCATAGCAGTGGGGCAACAGTTCAAGGCAGTAGACAACAGCAAAAGCAACAAGAGCAAAAAGGGAAAAGAGCAAACTCTTTTCCTCCCTTATATTGTATTCAGGCCACCCACCCTGGGGCAGGTGAAATACTTTACTCCAAACTCTCCTTGTCTTGAGGGTTTTTGTTGTATGAACTTTAGGAGGTCTCAGTCTTGGTTTACCAGGAAGAACAACTGATTAGAACAATTATGTCACCTTGGCTAAAGTGACACAATCAGCCATGATAATAACATCAAACACAGCCTAGAAATTGACAGATTGTGGTAACTATTAATTTACCACCTTAAACAATATGAACTAGATTTGTGGTTATATAACCAAATGTGAGACTGCTCATCCTTATCTCTCCAGGGTGAACCGGTCCTGAGAATGAGGTGCCTGTGGATGAATGAGGAAAAGTAGGGAGACAAGAAAACCAAGAGAGGCAAAAGTCTGGGATCAGGGGCTGACAGCCTCTCAACTGCAGCCCCTAGGACTGCTGCCACTAGGACTGTTCCCGCCTACAAATTTCAGTCACCTTTTATTGATCGAGAACCTAGGGCGTAGCTAGTACTAATGGGTGGAT
>NW_004955478.1:9546997-9549407 GCF_000276665.1 Chinchilla lanigera | reverse complement strand
CTGGATGTGAAGCTGGAACCAGATTGTTTCAGCCTGCAACAGTCCTTGTGCCTTCCACCAGCTTGCACCCAGCTCCTTGGCAGCTTGAACTTGGCTCCCTGACCCGGACCACAGTTGTTCTGAGTTCTGAGCTCTGCTGGTCCCGCTCTAAGATGGCTACTGGCCAATTGCCCTCTCCTTGGGGAATTCTGAACTCAAATAACTTACCAGCCATGACAGTGCACTATGTCAGCTGCTCTGTTCTCCTGGTGCATTTTTTTGTGGAAGCCTCTGGGATTACCAGTGGACACCATGCATTTGTAGGTTGAAACTGCCCCTGCCATGCAGTGAGTCTGGGATCAGGGAGAAAGCACCATCTGCCACCTTCTTCTTCATTAAAATCTCTCCCTTTGCTCTCCCTGTGGGCTTCAACTCACCTCAGATCCTCCCTTGGTTCTGGACCCACTTTCCTCTTTCTTCTCTTCCTCACATTGCTATATTCCAGTGTCTGGTTAGCAAATCTCAGAGAGGCTTTTTCTCTGGTGCTCACCACTCTTCATTTCAGGGCAAGCTTCACTGTCTGCACACAGTGCAGTTGAACAGAAACCAGGTTCAGAAGAATAACATGCTTAGTATTTAATGCTCTTCATTTGCTATCCTGAAATTCTTCATGAGCTTACCTTTGATTTGTATTTCCTAATTGAAGTCTGGTGGGAAAACAGAGCATTGTTTGGGCTTAATGCCTTGATTTGAGCAGGTTCCTGCCCTAACTATCACCTCCCTAAGATAGAGTCTGGGTCAACCACTCCACATTCCTTGGAAACTCATCTGTCTTTCACTCCCACTATGTCATAGCCACTGGCATCAGAGTTGAGCAGTTCTCCCTGATACTGAAAAAGCACCATGTTTCTATAACTCTTCAGCTTTCACTAATGACTTCTTTTCCCAAAGGTAGAAATATTTATCCAAATTTTCTAAGTATGCTGGTAACTAAAGATTAAGAATATGTATCATCAGCCATTTCAAGTTAGCAGCTGAAGTAACTTAAGTATCTCTAAAAGATAAAAAGAAAAAAATAGAGTCTCCCAACAGAAATCTTGGAAAGAACTTTAGATTGCGACTAGAAGTAAGGGTTGCCAGAGACCAATCCAACATCACTAGCCCATTCTAACACAGAAATTAGACAAAGTAATTTTCAAAACCAACTCTCCACCTACCATTGAATGAATTCTTTTCATCAGTATACATGAATTTTTCACTGATTTTGATTAAACTGTGCATACTTTAGTTCTTAATTTATCTTTTTATAATAACTATTTTTTGTATTGGTGAACATCTGCCTGATATTATAGATGAGAATATCTGCATTTTAACACTACTTGTTATGATAGTAATTTTCTTTATGTCTGAGATCTTTGTCAATAGCAGTAACTCTTCCTAATTTTGAAAGTCAAAATTTAAATTAGCACAGCAAATTATACATCAAACTTTCAGAAAGGTAAAAATTCTCTTATCTTTAAAAGACTAGGGGAGAAATAGTAGCCTTACAAAATTAGTAATCTTAAAGTATCTTAATGTACTTTATGTTAACTGCATCTTTACATTTATTATTATACTAAGGGTGATAATGAAATTCTCCTGCCGTAGATAATGAGAATTGTGGGAAGTTAGCATATTTGTCTGTGTGCTCATATAATTATGGTAACTGAGGCGGCATATGCATCAACATGGTTTTGGAGCTATGAAGTCTTTCTTTATACTAATATCTGTCTTTTAATCATTTTTAAGAAGCAGTTAATGTCAGTGATACTGAAAATGTCCTGGGGACAATGAAAATAACTGTCACAGATAAGGAAGATGTAGAGCTGGTTAAAAGTCTACAACTTAATGGTAAGCATTTAAAATATTAATATGATCTTGAAGGCTGTAGCATTTTTATTTTGTTTATGAGAATGTCCATAAACTTTCTAAGATAAAAGAAAAGAAAAATACTTTCAAAAATTATTCAGAATCTATTATCTCAGGCTAATATAATTCATATATACTTAAATATGCACAAATACACTGATCGATACACTGATAGAAAGAACCTAAAGTCTAATTTGTTAACATGAAATCCTTGGGGGCTTGTGACTGTACCTGTAGCCCGAGAAGGAAGGAGAGAAAAAGATTTAAATAAAAAAAAACACTAGAATGAACACGAATAGCCATTTATAATATGATCCAAATGTATTTTACTTATGTAAACTTATATAAGTCAAATATTATAAATAATTTTTAAAGAAAATGAATGATTTAATTTCACCTTAAAAGAATTCTAGTGGTAGAATGTCAATTGTTAAAGCTGGGAATCTATGGGACTTCACACTCTGCTTTTTTATACATTTGAAATGTTTCATAATGAAAACAAGAACAGATTTTTTGTTGTTTT
>NW_004955478.1:9537645-9546595 GCF_000276665.1 Chinchilla lanigera | reverse complement strand
AGAAAAGAAAGGAAAAGGAAAGAAAAGAAAAAAGAAAAGAAAAGAAAAGAAAAAAGAAAAGAAAAGAAAAGAAAAGAAAAAACAACAAAGAGACAGACAAGATTCAGAATACTGATGCTGGCATGAGAGCTGGATTCAGGGATTACTCCTGCCCCTCAACCTCACCTGCTCAATGGGTGCGGCATTTGTCATCTTCAGTGGCTGAGAACTTCCTAAAATGTCAGCTAAGGATAGGCACAGAGGTTTAGGTGGTTGGACCAAGGTCACAGGACTGGCGCGGCACTAGCATAACAGACCCACCCATTTCCCAGAAGGGGGAGGGCAGAATGACCAAGTTCAAGGAGACAGTGACCTTCAGGGATGTGGCTATGGGCTTCAGCGAGGAGGAGCTGGGGCTGCTGGACTCTGCCCAGAGGAAGCTGTACCGGGATGTGATGCTGGAGAACTTCAGGAACGTGCTGTCCGTGGAGCATCAGGTCATCACCCCAGATATTCTACCTCAGTGAGAGAGAGATGAAAAGCTCTGGAGGAAGAAGATGCCAACCCAGAGTGGTGGCACCTCAGGAGACAATGAGATGGAGACTCTTCAAGAAGTAGGCTCAAGGTGCCTGTCACATGAAGTGAAGAGCCTTTCGGCTCACAAGTCTGGCAACAAGTTAGCAGGGAGTTAACCAGGTGTCAAGAGTCTATCGTGAATATTCAAGAAACTGGCTCTCAGTTGAAAAAACTAGATGATGTATCCTATGGAGATGGGGATTTCAGTAAACACTTTAATCAGAATTCACATCTTCAGGTTCACCACGGAGTCCATGGTGGTAAAGAACTTTACAAAGGGGAGACAAATAAGTAAGGCTTTGCTTGGGACTCTGATCTTCAAGTTAACCAGAAGGCCCATGCAGGAGAAAAGCCCTACGAATGTGAAAAATGTGATAACACTTTCTGACGATTTTCAAGTCCTCAAGCTCATCAGAGAGTGCATAGTAGAGAGAAATCATACAAACCTGATTTATCATCCAAATGTTTCAGTCAAATATCACAGTTCCAATGCCAGCAGAGACTCCCGACAGGAGGGAATCCATACAAATATGAGGAGAGTGGGAAGAATACCAGGAAATCTCACATTGCCAGGCTCCTCTGATAGTCTAGCCAGGAGAGAAACACTATAAATGTAAGGAGTGGGGGCTGAGCTTCAGTCAGATCTCATATCTTCAAGTTCACTGGAGGATCAACACTGGAAAGAAACCTTATAAATGTGAAGAGTGTGGAAAGTGCTTCAGTTGGCATCCACTATTACAGGCCCATCAGTGAATCCACACTGGGGAGAAACCATACAACTGCAGTGTCCGTGACAAGGGCTTTAGTTATAGCTCATACCTCAGCATTCATTGCAGAATCCACACAGGAGAGAAACCCTACAAATGTGAAGAGTGTGGGAAAGGCTTCCGTGTAGGTTCACACCTTCAAACCCATCAGATAAGCCACACTGAAACCACAAGAAATCATGCAAATGTGAGGAGTGTGGGAAGGGCTTCTGTCTTCTGGACCATCAGAGAGGCCACACTGGGGAGAAACCATACCAATGTGATACTTGTGGTAAGGCATTCAGCCGGAGCTCAGATTTCAACATTCATTTTAGAATCCGTACAGGAGAAAAACCCTATAAATGTGAGGAGTGTGGTAAGGGTTTTAGCCAGGCCTCAGATCTTCTAGTCCATCAGAGAGGCCACACTGGAGAAAAACCGTACAAATGTGGTCCATGTGGGAAGGGCTTCAGTCAGAGTTCAAATCTTAATGTTCATTTTAGAATCTACACAGGAGAGAAACCCTATAAATGTGAGAAGTGTGGTAGGGCTTTCAGTCAGTTCTCAAGTCTTGAAGTACATGAGAGAGTCCACACAGGAGAGAAACCGTATCAGTGTGTACAGTGTGGGATCGCAACTTCAGGCCCATCAAAGATGCCACAATGGAGAGAAACCATATCAATGTGAGGAGTGTGGGAAGAGCTTCTATCAGGCCTCAAATTTTCTTGCTCATCGTGGCGTTCACACGGGAGAAAAACCATACCGGTGCGATGTGTGTGGAAAGAGCTTCGGGCAGAGATCCTATCACAGGCCCACCAGGGAGTCCACACTGGGGAGAAAGCATACATATGTGAGGAACGTTGGAGGGTCTTTAGTTGGAGCTCACACCTTTAGGCCCATCAGCGAGTTCACACTGGAGAAAACCCATACAAATGTGAAGAATGTGGGAAAGGCTTCAGCTGGAGCTCAAGTCTTACAGTTCATCAGCGAGTCCACCCTGATGAAGAGGGTAACAAGGACTTCTCTTCATCAGAACATTTATGCCAGAAATAAAGTATAAAATACTGAAAAAAAAAAAAAAGAAATACCTTTCATAGTCCAAAATTCCAAAATGAGGGAATTCTAAAGGTTAAACGGATATTAGGTTAAACAGTGGAAAAAAGAAATTAGGGAACTTCCAGGGAGTTTAAAAATGAGATGTGTTGTGGTGTTATAGATTGCCACCCTTTATATTTTAGATGCCAAAAATTGAATGAAGTTGATACATTGATTGCATCTCATTTTTCACTTAAAAGTAAATTGAAAATTTTCCAGGGAAAATTAAAAATCTTTTCCTTAAATTATGACTTTTGCTTCCTTGGTGAACCTCCACATGACTCATTTTTGTGTGAACTGATTTATATGTCTCATAGGTAATGGAAAAGTCTACAGGAACATGTTACTGGATGATTTGGATTCTCTTAATGGTAAGTGAAGAGTGCACTGAAAAGCAAGATAAATCCAAGAGATACATGTACACTATTCCTTTGATATTAAGTTATGAACCTTACCAATTTACCTACATTTTGAATGCCATTTACATATTTCAATGTAGATAATATTTGTTACCAAAATCCTCCCACAATGGATTTTTTACATTTCCCATTTGGCAGAAAAGAAAAGAAAATTCAGGTAACTTAGTAAGGCTTTGAGATAATTAGTCTTATAAACAAAATTGAACATACCTATTAATGAGGAGATTAAATTAGTTTTTCCATTACTAGGAATTGTTAATGACTCAACCTTTTCTAAAGTTTGTGGTTTATAAACTTAGTCCCACAATCCAACAAAAAGGGCAATTCAGTTTTTAATTCCACAGTTGTCCATCCTTGTATTTGGAGACTGGACTTGGCTTTTGAAACTGGTGATCTTTTAGTTTGCACAAACTTCCCATGACAAATGTAATCATTGTGTACCACAAATATGTACTAACATAAAATACATTAATAAAAAAGAGCTTTTGGGGAGCCCCATAATTTTACTCATATTCCTCTTATTTTTCCAAGTAGAAATTACTAATGTCACTAAAGTTGATTCATCTTTGAAAAATATGGAATGGAAGCTCACAGAAGAAGAAATTGAAGATCGGAAATACAGCCTGCCCATTGATGGTAAGCATTTAAGATATTTTTAAATTTCTAGGAATATCTGGGATTTTTGTACAAGGGTCAGTTACACAACCCACTAAATGTTTCTTAGGCAAAACTGGGGATTTTTTAAGTATAAAAGAAGATAATGAATTTTGTCTCATGTTATTTTCATCAATTCATAATGCAATGTATTCCACTTTAATTCTGAATTGGGATCGGAGTTTGTCAGGCCCGTGACCATATTGGGAAAAGTTGGAGGAAACAAAACAAGAGAGTGAAAATACAATGAAACAATGTTGTGGAAAAAAATATATACAAAGAATGGCAATAAGAAGGAAAAAGTTCTAAGCATGAGGAATGATTTAAATGCCACAAACTGTCCATTCAAATAATAATTTCCACTGCTACTAGTCTCCCTTCATCCAGGCAATTGCCATTATACAAGGAAGCAAAAAAAGGCTGCCACAACGGAAACTGGCACCCGTTGTCAGGTCAAGGGCAATGAGGACTCAAGCCAGTGTGCCTGGCACAGTACTTCTATTCAGCTTCCAGATTCCTGTGTGTTGGGCCAGACTCTGACCTAAGGGCTGTGTTTCTGGGCTTGAACTTTCTCTGACTAGAATGGAGATACTTAACTGCATCAAATTGTGAAATAATTCCATATAAATAAGTAAAGCAAATGGATATCAGCCTGGGATAATTCCTTAACTAAAAGTACTTATATGAAACTGCTTATTTTACTGAACTTTCATTTCATTTCATAGTTGTCACTGATAACTGCATCTTGTGTGAGATATGTATTCTTTTCAGAATATATTTCTATAAAAGTATCCATTTATTTTCAACAGCCTGTATTTTGGGGGTGACAATTATTCCCATATTATATTTTGAAATACAGTACTTAGATTTATAAAATTGTTTTATATAATTTGCATATATGTTATGAAATACTAATAAAGAAAAAGCCATGCATTTTTGATTCTCCAAAGCAGCGTAAGTGTTTCAATATTATTATTATAATATAATCTCTCATCTCATCCCCTGCATGGCAGTCCCTTTGCTGACCTTTATGTTCATAATCCCCTTGCTTTGAAAAATGTTCTACCACCTACAAAAGGTAATCAAAAATACTGTTAATGTTTACATTTTTTAAATGTATTATGTAAAAGACATACTGGCATTAACCTCCTTCAAATTATCCCCCTCACTTCAAGCACACTGAACACATTGTTCTTGACACTTTCTGAAGCAGTTCTGGAAGTCCACTTTCACGAGTGTTTTTACATGGTGTGATTAAAAAAATCGAGTGAATACTGCTGCCAAGGGTCACCCAGAAGAAAGGCTCATAAAAACATTAAGGTGTGTCCCCATCCACTTTACCTGGATCTGGCACTATGCAACCTGGAGTTTCCTACAAGTCAAAATGACCATGAAAGGTAAACATTTTGAATTGATTCAGGACATCGGGGAGCCATAACAATGCACCTAAAGACACTCACAAAAGAGGACTTTCAGAACTGCTTCAGAAAGTGACATGAATGGTGGGAAGTATGGTAGGTGGGGGAGTGTTGAGAAGATTAATAGCAATGCGTCTTTTACAGTAAAAAGAATTTTAATTTAAACACATTTTGAATCACACTTTGTATATACACTCAACAATATTTTAATGTATTGTTTTCTGAGTTTTAAAAAATATTATTTTATTATATGTTGCAAATCTTCTCACTTATTTCCTCAACATAAATTCCTAAGATTTATCTGTGTACTTGCTGCCCCCATAATTATATTTCTTCAAGGCTATGCAACATGTCCTTGTATGAATATACTACAGTTTATTTATAGTTTTTTAACCATCAGTGGGCATTTTGTTTTTTGTTTTACACATTGCACCATCTTACATTTGCACAATCCATGTATGAGGTTTACAGTTTTTCCTCACCCTCACCAACATTTAGCTATTTTTCTTTTTTTATGTTTGTTTTTGTTTTTATTCTAGCCATATTGGTAGGTGAAGTAGTATCTAGCTGTAGTTTTAATCTGTATTTCCCTGAGAGCTAGTAGAGTTGAATATTTTTAAGTGTTTATTAGCACTTATATATCTTTTTCAGAAAAATTATATATATACAACCATTGTTTGTTTTTATTGGATTATTTGTCTTTTTTATTAAGCTTTAGGAGTTTTTTGAAGTATTCTAGATATTAAGCTATTATCAGAAGAGATTTACAGATATTTTCTCCCATTCAGTGGAGTTTCCTTTTATTTTTTAGTAGTGTTCTTTGGAGCAGTAAAGTTTTCATTTCATTAAGTCCAATTTATTTTTGCTTTGATTGTGCCTAGATGTCATATTTAGGAAATCATTGCCAAATACATGATCATGAGCATTTACTCCAGTAACAGGAGTTGAACTCAAGGCAGTAAAAACAAAACAAAAAAAGTTAGTTTCAGCCAGTGCTTAGGTGGGTTATCCTCTAATGATTTGTTCTTTTGCTACCGGCAAGTGAAGAGGATTGGGATATGGCCTGACCGCCTGAGCCTGTCTCTTGTTCCCTCTGCAGGCAGATCTCTGTTAGTTCTCACCTGTACTTCTGTGACAATGACTAACCAGATATTCTTGTCTTTGTCTTATGATTGTACACCTGCAATGCATGGGGAGAGAGGGCATAACAGGACTGGTCAGACACCCCATGGTCCAATGATCTCGGGAGCGGTTTCCCCTCTCTCTGTTTCCCTTCATGATAATCCCTGTAGCTACTTATTTCTGTTCTTCCAGTAAATGCAGCATGCAGCCACTTCTGATCCTGCTGCTTATCCTCAGCTTTCCCTTCTTTCCAAACTCTCTTTGCTCCTTTCAGAGTCTCTATCTAGCCCAAAACTTCTGGTGTGTTTTGTGCTTGGAGGAAGAAGGCCCTTCCACTTGGAATTAAGTAGCATTCAGGAGGCAATAAGAGATCTCACACAAGCATGGAGATGAGCAGGTTTTGGTGGGTGGTGGGATGGGTCCCTCTCAGGTGTCAAACCCTGCAGCATGTGGAGGGTAGGGAGCTGGTGGAATACCTCACAAGGAGAGATCTTGGTGGCACTGAGGGGGTGGTGCGAGAATGCCCACTCTGACCCTGCTCCAGCATCTTTTCTTCACCCAGACCCAGCAGTCATGGGTATTGTTCACCCTCTGATGCACCATTCCACAGATTGTCAATGGTTTTTTCTGGGTATCTGTTCAGGACTATGACCTTGTTTCTTTCAGTCCCTATAACTCACCAGTCACCATGATCTCAGTGATTCTCTGGCCCATGCTTTTCTCAGCACCCTCATTTGAGGAGGTTCTCTCCTGTGAATAGCTCACTCACTCGGCTCCATTTCCCAATGGAAAGAGAACTAGAACAAGTGAGTTAGACACTGTTATGGTTGATACATTGTGTCAACTTGGGGAGTCTAGAGGTTGGGCTAAGTGACTCAGCAGTTCTGCATCTTGGGGTGAAAAGGACACGCCCCTACCCTCCTGGGATGTTGTTCATTGTGTCAATTTGAGAAGTTTAGAAGGCTAACTGTGTGACTCAGCAGGGAGCCAGGGTCCTCACTCTGTATTCATCCTGAGCCTGTGCAAGAGGAGGGCCTGGAGATGGTGTGAGTGCTACACGCCCCCTGGGTGGGGGCAGCCTGCTTACAATACAAGGGAGGGAGAGAGGCTTGCTCTTCTCTGCCACTCCTCCCTTTTGCTCTTGTTGCTTAATGGTTGCCCTCTGCCATGTGCCACTCTGCCTTGGAGCCAGCCAAATATGGACTGAAACCTTCACAAACTGTGAGCTAAATAAACCTTTCCTTCCTTAATTTTGGGCATCAGGTATTTTGTCTCAGCAACGAGAGAAAAGTAACCAAGACAGACACTTTCCCAAGACTGTGTGTTCACCAGACTTATTGCTGTAAGGGTGTGAGAGTGGCCCTGCTTCTGCCTCTGACCACCTTTTATACTGGGATTCATTTGGTGGGCTTTTCCTTCACTTTGCCTTCCTGAGTTTATTTTTTGCTCCCTCCATTTTTATGTATCTGTAGATCCTGACAAGCCTCTTTGAGCTTCTTGTGAGCACTGCTGGTTCTAGTCCGCCATGATAGAACTGAGTACTGTCTTGAAATTGAGTTCCCCTCACTCAAATTTTTCATTTTGAATATCATTTTAAGCTATAAAATACTTTATGTGTGAGAAGTATATTATTGCTAAAGTATGAACAAAACAATAAAAAAATACATTCACTCAGTTCTAGTTTATAAAATAGAAGATTTTAAGTACATGCTCTATCTGTTACTTGATGATTTTGCATATTATTTCTTGTGATGTTCATCTGTATTGCTGCTTATACCTTCAAATTTTTACTGTCATGTAGTATTTCATGATAAAAAATTCCACAGTTTTTACCCATTCTCATGAACATTTGAGACAGTTCATGCTATTACAAACAGTGGCACTGGGAATCTTCTCCAACAGCCAAGTGTCACCAGTGAGCAGCTGACCCTTTGTTCTAGATACTCACCTCCTGCTCTAAGTGTTTAAAATACATTTCATCAATTTTGGTGTGTGTCTGCTCTTTCATTACAACACACAAGTGTTCTTCAAATTTATGGAAATTTCTCTTAAGACTTTATTTCTGTATGTCCCTACTATGAGGTCATAAAGATATTCCATGTTTTCTTCTAAAAGTTTTACAGTTTGCCTTTCACATTTGTGTCTTCAATCTACCTGAATTATTGATGGTTATTTAAGCAAGGAATCAATTTGCCTGATTAGTCAAAAATATTGACTTCAAAACTCAAAAGCCCATCTTTGTTCTCTGCGTCCACTAAAAGGCTTAATTCTAGGGGATAAGAACAGAAATGCCCTAAAAAGGAATAAAGAAGAAAATAAGGGGGTAAACATAGAAATTAAGGTGCTTGTTTTAGTGTGCTTGGGGCTAACAATGAAGAGTATGTCTCTCTCCCTGAGTTTATAAAGATAAACATTATGTAAACATTAAATTTTAATTTGTATGTCATGCCTTTTAAGTGTGAATAAATGTGTTTTCTTAAATAGTTAACATTTGTGTCTTTTCAAAGGTAAACAAATTGACATCAGTGGTCTTGAAAACATTCTAGGAAGCATGGAGGTTGGAGACACAGAAGAGGAATTCTCAAATCTTCAGGAAACTCTGCCAATTGATGGTGAGCCATAAAAATACTACTCAGGTTTCCAGAGAACTTGATTTACTGGACTGTGTAAAATGTTTCAACTTTCCCAATTAACATCCTTTGGAAATTTCAAGGAAGAGTAAATGCAAAGTCCTTAGAGGTATCAAAGACTATATAAAAAGAGAAGGGAAAGAGGGAGAAATTTTGTATGTATGTATATACAGGATAGTTAACATAGTTGATCTACTGTCTTCTATTTCTTTGCTGAAAGAAACTCTTAGTGAGTCCTTGATTGATCAATATTGCATGTCTCTATTTGTTTTCATGAGAAACCACTTTGAAGATATCAATATGTAATACAA
>NW_004955478.1:9510096-9537450 GCF_000276665.1 Chinchilla lanigera | reverse complement strand
TATATATAATCCCTACCTACATTTTCCCATACTGAAAGAAATTATTGCTTGATGGTATAATTATTGATAGGTTATTTTCTCCTTTTCATTATTTTGTAATAGGTGTGCTATGCATTCAGTCATCAATAAATATTTGCTGCTATCTAGGAAAGTATGCATTATATTTAGGTTGTCTAAGTATCATCCAAACTACTACCTTTTGGACAGAGTTAAAAGGGACACCATAAATTATGAATTAATATAAATTATACAAGGACACTGGCATAAGAAGAAGTTGTCTCAGGCACAACAAAGTGTTCAGAAAAAAAAAAGGACTATATAAAAATCCTTGTGTCATATAAATAAAAAATATGGGGAAGAGTAAAGGGGAATGAGAGACCAGTTGGAAAAAGCAAGGGAAGAAAATGGTAAATGCCATGTTTTTCAATATTGTACAAGTTTGACAAATGTTCATGTATATATTTACATGCTACAGAACCACTAACAATAGTTTCAAGTGGCACATAGTGTAAACATACCAAAAATAATATATTCTCAAATTTTACTTATGTTTGAGGATGATCTATGAGAAATATCCAATAAATCTGTTTTATTTTTATAAAAAATCTACATAATCATAGTGTATGAACTACTGTCTTTAGTACTATTATCTTGTTTTGGCATGAATTATGTTTTTTATTATATATGCCATTATAGTATAGAAAAGACTCTTAAGTGAAGCAAAATCTATCAAATTAAGAAAATGAAAAGGCAAAAACTTTCTAAAAACTTAATTTTTTTATTTATATCATTAGATTGTGAGTACTGCTTCTTACTATAGGCCTTTTCTTATTTACATTTTTTATTGTTATTTATTTATTTTGCTTGGTTTTAGAGATGGGGGTCTCACTGTGAAGTTCAAATTGACCTTGAACTTTCTGTGTAGTCCAGGATAGCCTCAAACCCAAGGTCCTCCTCCCTCACTCTACCAAATCCTGGGATTACAGGCATGTGCTATCACACCTGGCCTTGTTTATGCTTTTTAAAAAACACATATGCAATTTGTCAATTACTGTCCTAGAGTTATGTTTGCATTAGGCTGAATACTTGGAATTTTCCAGATTTTACTTAAAAAGAATTACTTCAGATTTTGGTATTTCATGGGACAAAATAAAAAAATAATAAAAATTGGTTTCTAAAATGTATTCAGTGTGGAAATAATTAACATAAAAGTCCAGGAAACAAAAATGTGAACTCATAAAGACAGATTATTCAACTCCATTAAGTATTTTCCATTGTGAAGCAACACAATAATAATATTCAGCATTACAGATTCTAATTCTAATTCTAATTCTCCTATTAATTTTATCTATTCTCTTAAGCAGATCAAATTGGAGTTTTTGTAGTCAGAATGTGAATAAAAATAATAATACAGTATATGAACTATATTAAACTTTTTACTTTTCATTGTACAATTAGTACATACTCACTAACTATAATAGTATATAATCAATAAAATAATGTAGAGTTTTTCAAATTATTCACTTTTCACGCTCCTACCATGTCTTTAAAAGGAGGGAAGATTGATGTCAGCAGCATAGACATTATTCCAGAAGATATGAAGCTCAAGCCCACAGAATCACAGGGTATAGATCTATCAGATAACATACCAGTTGGTGGTAAGCTTTATAACATACATATGATATATATTCATATATATGAATTTGTAAAATTACTAGTTCATTTATTAGACATTTGGGGAAAGCATAAAAAGACATCCTGTGTTTTCATTTTTTAAAAGCTAATGTCATAAATCTCTTCTTAAAGGAGATAAGGCATATCTTACAGTAAAACTAGGACTACTTCCTCACAGCATGACCTCAAAATGGTTAGGGAACAAAGTAAATGTGAGGGAATAATATGGAAGAGTCAAAAGTAAATATAACCTCAGCAAATAATATTCCTCCACCAGTCCCTTCAGCACTTTCACTTTTTGCCCATGGACTTCCAAGTCTGCGTCTCTATTCCAGCCTCTACTCTGAGCTTTAAACTTGTGCATCTGTATGGCGGTTTGAGCTAACCACTAGAATGATCACTTCGGGATGCAATCCCAACATTTTAAAATCTAAATTCACTATCTTTCATACCAGATCAATTTTTCTACATTTTCTGTTCAGTGATGACCACTTGCCACCTACGTATCCAAACTACACTATCATCCTCCCTGTTATCCACTCTCTTATTCTCAATATTCTCTTAAAGGCCTCACATATATTTCTTCAATTTATACTCAAATTCTGTTCTTCTATGACGACTGAATGTCTTTCAAATCCCTGCCATCTTTAGTATATATCACTGTAATGGCAATGTGAATGGTCTCTATAGGTTAGTTTAATTTAGTTCAGTTTAGTTTAGTTTTTTGTAATACACTTTGTGCACTGAGCTGCCAGAGTGATTTATCTAAAATTTTGTTCCAGATCAATGATAGGTCTAGATGCTTTAAGAAGTTATATCACCTACTTCTGGTTTCCGAAGACTTCTTACACTAGGTGTGGCTATCATATTTTTCATATCTGGAACCTAAAAAGTCTTACTTATGCTTATGTTCTTACTTACACTATATTTGTGTGCCCTTGTCAAATGATTGTCCTGGAAATTTTCAAATTTTTTTAAGTTGTAGAGTTTAGGGATCGTAATATTTCAGAAACCTTTTCTGACACTCACATGATAGATAAAATATTCTTCTTATAAGGTCTTGCAAATATTAGGGGCTAGCTTCTCTCCCTAAATTAAGACTTATTTTGAAAAAGATGAAGATTTGAAAACACCAAAAGGTAGAGACCAGTCAAGAGGTTTCTGTTCCCACTTCCCTATTTTATAGTGGTAAACCCCAACACAAAAATCAAACAAACAGAAATATAGAAACATGAAAAGACAAAGCAACCAAATGCCTCCAAAAACTCCTAATTCCCCCCAAACCAGTAGAGGAGGTATTGAACGGAAGGAAATAATAAGCCACACAGCAGAAAGGTCTGAAGGGGTATCAATGAAGATAAAATAGTTAATAAGGTGCTTGGCAAATTCAAAGAAGATATAACTCATCAGATAATGACCCTAATGAAACGGATGATCAGCAAGTGTAAAGAAGTCACTGATAAAAATCTAGCAGAGATAAAGAAAAAGAAGCAAAACATAAATGCACAGCATAGAATGAAAGAAATTTTTGAAAAATTAAGCAATGCAAATTAGAAGGAGGAGAGCAAAGTGAGATAAGGAATCCTATTAAGGAGTGAAAGAAAATGAATAAAACAAAATAAAGGTCACACAAAGGAATAGTCAAGAAAAGGAGAAAAATGAGAAAGAGAAGAAAATGAAAAAGGAAAATACCCAAACCCCTAAAAATCAGTGAAGAAGAAAGCAAAAACAGAAAAAGAAAGAAAATGTATCCAATTTTTTTTCCCCACTATATTTAAGAATGAGTGGTTTCTTTCCAGGACCTCCAGTTTTAGAATCCAGCAAGTCATAGTTTTTTTCACCTAGCTTTATGATCTGTGGCTCTGTAAGGTGCACTCCTGTTCCACAGACCCCTCTGCCCATTTGTCTTGGTTACTTTTCTCTCGTTGCTGGGACAAAATATCCAACTCCCAAAATTTAGGAAGGAAAGGTTTATTTAACTTACAGTTTGTGACGGTTTCAGTCCGTACTCAGCTGGCTACAAGGGTGGCACATGGCAGAGGGCAACCATTCAAGGTGGCACAACACAGCAAAAGCAACAAGCACAAAAGGGAGGAATGGCCGCAAGCAGCCTCTTCCTCTCCCTTACATATGCAAACTATCCACCCCAGGGCGGGTGTAGCTCTCACACCCATAATCAATCAAACTCTGAAAGCCTGCCCCATGACCTCATGAGGCTTTGGGGGAACACACAGACACAAACCATAACACCATTCAACCCTGGCTTTGGCAACCATCCAATCCCAGGTGTAGATGTTGGTTAATGAAAAAAACATTCAGATCTCTGATCTGTGCTGGATGTAGGCAGCAGGGCAAGTACCACTGCACTTAATGTCAGGGTGCTGCCTCTGAAAGCCACACACATTGGCTTCTCACCAAGAAGAACATGGCTTCTCCATGTTCTTCCCAGCACGAGTGTAAACTTCTCAGGAGGTCTGTGCCTACCCTGCACCCTCTCCAGGACTGTCTCACATAGCTGTCTCTCTTTCAGTCACTGTGGGACAGTAATGTTGGAAAGCCCTAGGCCTTCAGAGGCTCAGTCTTAAATAATCAACCCCTCTCAAAAATTTGCCTTGTTAAACACTTTCGCACAATACGGTGAGCATGTACTAAATACCTACTCTAACAGTTGCCTGCTATGTGGAAGGAGTCACCTTCGGGGCTGTCACTGCTGCCTTGGCCCGTTGTTTCTCCCCACAGCTCCCGAAATTGGGGGCTTGCCTTGTGTTTATGGGTACAGTTTCCCCTCCCTGTGAGCTGGGGTAAGCTTCCAGTCTACTTCATTCTTTTGTTTGCACTGTATCCTATTTCCCCAATTTCTCTGTATCTTCTAATTTTCCTTCAGTTCTCTCCCAATTTGAAGAGATCTACTCTTTAAATTTCTTTTTGCTAAGTTGTTGCTCTCCAGGTGTGTGGGTTCTTGGTCCTGGAGAGGCTGGATTTTGCTAATGACTAACACTCCACCATCTTGGTTCTCTATTTTATTGAATGCAAATATAGTCACTCCTGCTTGCATTGTAATTCCATTTGCTTCAAACATCATTTTCCATTATTTCTCTTTCAGTCTTTATAAGTCTCATAGGAGGTGAGTTTCTAGTAAATAGCCTATTGTTGGGTCCTCCTTTTATTATGAATGAATACAAAAGTACTATAAGCTAGGATGCCTATTGCAACAGCAATTATATTTTACCAATGACCCTAATTGCCCCATTAACTGTTTCTTAACTCCTTATTGTGACTGTTTATCTAAGTCAGGCTTTTTAACAAAATTAGACTTCTGGTGATAAACTTTCAGTGTTATATTTTGGTGGAAGCATCCTTGTGCTCTAGAGTAATTCTCAGGAATATTTTCTATTGTTGATACCATAAAGGTAAGATAAAACATTGTTTAAAATTTACAATTTACCCTAAGCTTTTGATTCATGAAATTGGGCTACTCCTACCTTCCAGATACTTATTTATATATTTTAAGCTTTTTTTATTGGTACATGTTTGCAGTTCAGGCAGTTTACAATCATCTTGGGGAATGGGTGTGCATGTACTACTACAGCTTGCTTCTTTCGTTTAATCCCGTACCACTTCCCTCCTCCTTCTTTTATTCCTCCAATAGCTATCCAAATTTTCATTCTCATTGATATTAATAACCTTACTTCATAGTATGGCATATAGCGTTTATGTACATTGAGGTTATTAGGCTCCTGTGTGGGGGACATTTTTATTCTACTCAATGCCTCTTCCCCTCCTCACCCCTTGCTTGTTCCCTTGGACCACTTCCTGATTGCAAGAGATCCATCCACTTCCCCGCTTCTATCATGTTATTATTCTCTTTGTACTTTGCCTCACGCAAATCAGAGATGCCATATGGTATGTAAGCTTGTGTATCTCGTTTATGGCACTCAACATTATATTTTCCAGGTGCATCCGTTTTCCTACAAATGTCTCAAATTTGTAATTCTTGATAGCCAAGTAGTATTTGATTACATATAGATACCACATTTTCTTTATTCAATCATCTGTTAGTGGATATACAGCCTGCTTCCAAGATTTAGCTATTAGGAATTGTGCTGCCATAAATGTTGGTATGTGGTGTTTTAAGCTCTCTGAGGAATATACCTAGCAGGAGATCACTGGGTTGTATGGAATTTCTTATTTCAGTTCTTTGAAAAATCTCCATACTGATTTCCCTTATGGTTGTGCTAATTTACATTCCCATCAACAACAAAGGGTGTTTCTTTTTTACCACAGCCACACCAGTATTTATTATTGCTTGATTTCTTAATGATTGCCATCCTTTCCAGAGTAAGATGGGATTTTAGTGTTGCTTTCATTTGCATTTCTCTAGGGGCTAGAGATGTTGAACATTTTTTCACTTCGTTTGCCCATTTTTTGACTGAGTTTTAAAATTTATGTAGTTTAATTCTTTTAGTTCTTTGTATATGCTAGATATCAGTCCTCTATCCGTGGAGTAGCTGGCAAAAAGATTTCCCATTCTGCAGGCTGTCTCCTTACTGATGGATTCTTTTGCTCCACAGAAGCTTTTTAGTCTGATGTAATCCCATCTGTTGATTCTTGCTGCTATTTCTTGTGCAAGTGAAGCTCTGTTTAGAAAATTCTTTCCTATAGCTATGTCTTTAAATGTTTCTCTTATTTTATCTTCCATTTTTATTTTAATTTAGAGTATGGTGAGAGATAGGGTCCAGTTCAGTCTTCTGCAAACAGATGACCAGTTCCCCCAGTACCACTTCTTGAATAGGCTATCTTTCCTCCAACATATGCCTTGGCTCCTTTGCCAAAGACCAAAGGGCTAAATGTGTCTAGGGATATTTCTGTATCATCTATTCTGTCCCATTGATTCACATATCTATTTCAGTACCATGCTATTTTTAATATAGCTTGATATAGCTCAAATATTGTTATGCCTCCTACTTTGCTCTTGTTGCCCAAAATTGCTTTTGCTATTCTGAGTCTATTCTGCTTCTTTATGAGCTTTCGGGTTGTTTTATCTAGATTTGTAAATTATGCTGTTGGTGTTTTGATTGGGACTGTATTGAGACTGTATGACAGTTTTGGCAGTATGGCCATTTTGACGACCTCCCTATCCAGGAGCAGGGAACATTTTTACATTTTCTGATGTCCTCTTCCATTTCCCTTTTCAGAGTACTGTAGTTTTCTTTTTGGAGATATTTTACTTTCTGGGTTAGGTTAATTCCTAGGCATTTCATTTTCTTGAAGCTATTGTGAATGGTACTGTTTCCATAATTTCCTTCTCATCAAGTTCATTACTGGTGTACACAGATGCTAATGATTTTTGTGTGTTGATCTTGTATCCTGCTATGCTGCTGAAGTTGGATATTTAACTGTAAGTTTTTGGTGGAGTTCTTTGGGTCTCCTATATAAAGTATCATGCCATCATCACATAATGATAATTTTAGTCATTCTTTCCCTCTATGTATCCCTTTTGTTTGTCTCTCTTGCCTGACTGTTCTGGCTAGTGTTTCAATACTATGTTGAACACAAGCAGTGATTGATAGTGGACATCCTTGTCTTATTCCTGATTTTAGAGGGAATACTTTTAGTTTTCCTCATTTAGAATGATACTAGTTATTAGTTTGTCAGAAATAACTTTTATCATACTTAGATTGGGTTCTTCTATACCTGTTTTTTTAAGGGTTTTTATCACAAAGTAGTGTTGGATTTTGTTGAAACCTTTTTCTGGATCTACTGATACGATCTATGGGTTTTTTTTTTTTTTATCTTGCTTCTGTTTATGTGATATGTTACATTTGGGACAAAATACCTGACACCCAAAAAGAAGGAAGGAAAGGTTTATTTAGCTTACAGTTTGTGGAGGTTTCAGTGCATATTTGGTTGGTTCTGAGGCAGAGTGGCACATGGCAGAGGAAACAGTTCATGGCGACAGAAGATAGCAAAGCAACAAGAGCAAAGGGGGGAATGGCAGAGCTAACAAGCCTCTTTCCCTCCCTTGTATTGTAAGCAGGCTACCTCCACCCAGGGGGCATGTAGCATTCATATAATCTCCATGTCCTCCTCTTGCACAGGCTCAGGATGATACAAAGTAAGCACTTGGCTCCCTGCTGAATCATATAGTTAACCTTCTAAACTTCTCAAACTGACACAATTAACAACATCCCAGAAGGGTAAGGGCATGTCCTTCTCACCCCAGGATGTAGAACTGCTGAGTCACTTAGCCTAACCTCTAGACTCCCCAAGTTGACACATGTATCAACCGTAACAATCCACCCCTTGTCAACTTGGTAACCAGACACATTTTTTTTAAACCAGTTTCCAGATACAAAGACATTATATTCCATTAGAACCATAACATTTCATCCCCCAAAGATTCATGTACATCCCTTTATGCAAAAGGCATTTAGTCCATCTGCAGGAGTTGCCAAAGTCCTAATAGTTTCAGCATTGCTGAAAAGTCTAATTCTCAAGTCTCCTCTGAGATGTACAGCAAACTCTTCCCTGTGAGCCCCTGTACAAATGAAAAGTTAAACACTTCCAACATTCAATGGCACAAAATAAGCATTTTTATTCCAAAAGTTACAAACAGGGAAATACAAAGGAATGGGACCAAAGCAAGTCCAAAATCCGGCAAAGCTAGCATTATGTCCTATAGTTCGCCATCCAGCATCTGAAGTAATCTGCCGCACACTGTGAGCTCCAAAGGGCTTGTATGATTCCACCCCTATGGCACTTGCAGCGGTTACAGCTCCCATGGCTTTTCCCTTGGGCCCACTTTGTTCCTTCCTTGTTTTCCTCAAACAATCCATGTTCCTGGATTTCCCAAACTTCTGAGGTCTTCACTGTACCTTTTGTTTCACATTCACAGCTTCACACACTGCTCTCTCAGGAGCACGTTGCCTGGCCTTCCAGGCCTTCTGAAACCTGGGTGGAAGCCTCTCTAACCTCAGAACTCTTGCATTCTGCATGTGCCTAAAACCAGTGCCATGTGGATGATGTCAAGATCTGCTGCCACCTGGAGCAGTATCCAAGTTTTCCTCTCTCTTGGCCATAATGGTCGAGTGCCTGGATTGCTGGGCACTCTGAATCTGATTCTGAGGAGCAAATTCTCAATGCCACTGCTGCAGTTCTGGAAGCTGGTGAGGCTGCTGCCACCATCTGGAACTTGGCACTCTGTGGCTTTCTTCCTAAAGTCTTTTACCTTTGCAGTTTTGAGGCTGCAAAGGGTGGAGACTTGCATCTTGTGATGCCCTCAGGCCATCTTTTCTATTCTCTTGTTCCTTCTGGGCAATAGAGGTCTCCTTAGTTTCATCTTTGCAATTTACACCTTTACTGGACCTTCCTTTCTGGACAAACTCACAACATTTTAAATCATCCTGCTGGGCTCTTTGCTCTTGATTCTCAATATAAATCTGGCTAAAAGCCCCAACAATAGCCATGCCACTACCCCAACATTCGACTGCTTGGAAATTTCTTTTGCCAGATTAGTCAGTCTGATGCCCTTAAACTCAGTTTCAGGCAAATTCTCTGGACACAAGCAAAATGCAGACAATCTTTCTGCCAAGCCGTAACGCACATCGTCTGGAGTCCAGCACCCAATGCAGTCCTTCTTCCCAACAGAAACCTCCAGAACCTGGTCTTTACAAGAAGGATTTTTAGCAGCCTTCTGGTTTCTGAGCTCTGACCAGAATCTCCCAGACAGAACAGCCAAAGGTGTTCAAGCTCTACTCTTTCAGGGGACATCTCCAAACCTTTCCAAACACTTCCCACAAGCCATTTCCCAAGGCTCTTGAACCACGTGGTTAGGTACAGTCACAGCAATGACCCCACTCCTGGTACCAAATTCTGTCTTGGCTACTTTTCTCTCATTGCTGGGACAAAATACCTGACACCCAAAACGAAGGAAGGAAAGGCTTGTTTAACTTACAGTTTGTGGAGGTTTCAGTCCATTTAGTTGGTTCCGAGGCAGAGTGGCACATGGTAGAAGGCAACAGTTCATGGCGACAGAAGATAGCAAAGCAACAAGAGCTAAGGGGGAAATGGCAGAGCTGACAAGCCTCTTTCCCTCCCTTGTATTGTAAGCAGGCTACCCCCACCCAGGGGGCATGTAGCACTCCAATAATCTCCATACCGTCCTCTTGCACAGGCTCAGGATGAATACAAAGTAAGCACCCTGGCTCCCTGCTGAATCACATAGTTAACTTTCTAAACTTCTCAGATGGACACAATGAACAACATCCTAGAGCAGGAAAGGCATGTCTTTCTCACCCCAGGATGTATAACTCCTGAGTCACTTAGCCAAACCTCGAGACTCCCCAAGTTGACACATGTATCAACCATAACACTTGTCTTATTCCTGATTTTAGAGGGAATGCTTTTAGCTTTCCCTATTTAGAATGATATTAGTTATTAGTTTGTCATAAATAACTTTTATCATATTTAGATATGGTCCTTCTATACCTGTTTTCTTAAGGGTTTTTATCACAAAGCAGTGTTGGATTTTGTTGAAACCCTTTTCTGGACCTATCGATATGATTTATGATTTTTTAATCTTGCTTCTGTTTATGTGGTATATTACATTCATTGACTTATATATGTTGAACCATCCCTATATCTCTGCGATGAAACTTACTTAATCATGATGTATGTTTTTGATGATGTGCTGCATTCTATTTGCTAACATCTTGTTGAGGATTTTTGCATCTATGTTTACTAAAGAGATTAATCTAAACTGTTCTTTAGTTGAGTCTTTTTCTGGTTTTGATCAGCGTGGTACTAGCTGCCATAAATGAATTGGGAGCACTCCCTCCCTTTCAATTTCCTTAAAGAGCTTGAGCAGTATTGGTGATATAACACCCTTCAAGGTTCTGTAGAATTAAGAGTAAATCCATCAGGTCCTGGGCATTTTTTAGTTGATCGAGTCTTTATTATCATGTTAATTTCATTGCTTCTTATTGTGTTGTTAAGCATATTTATGTCTTTTGGGGTTAGTTTTAGTAATTTGTCTGCATCTAGGAATCTGGCCATTTCTTCAAAATTTGCTAATTGACATAGCTGAAATACAAGATTTCAAAATAGTTACTATCTTCTAGATTTTGACAGTGTCTGTTGGAATTTCACTTTTTTCATTTCTAATTGCACTGATGGGAGTCTGGTCTCTCTCTTGGTAAGTCTGGCTAAGTGCTTATCTATTTTATTTATTCTTTCAAAGAACCATCTCTTTGATTCATTGACTTTAAAAATTTTTTAGTCTCTATTTCACTGATTTCATCTTTATAATTTCCCTCCTTAATTTCAGCTTGGAGGTGGATTATTGTTATTTCTCAAGTATCTTAAGATTTCTATTTGACTTTTCTATTTGTGAGCATTGATTGTAATGATTTTCCTCTTAGAACTGCTTTCATGGTGTCCCAGAAGTTTCAGCGAGTTGTACAGTCATTGTCATTAACATCCAGAAGTTTTTAAATTTCTTCTTTGATTTCTTTTGTGACTCATTGGTTATGAAGGAGTATGTTGTTAATTTTATAAGAGTTTTTTCTTTTTCAAGATTTCTTCTGTCATTGATTTCTATTTTCACTGCACAGTGATCTGATAGTATTCATGGGACTAATTTCTATTCTTTTATATTACTTTAAGTAGGCTTTGTGGGCTATCATATTATCTATTTTGGAAAGAATACTATGTGCTGCTGAAAAATGTATACTATGCTGTAGAGGGGTGGAATATTCTGTAAATACCTATTAAATTCTTATGTGCAAGTGTGTGACTCTGCTCTGAAATTTCTATTTTGCTTTTTTTGTTTAGTTGACCTATTTCTTTGCAAAAGTGGGACATTAAAATCTCCTCCTATGATTGTGCTAGTGTTTATTTCATATTTTAAATTCAGCATTTCTTTTAAATAAAGATAGGTGGTCCACTCTACAGCCATACCACCCTGAATGTTCCTCAGCTCATCTGAAGATAGGTGCTCCAGTATTAGGTGCATATATATTGATTAATGTTATCTCTTCTTGTTGGATTTTTCCCTTAACTAGTATGTACTGACATTCTTTTTCTCTTCTAATCAGTTTTAACGTGAAGTTTACTATGTCTGACATGAGAATTGCTACTGCTGCTTGTTTTGAGGGTCCTGGTACATGAAATGTTGTTTTCCATCACTTAATTTTTAGTGTATGAATATCTTTTTTGATTATATGAGTTACCTGAATGCAAGAGACTGTTGGATTCGATTTTGATTCAGTCTGCCAATCTGAGTCATTTAATTGGAGAGTTGAGGCTGTTAACATAGAGATATTACTGAGATGTGTTGGTCATTTACTACTATTGCCTTTTTTTATCTGTTGGAGGATCCTTTGTTTTTCTTTTCCTGACATTTTGTTATTTGTGTTGTTATTGTTGTTTATCCATTGAGTTTACTTGGAGTTTTTGTTTCTTCTGTGTTTTTAGCTGATTTGTTTTTTGTTTTTTGTTTTTTGGTTTTTTTTAGCTTTTTTTTTCATAGAAAGACCTTATTTCTTCACCTATTTTGAAAGATAGCTTTGATGGGTAAGTTGATCTAGGTTGTAAACTA
The DNA here is from genome assembly GCF_000276665.1 of Chinchilla lanigera. Taxonomy (NCBI): domain Eukaryota; kingdom Metazoa; phylum Chordata; class Mammalia; order Rodentia; family Chinchillidae; genus Chinchilla; species Chinchilla lanigera. The sequence goes on along the minus strand of NW_004955478.1, from coordinate 9,525,179 downwards.
TTTGCTCTTAGGGCTTTAAATACCTCACTTTGAGCTCCTCTGGCCTTTCGGGTTTGTGTTGAAAAGTCTACTGTGATTCTAATTGGTTTACCTTTATGTGTGATTTTTTTGTTTTGTTTTTCTCTCCTTTTAATGTTTTTTGCTGGATATTTAGCAATTTAATAAAGATATGCTTTGGTTAGCTTCTTTTTTTGTTAGAGTCATTTGGTGTTGTAAGTACCATTTACTGGTACAGTGGTACCTCAGTTCATGAACACTTTTATTTGGTTCTCAACCAGAAGCATTTGGAAAAATTTTGTTTTTGTTTTCAAACTCTGCCTCAGGACAAACACAACCAGACTGTCTTTCTTATATAAACACAACATAGACATTTTTTCCAAGATTATAGAACAAATTAAGTTCTTGAACCAAGGTACCACTAACATTTGGGAAATTTTCTTCTATGATTTCTGTAAATATGTTAGTAAATCTATCTGTGTTATCTTATAGTTTTTCTCTGACTCCAGTTAGCCTTAGATTGGTCATCTTATTGTCATCTGGTAGCTGCTGGATAATCTTCTCTTGTTCCTTTATTTTCTTTGTGGCTTCTGTGACTACTTCATTTTAATTCACTATTTTGTCCTCAGTTCAGACACACTGTCTTCATGTTGGACATTCCTGAAATTTATGAGTTATGTACAGTTTTTTTATTTTAGGTATGTCTGTCTGACATCTTTTTGAGAATTGTGCATCTTTGTTGAATCTGTCTTTCAAGTTTTGAATTGTTTTGGTTCATCCAGTTTTTATTTCCTCAAAACTCACCATGGACATATTGGATGAACTTGCTGTGAATTTTTGGTTCATTTCTTCTTTGAAGTTGTCTAGTTTCATCATCCCTTCTATAAACTTTTCATAGAGTTCCCCTACCTACTATTTGCTTTCCTCTCCCTTTATGACCCTTTTCTCTGCCTTGGGAAAGTTGAGAGAACTCAGGGGTCTTTGTTGCTTTGCTTCCACCATGCTCCTGTGTATCTGTATTTATTTATATAGACCCCCTTTAACTCCCTCCTTTTTTGGGGGATACTGTGGGTTGAGGACTAAAAGAATGAGGAGAATTTGTGGCTTATATGGAGATTTTTAGTAGGCTGTTCCCTCCCTGTAAATAATTCTCAGCTTTGTATGCCCAGTTCTAGTCTATAACTCCTGGTATTTACTTTAAGTAATTTGGACTCTGTCCCTAGGTTTGCCAAGAGAATTATTTCTGGTTATATCAGCATCAACAGATTCAATCATGTAACACTTTTATATGATAGTCCTTGCAGTTATACTTCCCTCGTCCATCTGTCCTCTGTGCACACTGTGACCGTTTATTATTTGTGGTTGTTCTGCATTGAGGTAGGTCAAGTGAAGGGACGATAACGGAAGGTGGTCGGATGGGGCATGTAAGACACTAAGGGCAGGGTTTGAAGGGGAGTAGGATAGATGAGAAGAACACTTTGATGCAGGGTCTGCTTCTATTGGAGTACTCTTTGTTGAGTTGAAAGGTGTTATGGCTGTGTCTGGATGTCCCCCCAATAGGCAAGACTTTTCAGAAGTGTCTGGATCTAGGCTGTGTAGTGCTGGAATCAAGTATGTGATGCAATGCTAGGATTAAGGATGTGAGTGCTACCTTCTTTAGAGCTGAGTAACGTGGATAAGAGTATAAGGGACAAAAGGGCTGGTATTGTTGTGGTTTATCTCTTATAGCTCCCTTGCTTGCTGAATTCTGTCTTCTTTTTCATGGACTGTTTCTCTTCTGCAATTCCCCTCTGTCATTCCACCCTGCCTTGGAGTCAGCCAACTACTAACTGAAACCCCTACCAATTGTGAGCCAAATAAATCTTTCTTCCTTTAACTTTGGGTGTTAAGTATTTTGTCTCAGCTATGAAAAAAGTATCTAAGACAAAGAGTTAGTATTGAGAGTTTTCTTTTGGATAATTGTACAGGCCAGGGCAAAATTAGGAGGAAGGAGGTTTACTTTGTGATTAAGAAAAAAATATGTAGTTACCAGAAGCACAAGCAACTGCTGAAAACATTGCCCACCGATGGTAAGCCACATAAATGCCATAGCCTTCCATGGCACTTGACTTAACGGGCCTTTGTGAGAAGTTCCCCGTCTCTTTCATATAAATGAAGTTCCCAGTGTACTTTCATATAAATTAATATAAGTGTGCTTCAAGAATAAGTTCTATTACTACCTATTTAAACATCATTTGAGAGTCATCAGTATATTTGTTCCTCAACCTTAAGGGAGTTGGGGTGTTGCTCAAACTGTGTAAGATTTCTGTCTGGGTATTATGTTAGTGTATGAGAAGGGAATAAGCTCAGTCTTGAATTTGTGAAATGTGTGGTCATAATACTCAAAAGCATGAATAAATTTAAGGAAGAAAGTTATGGAGTAGAGATCTGGATAAATTTGCATAACTTGGACTGTGTCTTGAAGCAGCTTTCTTAAAAATATAAGTTTTAAATTATGGTTTTCTTTCTCTCGTTTCTCCCTATCTTTATTTTTTCTATCCTACCTCAGTTTTACAAAAATAGGGTCTGAACATTTTTCTTCATACTGATCCATATTGGTGTAGGTTATAGCCCAATTGATCAACACTCTTCATATTTCTATTCACAGGTATTGATATTCTTCCTTTTTTCCTTCTTTTCTCTTTCCTTTTTTTCTTCCTTCCTATTTCTCTTTATTTTGTCACTGTAACAAACAAGTTATAGAACAATATGTATAATAGAATTAATTTTTCAAAGAGATATAAATCACTTTTACAAACATATTAGAAGTCTGGAAGGATATATACCGAACTTTAGCAATGGTGGAAAGTGATAACTTAAATAAAAGAGGAAAAAAGAGAAACATTTAATTTTGCTTTATATGCTTGTGTATTTTTAAATTTCTACCCAAAGTGTTTCAAATTACAGTTTTTAACTTGTTTTATTTTGTTTTTAATTGAGATGGTTACAAATGATGTGGTTAAATGATTGAATTTTGAGTGAGTTCTTATGCATCATTTGGTTCAGTGTATCTCTAAATCAACCACTTAAATACTTAGTCACTGTCAAGCCTTTGTCACTCCTTAACACTAATGTGAGCCTATTGCACCAGCATTTGGCAACAGAAGGTAACAGTCTTTACAAATATTGACAAGATGCAAAATTTCAAGAAGTAATTGCAAGTTGGAGGACTTCTCCAATCACACACAAAGCTATGAGAAATGTGGACATGACAGACTGATTAATTGTAAAAGAAAATTATATGAAGAAAAATACTACATGAATAATATGATATGCTGTTGAAAATAGCATGATTTGGACTTCAAAAGATTTAGTGGAATATTGGAAGAAGAGTCCTTCATTTTTGTAAAAGTTGCTTCTTTTATGTTTTGTGTCAAAGTTCCAAAGGATACTGTAGTACAATATTTTGCCAGAAAATCACAAACCAACACACTTTGAGGATTTATTAAGTTTCAAGCTAAGAATTATGGCATTGCTATAACTATAAACTAAATTTCTTAAATATAAGAAAAAACTTAACTTATTTTCTTAACTTGTTTTATATTCTTCAAACTTTTTAGATTACTTTTATTCATTATTTACTATTAAATCTTGGTCTTCATTCTAACCGTATTTATTTAAATTGGTCAGTCATCCGGTTAATAGTAAATAAATAAAAATGATCTCTAGTCCTATATCTTTTTTCCTGAGTCTATATTATTTTTCCTGAGTCTATATTATTTTTCCTCTCATTAAATTTTGTTTGCAGGCTCCAAAAAAAGTGATCTGAAAACACTTTCTACAGCTAAAATGGAAACTATCATAGGTGAGAGAGAAATTATCAAATACATATGATTTTCTTGCTTTCTTCCTTGCTTTCTCTTTCTCAGTCAACTGACTTTTTAAAAAATATTTTTAAGAGAACATGTAGTAGAAATGTACCTAGCTTTATATGAAAAAGACAAAGCCCATGTTAATTCAATACAAGAGCTGAGACTTTTAAGCCTGAAGGAAAAGAAACATGCTTGAGAGAGAGTGCATGATTTATATTTAAAGGTTGCTCAAGATAAAACATACTTCATTCAAGAAGGACAAGAAAGAATATTACATCTTTGGAGGCAATTATCTGAGATTTTCTTTAACTTGTTATGACTTGATTAAATGAAAGGCCCAATTTGCTTCTTATTCAGCCTTATAATTATTTTCAGACATAAATGTTGACAAGATTCTCAATGGAAATCCTTTGTAACTTTTTAGTGTGTAATCTAACACATTTAATCAGCTGTTTTAATATAATGTAATATATTGACCAGCTGATCAAATATAAAAATTATTAAGTATGTATAAACATTATCAAATGTATGTGATTCTGACTTTGTACACATATTTTGTCCTGATATTTGAAGTCTTTTATGAATTAAGCAATTTAAATGAAATATGGTGTTCTGATTTCCTAGACCTTAACTCTGGCTTATGAATGTCTTAGCAATAAAATGTAACATCATATTTTTATAACAAGCCTTATAACCTCATGTTTTCAGATTGACCAAAGATATTTACTAAAAAATACATGTGCTATAGAAAGGCGCTAAAGTTTTATTACTTGCTGATAATATCTCACAATCAAAAATCATTAAAATATATTACCAAAAGTTGTGTTATGTTGTCTGTATTAGTACCAGAGTTAAAAACATAAAACACTTCAATTTCCTACTAGAACTATAGTCAGAGAAGATTCACAGAATAGTTGAGGTCAATTGTTAAGCAGTAATAAAATATTTGGATACTTTTGCAATAATGAGGCAATTCTTTAAAATTTAACATGTTATTGTTTGTGTCTGAAGGAGAAGAAGTTGACGTTGATGACATGGAACCAGTTTTAGGAAACGTGGGAACAGAGTTGACAGGTATGGAACTCTCAGAACTGGCAAATAATCTGGTAGTTAGTGATAAATATTTCAAATAAAAATGTGATTTTCAGGGATACTTAAATTGCACAAATTTCTAAAATTATCTCATTGCTTGCCCAAAATGCTGTAATCTATGACCAAGATTGCATATTTTCAAATGATTCATTTACAAATTAAACACCCTAATCCTATTTTTTCTTGTCTCTTTTTTCTTTAGTTCCCTTCTCACTTGAACATTTTTCCCCACTTCCCAATATCTATTATACATTTTGGTGCTGACTGACACTTTCAGTTTCTCACGCCAGAGAAACCATGTGATATTTGCACATGCATGTCCAATTCATTTCACTTAAAAGTACGGTCTCAAGGTGCATCCATTTGCCTAGAAATGTCTCAAACTTATCTTTATGACTCAGTAATACTCCATCGCACATCTTACCCAGTCATTGGTTGACTGGCATTTGGGCCATTTCAATATTTAGCTATTACAGACTCTGCTGCTAGAAACGTGCATGTCCATGTATCACCTTGATATGAATCTTTTAGGAAGACACCAAGAAGGGGAATAGCTGAGTTGAATGGAACCTCTAGTTTTAGTTTTTTAAGGATTCTCCACACTGATTTCCACAGTGGCTGCATCAGTCTGCACTCCCACCAACAGTGGAGAAGAGTTTATTTTTTCCCACAGCCCTGCATCATTTGTTATTAGTTAAGTTGTTGATAATACCCATTCTTTCGGGAGTGAGGTGGAATCTAGGCATTGTTTTAATTTGCATCTCTCGGATGACCAGTGATGTTGAACATCTTTTCATATATTTATTTGCCATTTCTACTTCTTCATCTAAGAAGTGTCTATTCATTTTTGTCCATGTCCATTTTTTAAGTGGGTTTTTAAATTTGAGGGGTCTGGTATTTTGAGTTCTTCTTTTTTTTTTTTTTTTTTTTTTGGTTTTTCTCCGGTACCGGGAACCGAACTCATGACCTTGCGCTTGCCAGGCAGGCACTTTTGCCGCTGAGCTAAATCCCCAGCCCCTTGAGTTCTTCATATATTCTAGGTATTAGTCCTTTGTCTGAGGAACAGCTGGCAAAACCTTTTTCCCCCTCTGAGTTGTCTCTTCACTCCATTCATGGTTTCTTTTGCTGTAAACACCCTAATCCAAGTATTTCAAGTCCAAACTGATACAAAACATGAAAGTTTTTGACAGTCAACATGACACCACAAGTAGAAAATTCCACACCTAACCTCATGTGAAAGTTGCAGTCAATATGTAGCGAAGTAAAATATATAAATTACTTTCAGCCTATTGTGTAATGAAACAAATGAATTTTGTGTTTGGATTTGAGTCTCATCCCAAAGTTGTCTCATTATGTATATGCAAATGTACTAAACTCCAAAAAAAATTGAAATCCAAAACATTTTGCTCCCAAGCATTTTGAGGATACTTGATAAGGGATACTTGACCTATATGTGTTGTATTTTTTTGAGGTGCTGGGGTTTAAACACTAGGCCTCACACATGCTTGGCAAGCATGCTACCATTGAGCTATATCCCCAGCGCTCAGCCTGTACATCTTTAAAGGTTCTTTGTGTCACTTCACTTTTAGTTTAAAAATTATATCATCATTATTTCATCAAGATTTAGTTCTATCTTTCATTGTTTTTCATTCTACTGACTATCTAAAATTTATGTCATAAGTGAGAAAAAGAACAGTGTTACCTAAGATGGAAATATCAGAGAAAAAAGGAAAAGATATGTTGCAGCATGTTTGAGTTCAGTTTTAAGTACATTACTGAAGTTAAAACTTTCCCAACACTCGATATAATCTCATTATTTGTCAGCAAATCATAAAAGTTCCAAGACAACTCATAAAATGTCTTTCTGTAATTACTGGTTTTGTATTGCCTATGAGTCTCCATATTGTTTTTCTGTAATCTGGATAGTACTTTCTCCTCCAAATGGAAATGTCTATAAGGAAAGATGGCTGAGTTCTGTAAAGCTGTATAAAGTTGAGGGAGGAGCTCGTTAAATCTGAGACCACCATGTTGGTCATTTATAGTACTTCTTTGTGGTTGAAGTGTGAATCCTGTTACCAAACACTTAGACTATTACATACTTTAAGGAGAGACTATTTTTTATGTAACATGGGAAGAACGCCTGTGGTCTCTTGTGACTTTCCAAACTTTAACAAGTGGCAAAGATTATCAGAGTCAAGACCGCGCAGCACAAAGTAAAGGGAAAATTTGCACGTCTCAGCTAATATATTCAGCGGCACACTATTAATCTGACCTTTGGACCAAAAGGAACAACCAAAAGCTTGTAGGCTCCAAAGAAATAGGAGGACATAAGATTAACGAGATAGGAATCTGGTCCAAAAAGAGGTCCTAAGACGGGTCCACACTATTCTATTATCACACACCTAATCGGGATATTTACTAAATCCACATACTATGTATACTATTCATATTTTCATTTAAATTAACTCACTTTTTAACTTAAGTAAAATACTTTTAATGGATATGGGAAACCCAACACCCCACATTACTAAAAGTAAATTGTAAAAATAAACCTAATAGAAATAAGACAAAGTTAGATAGAAATATTGGGCTTATTACTTATTATCATCTTGCTGCAATTCTGTGAGAAGTTATGAAATTACCTTTGAGATTTTATATAGACTATGCTTATCATAAAGGTTAAAACAAGTCTAATTTAAATCTGTTATGGACAAATCTCATTAGGTATTTATCTTTTGGATGAAAATCATAATCCTTATAAATTTTTCCACATTTTAGGGACATTAACTTTTGCTTATACTGTATATTTCTCTTTTCATAAGGAGGAAAGATTGATGCCAATAAAGTGAATACACTTTTAGAAAATATGGGTATGAAACTCACTGAAGAGGAGCTTGGTGATCTAACACAAAATCTGATTGTTAATGGTGAGAATTTTAGATATTACTGACTCTTTGGGAAAATAAAAATTGTCATCTAAGCCTAGTAATAGTCATTTAAAATTCCTACTTGACATCAACAAGGCATTTTGAAAACCTAAGAAAAAAAGTCAAGTGTAATGGAAAAATGCATCCTATCTTTTGCTTGTTTTACATACATTTTAAAGAAGGATTCTGAGGCTCCCCTTTGTTTTTATCTTACTGAAAGGGTAAGAAAAATTGATAGGTACTGCCCAAATTTGAATCCTTCTCTTTGGCCACATTGACGAATGGGTGACAGGAGTATTTATTTTAAAAAGGAAAGGTACTTAATCTTTTCATTCTTTTCCCTCTCAGTATGACTAGAGCTCAACTGCTTTGTATAATTTAAATAAATGTTTCTCTCTCTCTGTCTCTCACTTTCACACGGGTACTATGGAGAGAGAACTCCACGGCAGACAACCTAGACCATCTCCTTTCCTTCTCCGTTTCCCCTGATGGTGCCGTGTATGCATTAACTCAGCCATTTTTCAGGCAATGCTGGTAACTTTTGAAATCTAGTTTTAGGTTGAAGAGCACTGAAATACAAGATCCACATAATCCACTTATCTTTTTCTCTCTTTTTATTTTCAACCTGTGTGTGCCCATATATCTAAAGGGTATATCTTAGAATATAGTTGGATTCTGTTTTCATTGACTTTGACAGTCTCTGTCTTTAAATAAGTTTTTAGTATGTTTAATTAATTAAATATTAGTAATTATTAGTACAAATCTACAATGCATGGTTGCTGAGTTCTGAGAAGTAACACCTGTGTGACTCAAACATCTATCAAGATATAGGACATTAGCCTCACTCCAGAAAGTTCCCTTGTGTCCCATCCCAGTAAATTTCCACCCCCCCCAAAGCAATTGATATTCTGATTTTCCATTAGTTAGTTTTACTTATACCAAGATATCATGTAAATTGATTCATATAGTTTAATTAAATCTTTCCATTTCCTACTGCCTCATAATAATCACTCCCTAAGTTAGTGGCATAAGGCAACTATTTATTATGATCACAGATTCTGGAGGTCAGGAACTCAAGCATGACATAGTGAGAAAGGCTGAGCTCATCCAGGACATCCGGGGCCTCAGCTAGAAAACTCAAAAGTTGAGCTTTGGAACCATCTGAAATTTCATTCATTCACGTTTAGTTATCAACAGTCATCGGTTGGGACGGGGGCAGTCTCCGTCTCTTTCTGAACGGGTTTTTCATATGGCTTCTCTGCATAAGCTGGCTTGGGTTTCCTCCCATAGTGCGATTTCTGGGTTCCCCATTCAAATGTCCTGACAGAGAGAAAGAGAGAGGTGAAAATGGGATCCTTTGTATAATGCAGCCTCAAAAGCCACAAAGCAGTTGTTTTCACCAAATGCTATCATTAAAGTAGTCACAAGACTCTATCTACAATCACTGTAAGCTCTCCATGGGAACTGTATCAGTAACATTTCAAAAGGAGCTCATGGGATGGGAGATACATATCTGAGCTGTGTTTAGAAAGTGTGAAAATCCTGTTACTCACCATGCTATTTTAGATTTGCCCATGTTGATACAGGCTGAGCGATATTCTATTATAGAAATATTCCGCTGCATGTTCGTCTCTTCCTCTATTGTTGGACAAAGGCTCTTTCTAGGTTTTAATTATCATGAATAAAGATGCTATGAACATTGCTATGCAAGATATGTGTGAACATGTGTGTTCTTTTCTTTTGGGTAAGTAGGTAGGAATAGAAACAGTGAATCATATGTTTGGTTTTACAAGAAATTGCCAGATATTTTTCCACAGTGAATGTACCACTTTCAAACTCCCACAAGCAATGCATGAGAGCTGTATTAGCCTCACCCCTTGTCAACATTTGGTGCCAGGAAGACTTTAACAGATGAAAAGTAAACATCCCAAAAATCTTCTCACCAAGTTAGCACTATTACTAACAACTTATATACCTTTCTGACAGGCCACTAGTATCTTATTGCCACTCAAAAAAGAAAAGTTTATTAAAACAATGAAATGACTACACCTTTATTCTTACATTATCCTAAGTTATAGCTATATTTTCTTTTTAGCATGGAGCATTATTTTGTCTCTAGGAAAAGAAGTACTTTTCAGAAACTAAATGATAGAGACTAGTCCTTTATCTTTCCCAAGGCATAATATATCAATGCTGCTGATATATAAATTGTTTAGGAAATAATTGTTTTTATTGTGTTTTTAACTTTGCTCTTTTCTGCTTTTTTATGAAAGGTATATCAGAATATTAAATTTTCTAGAGCAAATAAATATGGTAAAATTTCTCTGCTCTGTGCTACACCATTTTTATAGTCTTATTGTCATGTTTCTGTTCATTTTATTCTGTGTCTTATAGGTGATGGTAAGGTTGATCTGAAAAGGGTGATGAATGAAATGAAACCTTTTACGAGTGAGTAGAAACATACTAAAATACTTTTACTTAAATCTAGACTCTATTATATTTTGCATGGTTTTTTCCAGTATTAAATCATAGATTTATTAATGCTGATATTTTACATGTTTATAGAAATATTTATATGCATATTTCATCTTTGACTTTGAATTATTTAGTATTCATCCATAAAAATAAATGGCGATATTTAAATTACAAATTATATTTTATGTGATATTTAACAATAATATGCTGATCTTTTTTATTATTTTAAAGAGAAAAAAGATAAACAATGAAACCGAGTTTCAAAACAGGTTAGTAGGACAGTTACAAATGCTGATACATTGCATATTGTTGTCTTCATATTAGTTAATCAGAGTACCAGATATAAGATTGATATTTTGTCTAAATAAAGTTAGCAAAAACATTCTTTTCAAGGAACTAAGAGAAGCTAGCTGTAAAACTAGCTTAACCATCTTCTGTATATATATATTTTTTTTCTTTTTTCCTTTCTTCCTTTCCCCTTTCCCTCATTGCAGTTTGTTACTCTTTTGCAGGTCATGATATCTATTGTATGTTTCAGATCCTATTTTCTTGTTCAGTTTCTCTCACTAGTGGGACAGGATGATTTTTACACATATGGGTCTGATTTATTTCACTTATGAGTATGGTTTCCAGTTATATCTATTTACGTAAAGTCTCCAGTCTATCCTTCTTTATGGCTGAGTAGTACTTCATTATATTAAAAAAAAAAACCCACATCTTTTTTATCCATCCCTTGTTGATGAGCATCTAGGTTGTTTGTAAGATTTAGCTCTTACAAATTGTGCAACTATAAACATGGGTGCACATATATTGCTGTAGTATTATGTTTTTAATTCTTTTGGGAAGATACCCAGAAGGGGAATAGCTCATTCAAATGAGACTGCTAATCCCAGTTTCTTAAGGAATCTCCACACTGATTTCCACAGTGGTTGCACCAGTCTACATTCCCACCAGTAGTGGAGAAGGGTTTTTTTTTCCCCACAGCTCTTCCAGCAGTTGTTATCTGTGGATTTTTTGATGATAGCTATTCTTGCTGGGGAAGATGGAATCTCAGTGTTGTTTTGATTTGCATCTCTCAAATGAGCAATGATATTGAACTTTTTTCATGTATTTATTTGCTATTTGTATTTCTTCATCTGAGAAGTATATATTCATCTCAGATGCCCATTTTTGGATTGCTTTGCATTTGGGGGATCTGATATTTTTCAAATCTTTATATATTCTCTATATGAGTCCTTTGTCTGTGGGACAACTGGCTAGAATTTTTTCCTCTTCCATGAGTCGTCTTTTCACTCTGTTGGAGATTTCTTTTGCTGTGCACAAGCTTTTTAATAAGGTGAGATCCCATTTGTTGATTCTTTGTAATATTTCCTTTGCAGTCTGGGTTTTGTTCATGAAATATCTGCCTACACCTATGTCTTCAGGATTTCTGCCTATTATCTAGTAAATTTAGTGTTTGTATTTTAATATTTAGATCTTTAATCTATTTTGAATTTAGTGTACTGCATGGCAATCGACATGGATATTAGTTTTTGGCATGTGACGAGCCAGTTTTTTCCAGCATCATTTATTAAAGAGGCTATCTTTCTTCCAGTGGACACGTTTGGCTCCTCTGTCAGAGATAAGGAGGCTGAGTGTGTTTGGGGTGCATCTGCATCTTGTATTCTGTTCCACTGATCCTCAGCTCTGTTTTTTGGCCAATACCATTTTGATTTTATCAGAGTAGCTTTGAACTGGGTAAAAAACTGTGTAAAAGAAAAGACAAACTGTGATAGGGGAAAGGGGAGAGGAGAAAAGGGGAAAAAGAAAAAAAATGTAAAAAAATGTATATACACAAGATAGTTAAGATAGTTTTACAGCTATCCTCTCTTAATTCCTTGAAAAGAATGTTTTTGCTAACATTGTTTAGATAAGATGTCATGCCTATATCTTGTACTATGATTAACTAATGTGAAGAGAACAATATGCAATGAATCAACTATTATAACTGTCCTACTAACCTATTTCAAACCTCATTTTCATTATCTTTTTTCTCTTTAAAAGAAATAAAAATTTTTAAAAATATCACAGCTTTACAGTATAATTTCAGGTCTGAGATTGTGATGTCCCCAGAATTGACTTTGTTGCCTAGAATTGCTTTTGCTATTCTAGGTCTTTTCTGGTTTCAAATGAATTTTAGGAACGTTTTCTCCAAATCTGTGAGATATTTCAATGGCATTTTGATTGGGATTGCATTAAATATTGAATTTGGATATTTAATCTACAAGTTTTTTGGTGGAGCTTTTGCAGTCTTCTATGTAGAGTATCATGTCATCTTCAAATAATGATACTTTAACTTCTTCCTTTCCTATCCGTATTCCTTTTATTTTTTCCTCTTCTCTAATGCTCTGGCTAATATTTCCCGAACTATATTGTATAGGAGTGGTGATAGTGGACATTCTTGTCTTGTTCCTGATTTTAGAGTGAAAGGTGTCAGTTTCTGACCATTTAAAATGAAATTATTTGTTATTTTGTCATAGATGGCTTTTATAAGATTGAGATAGAGACTATCTATTCCAATTTTCTGTAGGGTTTTTACCATAAATGGGTGTTGGAGTTTGTCAAGTGTTTTCTCTGCACCTATTGAGATGATCATGTGAGTTGTTTTTGGTCCTCTTAATATGGTGCATTACACATTTATTGATTTGCATATGTTGAATCATTCCTGCATCCATAGTCTGAATCCTACTTGCTCATGGTGTATAATCTTCTTGATGATTTGTTGCATTCTTTCTCCAGTATCTTATTAAGGATTTTTGCATCAATGTTCTTTAGGGAGATTGGCCTGCAGTTTTGTTTCTTGGTTGGGTTCTTGTCTGGTTTTGGAACCAGGGTAATACTTGCTTCCAGGAATGATTTTGGAAGTATTACTTCCCTTTCAATTATTTAAAGAGTTTCAGCATCAGTGACATTAATTCTTCTCTAAATTTCTTGTAGAATTCAGCAGTGAATCTGTCAGGGCCTAGGCTTTTCATTGTGGGTAAATTTTTAATTGCATTTTCAATTTCAATGGCTGATATTAGTTTATTTAGAATTTTTATATCTTCTTGATTTAGTTTTGGCAATTTGATTGCGTCTAGGAATCTGTCCATTTTTTCTTTGTTTTCCACCTTATTAGAATATAGGTTCTCATAGTAATTTTTGATGATCTGGATTTCAATGGGATCTGTTGTGATTTCCCCCCTTTCATTCCTAATTGCTTGAATTTGTGTTCTTTCTTTCCTCTTTTTGATGAGGTTGGCTAATGGTTTATCAATTTTATTTATTCTTTCAAAGAATCACCTTTTCAATTCATTGATTTTTTGTATTTTTTTAAGTCTCTATTGCATGGGTTCCTGCTCTTACCTTTATAATTTTCTCCCTTGTACAGGATTTGGGTATTTCTTCTTTTTCTGGAAGTTTTAGCTTCCACATTAGTTGTTTGAGTTTCTTCTGTCTTCCTGATGTGTGAGTCATCACTATAAATTTCCCTCATAAGACTGCTTTCATGGCACCCCATAGGTTTCAGCACTTGCATCAGCATTATCACTTGGTTGTATATTCTTTTTAATTTCATCTTTAATTTCCTCTGTGACGTGTTGTTTGTTCAGAAGGGTGTTGTTTAATTTCCATGTGTTAATGTAGTTTTTGTGGTTTTTTCTGTCGTTAATTTCCAGTTTCATTGCACTGTGGTCAGAAAGTATACATGGAAAGATTTCAATTCCTCTACATTTACTTAAACCTGTTTTGTTTGCTAATATATGATCTATTTTGGAGAACATCCCATGCGCAGCTGAGAAGAACGTGTATTCTGATGTTTTGGGGTGGAACACTCTCTAGACATCTACCAAGTCCATTTGTTCACAGGCTTGGTTTAATTCTAATATTTCTCTGTTGATTTTTTTGTCTAGTTGATCTATCCATTTGTGAGAGTGGGGTATAAGGTCCCCCACTACAATTGTGTTAGTGTTTATTTGGTTTTTCATGTCAATTAATATTTGTTTTGTGTAGTTCAGTGAGCCTGTGTTTGGTGTATGGATATCTATGATTGCTAGCTCTTCTTCTTGGAGTTATCACTTAATAAGTATGTAGTGATCTTGTCTCTTTTGATCAGTTTTGGCTTGAAGTTCACATTGTCTGCAATTAGAATAGCTACCCTTCCTGTTTTTCTGGATTCCTGTGGCATGTTGAATTGTTTGGCATCCTTTAGCTTTTAGTCTATGAGTTTCTTTTTGGGTTAAATATGTTTCTTGAGTGCACCATATTGTTGGATCTTGCTTCTTGATCCATTCTGTCAGGCTATTTCTTTTGATTGGTGAATTGAGACCATCACGTTGGTAATGGTTATAAGTGATACATATTGGCTTTTCTTTTTCATGTTGTTTCCTTATTTGTCCCCCACTTTTCTGCTCTGTTTAATTGCTTGTCCTGCCTACCAGCTTCTTTCTATTGGTGTTCCTGTGGTCTTCATTATCTTTCTAATGTTTTTCAGTGAATTCTGTGGAGCTGGTTTGGTGGCCATAAGTTTCTTTAATCCTTTGTCAAGGAAGAATCTTATCTCTCCATCAATTTTGAAGGATGGTTTTGTGGGATACATCAATCTTGGCTGAAGATTATTTTCCTTTAGGGCTTGAAACATTTTACTACAAGCTCTTCTTGATTTTGTGATTTGTGTTGAGAAGTCTGCTGTGATTCTGATGGGCTTTCCTTCATAGGTGATTTT